>NC_141543.1:99680000-99995000 GCF_021556685.1 Rattus norvegicus
GCAAGACATAATTTATGTGCACATAATTTATGTAGCAGGAATTCCTTCAAAATTGAAATGTTAATTTATATTTTTTTGTTGTTGGAGAATGATTAGGGGCAAGGGAAAGCAGGTTTTTTTCTTCACCAGGTATCACTTCGGCCTTATTTTTGCGTGGGTATGGGCATGCACACAGATTTGAAGACCAGGGGTCAAACTTGACCTTAGATATTCTCAGGAACTGTCCCACTTTGGACCTGGGCTCCCCATTAGGCTTAGCAGGCTGGCCAGTGAGCTCTAGGGAGCCACCTGTCTGCCTCTCTGGTGCCTCACTAGGCCAAGCTTCCTAGGTGGTTACTAAAGAAGTTCATTCCTCCTTTAGTAAGCACTTTCCTGACTGAACTGTCTCTCCTCAGCTTTTGTTTTTCGTGATGTTCTTTGAGTACTTGATTTAATTATTACATATCCTGATAGCAATGCCAGTAGTCTGTCTGCTATTCAAATTACTTTTTTTTATGTTGGAGATATTGCTGATTTTCATGTAAATGGCTAAGTGGTCAGATATAATGGCCGTAAGAGCTAGGGATTTCCGAAGTTTAATCTGGGATTTGCGCAATTACGGTTTTGGGAGTCACTTAACTGCTGAATTTTAGTCTCCTCTTATATCAAACACTAACATTTCCACAAAGGTCAAAGGATTTATTGAGAATTAGTGATTATGAGCAATCTTTTTGCTTTGGCCACAGCAAACAACAGGCTTAGGCAGGAATTTGAGTACATGGACGTGGTGTAGAAGCTGGAGGCACATCTAGGGCAGAGCTGTGCTTAAAGCTTTGGATCTAGCAGTTTCCATTGGTTTACTTATCCATTTGAATAGTTGTTTTCAACTTTACTTTCTAATACCTAGTATGCTGGCGTACTGTGTTTTATATAATATTATACTGTACTTTTACCAAGTACATAACCAAATATATTGTAGGAATTTAAAATGAGACAAACCAAACACAATGCCTCCAAACCAGTCAACTAGTCATAAAATCTAAATCAAGTTACTTGATTTATTTAGTTTAAAAAAATTAGTTCATTAATTAATTTCATTATTTATGCAGTACTGAGAATTGAGACCAGGGTCTCATTTATGCGTAAGTACTCTGCCACAGAGCTGCCTCCCCTGAATAAAGTTTAGTTTTACCATATCCTTTTTTAAAAAAAGATCTATCTTTTGTGTATGAGTACACTGTAGCTGTCTTCAGACACACCGGAAGAGGGCATCAGATCTCTTTACAGATGGTTGTGAGCCACCATGTGGTTGCTGGGATTTGAACTCAGGACCTCTGGAAGAGCAGTCAGTGCTCTTAACCTCTGAGTCTTCTCTCCAGCCCTCTAGCCATGTCTTAAAATTGAAAAACATTCCTTCTTCTGATACACAGAAAGTAGGATGGCCATTTTTGGCAAGTGGGATTGGGAACATGTAATATTCCTGTAAGAACTATTGGGTGTTCGGAATGGAAGCATTAAAACCCAATCATTTGGGGCTGGGGAAATGACATCCTCTGCAAAGTGCCTGCTGTTCAAGCATGAGGACTTGAGTTTGGATCCCCAGCACTGGAGTAAAAGCCAGATGTGGTGGTGTGGATCTGTAATGCTGGTCACAGGTAGATTTCTGGTTCTCAATGGCCAGACAGCTTAGCTGAATTAATGATCTCCAGGTTTAGTGAGAGGCCCTGTCTCAAAAATTAATGTGGATTGTGATCAAGGATCACATGCAAGATTCCACATCACTGTGTACACCCACATAAACTTGTATGACCCCCAAACAATTTGTCAAAAAGGCAATTAGTCATAGGCAAGTTGAACATTGATCTGTTTATGCAGCAATCAATTCTTTGGCCCTAATGTACTTGATAACATTTGAGGTGCTTACTAAGGTGAAGTTACGACCCCTGCTTTCCAAGAGTCTCCCCCAGATGTAGAAAATATGTAAATGATGGACAGATTTATAGTAAATGTAGTGACACAAATGTATGCCTTTTACAGTAGAAGAGAGCAACAGCGTGCTGAGGTAAGTAGGACTAGTACACTCAGCAATGACATGGGAGCTGCATTTATCTGACGCAGGTCTGTAAAGACCCTCGCATCAGGAGCAGAACCAGGTCAGTGTTTGAAGAATGGGTAGAAAACGGTGGTGACACTGGGGAGTTAAAGTGTCCATTGGTGGGTTTGTTTAGACAGGCAGAGTGGTAAGAGGTAGGCTTAAGTGGGAAGACATCTGCACAGCTAACATAGAGCTTGGAAAATATCTTGTAGTAGGCAGTAGAGAGATTTTGAAATAGTTATGATAAGCTTCACTTTTTTCTGAGGTAGAGACAAGGCTCGTTGGAAGGCAGGTCATGGGGTCATTGTAGTGTACTAGTTAGTGGTGTTCAGGGTTTTCTGAGTATAATGAGAATAGAGAAGCTGGATCTCTGGGTGTTTTGTCCCTAAACTTAGTTGTTTTATGGAGAGTTTAGATAGTGGAAACCTTGACATGGAAGGAAGGAAGGTGAAATAGATGATACCACCAGGCATATGGGAAAATTGTAGAGTTTTCTTTGGGATTTACGACTTCATAGCAAACAGGACATTGTGGAATAGGTCCAGGAAGCTGTTGTAAATATGAGTTGGAATTTCAAGGAGAGAGTAGAGTTAGCAATACAATTTAAGGGTGAATGACCCAAGGAAACAACGTGTAGTTCTAGGACTGATTGTGATTGCCCATCGAGAAGGGGGAAAGTCAGAATAAAAGGAGACTGAGGAAAGGCCAAGGCAGAATCTGGACTTAGTGTTGCCTGGAGAAAGGAGCCATTGAGAAACAGCCAAGAAATGCAGTGCAGGAGGGAGGGAGCCATTGAAGTCAAAGATGCATTTCTAGGAGTGGTGAGTTCTAAGGAGGGCGAGGTGCTGCAGAAGTGTCTGACAGACAGAAGACAGCTGTTTGAGTGTAAGAGTAGTGGATCATGGGGAACCCTGAGAGCCTTCAGTACATGATAGAGCTGAAGGGAGGACGGAGCTGGAGCAGCACCAGCCGACTGGAAAGGGAGGCTAGGCTGGGAGGGCACCGAGGGAAGGAGCCGGTGAGGAAGGATGGGAACTAGGGAGAGGAGATAACTGCTGATAAATGGGAGGAGGAGGAGGTGTTGCAGCCTGGGCTGTGGGAATGGAGGCAAGGCACTTCGGTAAGGATGTGTCCTTTCAGAGAGGGCTGAGCTGAGAGGAGAACCGGTTTACTAGGGCTCTTACCATCTATTTTTTATTAACTAAGTTTTTTCCCCTTCAACTGAGAGAAGAGTTGCATTTCATTAATATGTATATTAAGTTTTAAAAGTTGCTTTGTGGACTGAGGAAAAGCAAACTCTTCAAAGTTCCCATTAGCGTGGATGAGAGCTACCTAACTCCAAGGCACTGCCATCCTTCTTTGGTTGCTCCTTGGATAGGGAGATACAGCTGGGGAATCAAGGGCTTGCAGTATGGCCAAGTGGGAAGAAGCGCTCCAAGGTGGAGGTGGGAGACTGAGGAACAGAAAGGAGGGAGGCGCAAGTGAGCACTTGGGGTGCTGATAGCAGATGGAGTGTTTGTAATGGGACTGGAAAGCAAGAGATGTAGCCAGGAGATCGGAGGTCCCAAAGAGGGTGACTTTGGGGGCTGAAGTTGGAGGAACACTAGTTGGGAGGTGGAGGCAGGGATCTCAGCCAGTGTTTTCCCTTCTAGGTAGTATTGGGTGGAGAAAATAAAACACATATGTATGTGCAGTAGTGAGACCATAGTTCCCACTCATGGCTGTGAAGGAAATGAGGTGAATCTGAAAGGCAGGACAGATGGTCCTTTTGTAGGGAATAGTTAAGCTGTGGAACAAGATGGCTTTTAAGGCAGAATAGACCCCCCCCAGCCTATAGTTTATAAATTAAATATGTGACAAATTGGTTGTTATATATTATGTAAATATAGCCTTGTTATATATTATGTAAATATAGCCTTTAAGTGGACATATTGATTATGGATGCATTTTTCTTTTTTTCCTTTTTCTTCAGTTTTGTGGTTTGAACTGATGCACATGAACATGTACATGCATGCATACACGCCTGCATGCGCGCACACACACATATACACACTTTAATTTTTTTTAGATTTTGTAGATTGAACCTAGGTTTCAGATATGCTAGACAAGTACTGTGTTCTCTATACCTTTTACCTGTTATCTGGAGACAAAAGTCTGTATAAAATTTCCAAGCTTGCCTTGAGGCCACACTGTAACCCAGGCAGGCATTGAGTATTCTGAGTTATGGCATTACATGCTTGTGTGGCAGGTAAGGGTTGGATGTGTGTGTGTGTGTGAGTGTGTGTGTCTGAGTGTGTGTGTGTCTGAGTGTGTCTGAGTCTGAGTGTGTGTGAGTGTGTCTGAGTGTGGGTGTGTGTAGACCATTTCATCCTCTTTTTACCGTATCTTTTGAGACAGAGACTTCCCTGAACCTGGTGCTCATCTGTTGGGTAGGTATACTGGGTGACCTGTGAGTTCCAGGAACCCACCAGGCTCTGCCTCCATTGCAGGAGGATTACAGGCACCTGTGACTGTGCCTGGAAACTTTATGTGAGTGATCCAGACTCAGGTCCCCATACTTATAGAGCAATAAGCTCTTTAGTAACTGAGCCATCTCGACATCTTCTGGACATATTTTAATATAAGATATTTTGTTTCTGCTGTTGTCAGTTTTACCTCAATTATATATTTAATATATACAAAGAATATTTTTAGAAGTTTAAGGGGAATTACAGAATTTTAAGATTTTGGTATATACAGTTCACTGAATTTTCGTAGTTCAGATTTCTCAGTCTCTTCTGCAATTCATATACAGAACTGTTGGTTAAGCACCCCTAGTGGGTTTTTTTCTTTCTGACACTTGTTTCTCTCTATTCAGACTGTCCTTCACTAATGACCTCTATGAACCATTGACTCTTCTCACTATTGAAGTTTTTTCCTTTCTAGGACTCCATAGCAGCGGACTTAGCACACAGCCGTTTCCTTCCCCTGGAGTCGTTTATTTATGTTGGTTCATTCTTGGTTGCCATGTTAGTATCCATGATTACACTACAATTTGTTGGCTATTTCCATGGTTGATTTTTCTAAAAAGCTACTCTAAGTACCACATCTGCATTCTTTGTGTCAATATAGATTTTGCATTTTACTTGAGATTTCTTTGGTTGTATGGTAAGTGCAGGACTAGCTTTGAAGGATACTGGCAAGTTATTCCAGAATGTCCCTGTCATTTCACTCTCTGGCCAGCAATACACAAGCGTTCTGTGTTCTCCATCCTCACCAGCACTTTGCATCGCTCGCCTGCATTCTGGCTGTCCTCCTGTGGTGTTGGGGTATTGCAGTATGGTTTTGGTTGAACATATTTTCATGTGCATAATTGTCATTGTTTATATTTCTCTGGTGAAGGGATCAATGTTGAAGAAATAACGTGAACTGACACCTAGAAGTTGGACATGCTTGGAGGGTTCAGTACTGTATTTGAAGTCGTGTATACAATCTGCAGTGACCCAGTAGTTGGTATAACCATCACTTCAGATTTATTGATTTCTCCCTCTTTACTCTCTTTTGAAATATACAACCGATTGTTGTCAGAGAGATGACCCTTGCAGCATTTTTATTGCATATTCTCATTCTTATGGCTAAATGGTGAGAGTTACTCAGTTTCCTTATTAGTTGGAATTTCGTTCTGTGCTGGGTGTTGAGCCCAGGACCTCACAGCACACAGCACTCACAGCTCTGCACACTCCTGCAGCCGCACATGTCCTCTGATTGAAGTTGTTTATGATTTCAGGACTTGCAAGCATTTCCCCCTGGTCTCTAGTTTATTTTCGCAGTATCTTAATAGAGTCTTCACAGATCAAAGTCTGCAGGACTTTTTTTTTTCCTTTTTGGTGTGTGGTGTGTGTGGTACGACGTCCAATATTGTGTTACAGTTTTTTATTTTGTAGATAATTCTATTTTTGCCTTAGTAACGTCACGGGGATTTTTTTTATTTTCATTTTTTACAGTTTACACTTAGGTCCACTATTAATTTGGAGTTAATTTACATATATAGTATAGCATTATTGTTATAGCATTGTTATAAAAATTGTCATTTCTCTTTGAGTATGCCTTTGTTTAAAATCAGAGGTCCAGATTTGTATTGGTTCACTTTGTGCTCCCTGTCCTGTTTTCCTGGTCTGTTTGGTCTTGAGTCTGCAGCACATTCTACAATAGGTGATCTGAACCCTCCAACTTTTCGCCTCTTCAAAATTGTTGCTGCTATGCTGATTCTATCACGTTTTCGTACATTTTAGAATTAGCATGTCTGTATTTATAGCCAATGTGCCTGAGTTTTGATTGGAATTCCCTGAGTATAGCAGTCAATTTAAGGAGGACTGGTGTTTAACTGACACGTTTTCTTTAATGTATTTTAATCACAGTTTCATGGCTTACCTCCCACAGATGCTTAATGCTTAATTTTAATTCTTTCACAGATAGGAGTATGGAAATGGGAAGTGAAGAAGAAAAATGGGAGAAGCTAGATGCAGAATTTGATCACTTCGTGGTAGATATGAAACCCTTTGTTCTAAAATTACCCCACAGGTCAGGTAAGATTGTTTTGTTTGAAATTTATTTGAAACTAGACTTTGACTTCTTTTTGAGATATTCTTGCTATGTAGCTCTGGCTGGACTGGTGTTCACTATGTAGCCCAGGATATTCTCCAATATATGGCAATCTAACTACCTCAACTTTCCTAGTGCTTGGATTATATGCATGGGCCAGCTTATCTAGCTGAAGTTAGATTCAAATTAAAAATAATATTATTTAATCTGACCTGTTATATTAGCTAATAATTATTTTATCTTTGCTATGACAAAATATCTGTCAGATGCAACTTAAGAAACTCGTGGCTCACAGTCTGAGAGTAGGGCTTGTCAGGGTAGGAGGGCATGGTGGCAGAGGCTTGAGTCAACTGGTCACACTGACTCCACAGGCAGGTGGAAGAGAGCAGTGGCTACCCCTTCAGCCTGCCTTCCCTTTTATCCTGTTAGGGTCCTCCAGCCCTTGGAGTAGTGCTGCCCTCCCATAGCACGGGTCTTCCTCAGTTATATCTTTCTGGAAACACCCTCATAAACTCATCCAGGAATGTGTTTCCATGGTGAATCTCAGTATCTCCAATCGAGATTAACTGTTACACAAGTGAGCTGTCAAAATGGAACTAAACTTGCCTGAATTCTAGTTTTTACCACGGCTGTAGGATTGTTTACTTTGAGCTGTCCCAGCATAAAGAAAACTTGAGTGCAGTGTCCTCTAAACGTTGGCTTTACTCTGTTGTGATGCAGCGCCATGTCTCCTGAGGTAAAGCACGGGATCGTAAAGTTAGGGACTTCTGTCTCTTCACTGTCTTCCTTCTCCTCCTCCCTTGTAATGTCACGCATTTCATGACGACACTGTTGACCTCTGATTAACCTGTACGATCAACTACAAATGATTTTTGTTGTGGTCCTACTTCTCATTTCTGTCCTATTATCTCTAGTTTTGGATGAGAATCCTTGTTACATAATAGTGATTCACAGATATTTAAAGCATCAACGGGTAGTTTAATAGAATTTAGGGGTTTAAGGTCATCTCTAAGCTGTGGGGTCATACTGACTGTGAGGGAAATTCAGGTTTGGTAGACATTGAGTAGGGAGTGTGGAGTGGGGCTAAGAAGCTATGGCTTCCAAGTTCTCATTTCCACGAGATCTCTAAGTAGACTTATATCCAAAGTGAGGTGCTAACTTAATACTATAGACAGCACAAGGGGCTGCATTGAGAGACAGTGTGACATAGAAATGATACAGTCTGCTCAGTCAGTGTTCTGGAGCCTGCAGCCTTCTCTGGCCTTCCCTTTAACTGCCTTCTGCTTCTTTTCCTCCCTTGCTGGTCCTTAGCCTTCCCTTTTTTCTGTTGTTCTCTCATATCACAGCTTCAAGTCCCTTCACATGGGCTGACCAAGATGACTTCAGATAGTGTGTAATGACACATCTGTGTTATATCCTCTTCTGATAGTCACTACCTTTTAAAAATTATCACATATCAGTTGTACAAAATAATGGTTTCATGATGACATTTTCGTACCTGTTATGAACACTGTATTTGCTCGGGCTGTTCCCTTTATTATTCTTTCTTGCCTCCCTCCCTACTAATGCTTTTCCTTATCCCTTCTCAGTTCCATGGCCTCTTCTTTTAAGTCTAGATTTTGTGTATGAGATAAAATATGTGATATTTGTCTTTCTGAATCTGGTTTGTTTTGCTTAACATAATAATCTGTAGTTCATTTCATTTTCCTATAGATACCATGA
The DNA here is from genome assembly GCF_021556685.1 of Rattus norvegicus. NCBI lineage: Eukaryota > Metazoa > Chordata > Mammalia > Rodentia > Muridae > Rattus > Rattus norvegicus. Next base: position 99,688,378 of record NC_141543.1, read on the forward strand.
TTTTTTTTATATCTGAGTAAAATCATACTGTATAAACATAACATTTTTTATTCATTTCCTCACAGATGGACATCTACTTTGATTCCATAACTTTATAATTACTACATTTTACTTCTTTTTGGTCTTGCATCTGCCAGTTAAGAAATTTTATACTAGAATTTCCTATTATAAATGTATCTCAAATCAAACCATTCTCATATTTTGTCTTCTTTTAAAAATAGATTTTAGGTATGTAGAATTGCTTAAATATATCCTTAGGTTCAAACACATCGTCTCTATGTAACATTCATGACCCTCTTTTACTACTTCATAATGAACATGTAGGAGTTCATATCCTTTTTGAGAACTAGAAATTTGTCCCAGTGCATCTCATCTTATAGCTAGATCTGACAGTGGGCCTGTCTTCCATTTTAATAGAGAGTCAAGCTCTCCATGAGTCAAGTCGTGCCGTAGTGTGTGCACCAAATATAATGAAGACGTCAGTTTGGTGTAAGACATGAAGAAAACACAGTTTTCAACTACTCGCTCAAGCTTATCAGTTCCAGTTCTGTATTTTCTTTTTGTATAAAGTACACTGGGTATTCATAAAGTTTGTTTGGTGGTCATATAATTTTCAAAGCAAAAATATATACTTTTAATAAAAGACCTACCTCTTATACCTGTGGTGAGATTACAAAGTGGTAAATCCAGCCTTAGTGGTTTTTCTTTTTAGACAAAATAATAAATGAACGTGACCTTTATAAGCCAAAAGATTAGTGATTTGTATAATATATGTAATCCACAAGTTGAGTTAGACTGACAAAAATATCAGAGTAGTGTTCATGAGACTTAACAAATCCTGTGTTACAGCAAGATAATACACTCCGTGGGTCATTATATGTGGATTAAACTGCTACAGTTTTAGGTAGATTTTTTTAAAAGGATAATTATTTCATGAAATTACACATAAATAGTACTCAATTATTTTAGAGATAGTAAAAGAAAGCCTTAAATCAGCCTCAAATCCCTTGAAATTATTGGCTTTAATAGATAAAATGTTTGGATTTAATTTTGGAGATGATGTGTACTGCTTAGCAGTCAGAGACTGTGCTTTATTTCTCTGTGTTTATATAGTTAGGAGGTAGGAATGGCTTTTTCACTGTGTCAAAAGTAATTTTATTGATATAAAATTACAACAAATTTTTACCTAAAAGCATGTTTGATAGTATTCAAAGATTTTTCTTAACTTTCAAAGATAGATTATAGGAGTCTTATTTTTATTAAAATATGTATCCACATTTGCGTTGCCTAACTGCAATAATAATGAAGGTAAACTCTAGACTGGCAGTATAGTCTGTTTTCCAGCCCACACCCATTTGTTGTTGTAAAGTTTTATTAAAATGTAGCCATTTGCTTGTACATGGTTTATTAATGCTTTCTTGGTAAGACGGCTAGAGTAAGCTAAGCTAGAAATCACATGGCCTTGAAAGGTTAAAGTTGGGCCCTTTACTGAAGTTGGCTGATCCTGCTCTAGATTACAGTAGGCGCTTATATATGCCTTTGTAATTTATGCATTATGACTGAAACATTGGGTTTCACATAGTTCTTATGTACTTACAGAACGGCAGAGGTGTGCTCTTTGGATCAGAAAGCTGTGTGAGCCCTCAGGAACAGGAGCAGGACTCATGGGCAGGAAGAATCGAAACCTGTATGCAAAGCTGCTACTGCATATGCTTAGGCGAGGGGTCCTTGAAGGCCCTTTCACACACCGCCCTGAGCCAGGGACACTGAAAGTCTTACCATCATACATGGTAGGCACCGTCGACAGTCGTTTTCATGTCTTTAAAAGTGGGTGTGATTTATTATCTCTTTGGGAATGGAAGTGATAGTGAGTTATGTGTGCTGCATCGTTTGTAAGTTAAGGCTTTTCTTCTCATTCATTTTTTCCCATTTTACTAGAAACATTCTTCTGTTATATTTTATTCATTTATATTCCATTATATAAAAACAAATTTTAAAGCTGGTCTTAATTACTTACTAATTTTCAAATTTGACTCAATAATTTAAATACTTCAGTAAATTATAGCTTATTAATTCTTTAATATGTTATTTAACATATTATCAGTTTAATAACTATTGGAAGTTCCTTCTAGTTTGTTGAAACAGTAAGTTAGAATTTAAAAGTGGTTTTCTGTATTGCTTTAATTATTATCTCCTTTGTTACAAGGCACTTATTTTATAGCTGGTTGATGAATTGACCCTGTCTTGCTCCTTGTAAACATAAATTTGCCTCTTTGTTTGTGTGCGTTTTGAGTATGATATCTGCCTAACTATAGTTGAATATATATACATACACGTATATAAAGTTCATATATATATATGTACGTATATATATGAACTTCAAAGTTATTATATAGAATTTGCCTACATTTTAGCAGTTTCCTAAAGAAAGTCTGGTAACATGGCATGCTGCAATCAGAGGATCATTCCTTTTGTTGATGGCCGAATGCAAAAACTTTTAATGCTGTTATCTCTTGTAAAAGGAGTCACATACATTTTGCTTATGCCAAGACTATCAGTAGTGGGGAAAATAGTGACTCTATGTATTTGATTAGACATTAGAATGAATACATGAGTCTCCCTGATATCCGTGAAGCTTTTACCCACCCTCTCAAGGTTCCCAAAACAGCAGATAGAATGGAATTATTTGTTCTGTACTGACATCTAAGACAGCTACTAAATGGCTATGAGTAGGTATTGCCTTAGTCAGGGTTTCTATTGCTGTGATAAAACATTATGCCTGTATGTAACTTGGGGGGGGTATTTTGCTTACTTTTTCACATCACAGCCTGCCATTGAATAATATCAGGGCAGGAACCTGGAGGGAGAGCTGATACAGAAGCAATGGAGGTGTGCTGCTTACTGGTCTGCTCCTTGTGACTTGTTCAGTCTGCTTTATTTGGATTTATTTTTATTTTTTATTTTATTTAATCTTTTTTTTTTACACTCCAGATTTTATCCTCCTCCTGGTCCACCCTCTGACTGTTTCACATCCCATACACCCCCCCCCCCCCGCGCACTTACCCCCCACCCCCATCTGCACAAGAATGTCCCCTTTACTTCCCACCCCACCAGACCTGCCCACACTCCCTGGGACCTCCAGTCTCTTGAGGGTTAGGTGCATCTTCTCTGACTGAACCCAGACCTGGAAGTCCTCTGCTGTGTATGTGTTGGAGGCCTCATCTCAGCTGTGTGTGCTGCCTGGTTGGTGATCCAGTATCGGAGATCTCGGGCGTCCAGGCTAATGGAGACTGCTGGTCCTCCTACAGGGGCATTCTCCTCCATAGCTTCTTCCAGCTTTTCCCTGTTTCAACCACAGGGGTCAGCAGCTTCTGTCCATTGGTTGGGTGCAGATATCTGCATCTGACTCAACTGCTTGTTGGGTGTTTCGGAGGGCAGTCACGATAGGTCCCCTTTTCTGGGCATACTCCATAGCTTCAGTAATAGTGTCAGGCCTTGGGACCTTCCCTTGAGCTGGTTCCCACTTTGGGCCTGTCACTGGACCTCCTTTTCCTCAGGCTCTTCTCCAGTTTTGTCCCTGCAGTTCTTTCAGACAGGAACAATTATGGGTCAGAGTTTTTGACTGTGGGATGGTAGCCCCATCCCTCACTTGATGCCCTGTCTTTATTTTTTATTTTACACATATGAGTACACTGTAGCTGTCATCAGACACACACATTACAGATGGTTGTGAGCCACCCTGTGTTTGCTGGGAATTGAACTCAGGACCTCTGGAAGGGCAGCCAGTGCTCTTAACCGCTGAGCCATCTCTCCAGCCCCCAGTCTGCTTTATTATAGTACCCAGGACCATAGGGGTGTATTTCCTACAGAGGGCTTGCACCTTCCACATCAATCACCCATCAAGAAAGAGTCCTTCAGGATTGCCGTGGGCCAGTATCAAAGTGAGTTCTCTCTTCCCACTTAACTCTAACCTGAATCAAGTCAGCACAGAACTAGCCAGCATAATAGTGTGTTTGTGCAAGTAGATGTTGCTGGAGGTAGTGGAGCAGGGTTTGTGAGAGTTTATTACCACTCACACTAGCACTCAGTTGAAAACTTACTTGTGCAAGTTCCCACTTACAGTTTCAGACCATGGTTTACTGTAGATAACCAATGGAAAGAGAAGCAGTGTGTAAGCAAGAAAACCATATTTCACTAAAGAAGAAACCATCCTCCATTCTATGTACAATAAGGGCCTGTGTTACTATTTTCTGAAGAGTAGCCCCTTGAAAATTTCTGTGTAGTTGGTTGTTATTCAAGCAGAGTTTTCTTCAGGAGCATATTATGCAGCCTGGTTCATTCAAATTAATGGGCTGTTATCCCTGTATCTAAAAATGGAATATTTTCCAAAGTATATCACATGGCAAGGTATGAGTATGTTGTATCATATTTTTCCATTCACCATCAATCCCATAGAGTTGTAGGCAAGGACTTTATTTTACAGATGAAAATAAGAAGGCCTGGAGCTTTGCCTTGGCTGCTCAGGGAGGGAGCAGTGTGGTCGGAACCAACTCCCATGCCTCTGATCTTGTAGTTCTCACCTCACTGAGGGATAATTGATTTTAATTTTAATTTCTAGCACATCTTAGTTTTGGCCACTCCAAATACTGATATTTTGTGTGTGTGTGTGTGTGTGTGTGTGTGTGTGTGTGTGTGTGTGCATGTGTGTGTTTATGTTCACATATTCAGATTAATTGATTGTTACAGGAGTAAAAAGAGTAAGATATAATTGTAAAAGTTTTCCATTTAACCATAAAGCAGTGGTACTCAACCTGTGGGTCATGACCCTTTTGATAAACTTGTTTCCAAAAATATTTACATTATGATTTATAACAGTAGAAAAATTATAGTTGTGAAATGACAACACAATAATTTCATGGTTGGGGTCATCACAACTTGAGGAACTGTTTTAAGGGGTCATAGCATCAGGAAGGTTGAGAACCACTGCTATAAATCTATTAACACTTCCTTAAAGAAATAATTATCCCAGATTTACCTGATGGTAATTTTTCTGTTCATTAGGTTTCTTCTATAGTAGAACATAACTGAAATATAATTATATTAACCATCTTATTTTAGTATTTCATAATTTATTATGTATTGAATGATAAATTTTATATATTTGTCATTTAATTTAATTGAATATTTGAAGAGCTTTTGTCAAACTTAAAAATTGATGGAAATTTTAAGTGTTTTCTTTACAGTACATTTTGTAAGAATGATTTCTCTGATGTTTAAAAACCAGTCCATCTATTTTGATGAGCCAAATTCAGCACAATCAAAAGATTCAAGCCCGGAGAAGCTGCCTGACTGGGTGATGGGTGAGCTGGAGCCGGGCGAGCGGAGATTGAGTGACTCATGGCAGCTTTCTTGTGGAGAAGAGAACGCACTGCTGCTGTCGGCAAGTGACGCCCACAGGTATGCCGAAACATCATGATTGCAGTCTTTAGAAGTTAATCTTCTTCTGCAGCTGGCGCATATACTAGAGCTTTTTTCTTTTTAATAATAAGTATTTGGTTTACTTAATATTTTCACTAAGGTTGAGTACATGTTTGGTAGGTAAGAATGACAGGCTTTAGACTTTAGTACACAGTTGCATTTGAAGCCATTTAATGAATATATTCTGTGTGTGTGTGTGTGTGTGTGTGTGTGTGTGTGTGTGTGTGTGTGTGTGTGTGTTTGTGTGTGTGTTTGTGTGTTTTGTTGCTTGGAAAGTGTGGCAGAGAATCCTAAGTAACTTAACTATCTTAGGGTTTTACTGCTGTGAGCAGACACCATGACCAAGGCAAGTCTTATAAAGACAACATTTAATAGAGGCTGGCTTATAGGTTCAGGGCTTCAGTCCATTATCATCAAGGCAGGGAACATGGCAGCATCCAGGCAGGTATGGTGCAGGAGGAGCTCAGAGTTCTACATCTTCATCTGAAGGCAAACAGGAGAAGACTGGCTTCCAGGTGGCTAGAGGGAGGGCCTCAAAGCCCACCCCGACATTGACACACTTCCTCCAACAAGACCACACCTCCTAATAGTGCCCCTCCCTGGGCCAAGCATATTCTAACCTCCACACAACTACATGTTTTCTTTAGGACAGCATTATCAAAAAAATGTAACATTCCGCACACATCCATGTTGCATCTTCTGAGAAGCACCTCTCCTTCCACACACCCCTGAGTGGTGCCACTGTTTTCATTTAATGAAATAAGAATATAAATGTGACCCATTCAGTTGCCTTTGTAGTAGAGTATTAAACCTATGTAGACTTTTCATACAAATAAAAATACACTTCTGTGTTATAAAAATGGACCAAAAGATTGTTATTATTGCAGTGTAATTTTTGGCCTTTAAGAAAGAAAGATGTAAATTTTTTTATTAAATTTTGATTTTTCCTGTTGACATTTGATTTTCTTGAAATGTTAAAAATATTGGACAATGTCAGTTGACATGTACCACACTTTATATTTCACTTCTGGTCATTCTCTTGGTAATTTTAATTTTATAGATTTGTTTCTGTTAACAAAGCAGACTTTCTTGTCCACTATAATTTTTTGGTCTATTTCTTATTAAATGTGGAAATGTTATTCATAATTAGAAGTGCATCCACTGTAGATGCTGTCTGCTTGTGTGTCTTTCAGACTTAAGATATTATGAAGGGGAAGAAGAGTTGAACACAAAGAACCCTTGAAATAATTTATTAGAAAAAGGAAACAATGAAGGAAGAGTAATGTCTTCAAGTTTTCTTTTTTTTTCTTTTTTGGATTTGTCAAAATTAGCAATCAGTTTTTTTTTATGCTCCTTCTAAAAGTCTAAAAACCTGGTAATCTTTTTGTAAGCTAGCCATGGGGTCATACAGTATAGATAAGTAGTTATAATTGCTTACTCTGTTAATGTAGTGTGCTATTTTTGAGTTTTACACTTTTGTATGTAATAGTGAGCATGAACCTTTTTCTTTAAATATACTTTAAGATAGTGTTTTCCTATTGATTCCAAAGTGCAGAGAATATTAATAGAGGGACCAGACGACTCAAGAAGGCAAGGGCTTCTATGTGTTTGCACAAGTGCTAGGTTTGGCAGCAGTGTCACTGGCCTGTGGCCTGCTGCAGTCCTGCGGCTGTGGCTGATGAGTTGTTTCAGATGTACAGGAGAAGTGCACACAGAGTTCTGTTGTACTAGTCATGTACCACTGTGCAAATGCGTGTGAAGATGGATATGTGTATCAAAGAAGGATTCAGGATAGGAAGGACTTAACAGGAGTCTAGGGGAATGGACATTTTCTTCTTTGGACCACAAGATAAATTTTGAGAAAAATACAGTGAAAATATTTTTTTAATTATTTTTATTTATTTGTTTGGTGTGTGTGTGTGTGTGTGTGTGTGTGTGGTGTCTTTGTTGAATGTATGACGTCTGTGGGGTGCCCAAGGAGCTGCCTAGAAGAGGGAAATGGAGTCCCTGAGCTGTAGTCATAGTCAGTTGTGAGCTTCCCAACTTGGGTGCAGGGATCCAAGTAGCGTCCTCTGAAAGAGCAGCATGAGCTCTAAACTGCTGAACTCTCTCCAGCCCCAGTGTCAATACCTGTGTATCACCCAGTCACTTGTTTGCAAAATGAAAACATAACAAAATCTACACTTTAAGAAGTAATCTGTCCTTTGGTCCATTGTATTGGCTACCTTTTTTACTGCTGGGACAAAATATTTGTTAAAAGCTACGTAAGGAGGGGAGGGGCTTGTTCTAGTTAAGCGTGAGGGGGTAGAGCTCGTCATGTTGGGGCAGGTGACTTAGCAGGAACATGAGGTGTTTGGTCACACTGCCTGTGACCAGTTTTCTACTTTTCTCCTTGTTACCCAGCCCGGCCCATGGGATACACTGGTAAATCTCCTCAGTTCAGCCTCTTTGGAAATCTTTTTACAGATATGCAATATCTGAGTATCTCCTGTGTGATTCCAAATCTCATCCACCTAACCATGATTTAGCTATCACTGGTATCTGTAACTTAAATGAATTTTAAGGAAAAATAGTTACTTGATTACAGGCATGTTATTGATTAAACGTTAAGCAAATGAAAAGCTGTCTGATGCTCTCGATCCTATCTGTCCTCCAGCCTCACAGCCTCACAAAAGTCTGGCATCCAAGCCTGTTCCAGTGATACTGTTACTTCTTCCTGTAGGCCCCATGACTCGCTTTTGCACTCCTCACATTTGTAAATATCTAATGTTGGAGTCCAACTTTTTTATTGGATATTTTTTATTTACATTTCAAATGTTATTCCCTCTCCCGATTTTCCGGCCATAAGCTCCCTATCTCATCCCCTCCCCCTTCTTCTATAAGGGTGTTCCCCCTCTCTAACCACCCCACCTTCCTGCCTCACCGCCCTGACATTCCCCTACACTGCGGGGGCGTCCAACCTTGGCAGGACCAAGGGTTCCTCCTCCTATTGGTGCCTAACATGGCCATCCTCTGCTACATATGCAGCTGGAGCCTTGGATCAGTCCATGTGTACTCTTTGGGTAGTGGTTTAGCCCCTGAGAGTTCTGGTTGGTTGGTATTGTTGTTCTTATGGGGTTGTAAGCCCCTTCAGCTCCTTCAATCCTTTCTTTAAGTTCAGTGGTTTACTGCTAGCATTTGCCTCTGTATTTGTCGTGCTCTGGCTGAGCCTCTAAGCAGACAGCTATATCAGGCTCCTGTCAGCATGCACTTCCTGGTTTCATCAGTATTGTCTAGGTTTGGTGGCTATATGTATATATGGGCTGGATCCCAAGGTGAGGCAGGCTCTGAATGACCATGCCTTCAGTCACTGCTCCAAACTTTGTCTCTGTATTTCCTCGCATGTATTTTTGTTCCCCCTTTTAAGAAGAACTGAAGCATCTGCACTTTGGTCGTCCTTCTTCTTGAGCTTCATGTGGTCTGTAGATTGTATCTTGGGTATTTCAAGCTTTTGGGCTAATATCCACTTATCAGTGAGTGTTTGCCATGTTTTGTTTTGTGTTTGTGTGTGTGTGTGTGTGTGTGTGTGTGTGTGTGAGAGAGAGAGAGAGAGAGAGAGAGAGAGAGAGAGAGAGACAGACAGACAGACAGACAGAGAGCAGAGAGAGATTGGGTTACCCCACCTAGGATGATATTTTCTAGTTCCATCCATTTGCCTGCAAATTTCACAAAGTCATTGATTTTGATAACTGAATAGTACTCCATTGTTTAAATATACCACATTTTCTGTATCCATTCCTCTGTGGAAGGGCATCTGGATTCTTTCCAGATTCTGGCTATTATAAATAAGGCTGCTATGAACATAGTAGAGCATGTGCCTTGTTATATGTTGGGGCATCTTTTGGGTATATGCCCAGGAGTGGTATAGTTGGGTCCTCAGGAAGTTCAATGTTCAATTTTCTGAGGAACCTCCAGACTGAGATTTCCAGAGTGGTTGTACCAGTCTGCAATCCCACCAACAATGGAGGAGTGTTCCTCTTTCTCCACATCCTTGCCAGCATCTGTTGTTACCTGAGTTTTTGATATTAGCCATTTTGACTGGTGTCAGGTGAAATCTCAGGGTTGTTTTGATTTGCATTTCCCTGATGACTAGGGATGTTGAACAATTTTTTAGGTGCTTCTCAGCCATTCGATATTCCTCAGCTGAGAATTCTTTGTTTAGCTCTGTACCCCATTTTTTAAAATAAGGTTATTTGGCTCTCTGGGGTCTAACTTCTTGAATTCTTTGTATAATATTGGATATTAGCCCTCTGTTGGATGTAGGATTGGTAAAGATCTTTTCCCAATCTGTTGGTTGCTGTTTTGTCCTAATGACAGTGTTCTTTACCTTACAGGACCTTTCCTTTTTTTGAGGTCCCGTTTGTCTATTCTTGATCTTAGAGCATAAGCCATTGGTGTTTTGTTCAGAAAAATTTCCCCAGTGGCCATGCGTTCGAAGCTCTTCCCCACTTTTTCTTCTATTAGTTTGAGTGTATCTAGTTTTATGTGGAGGTCCTTGATCCACTTGGATTTAAGCTTTGTACATGGCAGTAAGAATGGGTCGATTTGCATTCTTCTACATGCTAACCTCCAGTTGAACCAGCACCATTTGTTGAAAATGCTATTTTTCATTGCATGGTTTTAGCTCCTTTGTCAAAGATCAAGTGACCATAGGTGTGTGGGTTCATTTCTGGGTCTTCAATTCTATTCCACTGATCTACCTGCCTGTCTCTGTACCAAGACCATATAGTTTTTATCATTATTGCTCTGAAATACAACTTGAGGTCAGGGATGATTGCCCCAGAAGTTCTTTTATTGTTGAGGATAATTTTCGATATCCTGGGTTTTTGTTATTCCAAATGAATTTGCAAATTGCTCTTTCTAACTTTATGAAGAATTGAATTGGAATTTTGATGGGGATTGCATTGAATGTATAGATTGCTTTAGGCAAAATGGTCATTTTTACTATATTAATCCTACCAATCCATGAGCACGGGAGAGCTTTCCATCTTCTGATATCTTCTTCAATTTCTTTCTTCAGAGACTTGAAGTTCTTGTCATACAGATCTTTCACTTGCTTGGTTAGAGTCACACCGAGGTATTTTATGTTATTTGTGACTATTGTGAAGGGTGTCATTTCTCAAATTTCTTTCTCAGCCTGTTCATCTTTTGGGTAAAGGAAGGCTACTGATTTGTTTGAGTTAATTTTATACCCAGCCACTTTGCTGAAGTTGTTTATCAGGCTTAGTAGTTCTCTGGTGGAACTTTTGAGGTCATTTAATTATACTATATCATCAGCAAATAGTGATACTTTGACTTTTTCTTTTCCAATTTGTATCCCTTTGATCTCCTTTTGTTGTGTGACTGCTCTGGCTAGGACTTCAAGAATTATATTGAATAAGTAGGGAGAGAGTGGGCAGACTTATCTAGTCCCTGATTTTAGTGGGATTGCTTCAAGTTTCTCTCCATTTAGATTAATGTTGGCTACTGGTTTGCCGTATATTGCTTTTACTATGTTTAGGTATGGGCCTTGAATTCCAGATCTTTCCAGAACTTTTAACATGAAGGGGTGTTGAATTTGTCAAATGCTTTCTCAGCATTTAATGAAATGATCCTGTGGTTGTTTCTTTGAGTTTGGTTACACAGTGGATTGTGTTGATGGATTTCCATATATTGAACCATTCCTGCATCCCTAGGATGAAGCCTACTTGATCATGATGGATGATCATTTCGATGTGTTCTTGGATTCGGTTCGTGATAATTTTATTGAGTATTTTTGTGTCGATATTCATAAGGGAAATTGATCTGAAATTCTCTTTCTTTGTTGGGTCTTTGTGTGATTTAGGTATAAGAGTAATGGTAGCTTCATAGAAGGAATTTGGTAGTGCTCTTTCTGTTTCTATTTTGTGGAATAGTTTGAACAGTATTGGTATGAGGTCTTCTATGAAGGTCTGATAGAATTCTGCACTAAACCCATCTAGATGGTCCTGGGATTTTTTTGAGGGGGGTTGGGAGACTTTTAATAACTGCTTCTATTTCTTTAGGAGTTATGGGACTGTTTACATGATTTATCTGATACTGATTTAACTTTGGCACCTGGTACCTGTCTAGAAAACTGTCCATCTCATCCAGATTTTCCAGTTTTGTTGAATATAGTCTTTTGTAGTAGGATCTGATGATTTTTTTAAATTTTCTCAGATTCTGTTGTTATCTCTCCCTTTTCATTTCTGATATTGTTAATTTGAACACAATCTCTGTGCCCTCTGGTTAGTCTGGATAAGGGTTTATCTATCTTGTTGATTTTCTCAAAGAACCAGATCCTGGTTTTGTTGATTCTTTGTATAGTTCTTTTTGTTTGTACTTGGTTGATTTCAGCCCTGGATTTGATTATTTCCTGCCGTCTACGTCTCTTGGGTGTATTTGTTTCTTTTTTTTCTAGAGCTTTTAGGTATGCTGTCAAGCTGGTAATGTATGCTTTCTCCAGTTTCTTTTGGGGGGCACTCAGAGCTATGCATTTTCCTCTTAGCACTGCTTTCATTGTGTCCCATAAGTTTGGGTATGTTGTGCCTTCATTTTCAGTAAATTCTAAAAAGTCTTTAATTTCTTTGTTTTGTTGTTTTTGTTGTTATTGACAACTAACCTTAGTCCATTGTGATCTGATAGGATGCATGGGATTATTTTTTATATCTGTTGAGGCCTGTTTTGTGACTGATTATATGGTCAATTTTGGCGGCGTTACCATGAGGTGCTGAGTAGAAGGTATAATCTTTTGTTTTAGGATGAAATGTTCTATAAATATCTGTTAAATCTATTTGGTTCATAATTTCTGTTTGTTTCTCCATGTCTCTGTTTTGTTTTGTTTTGTTTTGTTTTTTGTTTTTGGGTTCTTTTTTTCGGGGCTGGGGACTGAACCCAGGGCCTTCCTAGGCAAGCGCTCTACCACTGAGCTAAATCCCCAACCCCTCCATGTCTCTGTTTAATTTCTGTTTCCAGATCTGTCCATTGATGAGAGTGGGGTGTTGAAGTCTCCCATTATTATTGTGTGAGGTGCAATGTCTGCTTTGAGCTTTAGTAAGGTTTCTTTTATGAATGTAAGTGCCCTTGCGTTTGGAGCATGGATATTGAGGATTGATAGTTCATCTTGGTGGATTTTTCCTTTGATGTATATGAAGTGTCCTTCCTTATATTTTGATTTTTGGCTGAAAGTGGATTTTATTTGATATTAGAATGGATTCTCCAGCTCATTTCTTGGGACCATTTACTTGGAAAATTGTTTTCCAACCTTTTACTCTGAGGTAGTGACTGTGTTTGTCTCTGAGGTGTGTTTCCTCTGTGCAGCAAAATGCTGGGTCTTCTTTACATATCCAGTCTCTTAGTCTATGTCTTTTTATTGGGTAATTGAGTCCATTGATGTTAAGAGATATTAAGGAATAGAGATTGTTGTTTCCTGTTATTTTTGTTGTTAGAGGTGGAATTATGGTTTTGTGGCTTTCTTCTTTTGGTTTAGTTGCCAAGAGGTTACTTTCCTGCTTTTTGTAGGGCGTAGTTTCTCTCCCTGTGTTGGAGTTTTCTATCTATTATTCTGTGTAGGGCTTCACTGCGGAAAGATATTGTATAAATTTTGTTTCCTCATGGAATATCTTGGTTTCTCCATCTGTGTTAATTCAGAGTTTTGCTGGATATGGTAGTCTGGGCTGGCATTTGTGTTCTCTTAGGGTCTGTATGACATCTGTCCAGGATCTTCTGGCTTTCATAGTCTCTGGTGAGAAGTCTGGTGTGATTCTTATAGGTCTGCCTTCATATGTTCCTTCACTTTGCCCACTCACTGCTTTGAATAATCTTTCTTTGTTTTGTGTGTTTGGTGTTTTGGCTATTATGTGGCAGGAACAATTTCTTTTCTAGTCCAATCTATTTGGAGTTCTGTGGGCTTCTTGTATGATTGTGGGCATCTCTTTCTTTAGGTTAGGGAAGTTTTCTTCTATGATTTTGTTGAAGATATTCACTGGCCCTTTCAGTTGGTAGTCTTTGCTCTCCTTATACCTATTATCCTTAGGTTTGATCTTCTCATTGTGTCCTGGATTTCCTGAATGTTTTGGGTTAGGAGCTTTTTGCGTTTTACATTATCTTTGTTGGCTGTGTCAGTGTTTCCTATGGTATCTTCTGCCCCTGAGATTCTCTCTTCTATTTCTTGTATTCTGTTGGTGATGCTTATGTCTATGTGTCCTGATCTCTTTTCTAGGTTCTCTATCTCCAGGGTTGTCTCTCTTTGTGATTTCTTTATTGTTTCTGTTTCCATTTGTAGATCCTCGGTGGTTCTGTCCAGTTCCTTCACCTGTTTGCTTGTGTTTTCCTGCACTTCTTTATGGGATTTTTTGTGTTTTCCCTTTAATGCTTCTACTTGTTTACTTGTATTGTCCTCTGTTTCTTTAAGAGAGTTCTTTATGTCCTTCTTAAACCCTCCATCATCATCATAAAATGTGATTTTAAATCCAAATCTTGCTTTTCCGGTGTGTTTGAATATCCAGTATTTGCTTTGATGGGAAAACTAGGCTCTGATGATGCCATGTAGTCTTGGTTTCTGTTGCTTGGGTTCCTGGGCTTGCCTCTCGCCATCAGGTTGTCTCTGGTGTTAGCTTGTCTTGCTGTCTCTGACAGTGGCTTGACCCTCCTGTAAGCCTGTATGTCAGCACTCCTGTTTTCAGCAGGATCTGGGGACAGAGAGCTGTGGGACTGGTTCAGCACTAGGTGCAGGCAGCAAGTTCCTGCTGCTGACTGTTCTAGGTTCCTGTATCCTGAGGGCACTAGGCGGGTTCTTCTCGGGCCAGGAATATGAGCAGAAGTGGTGGTCTCCCCTGAGCTCTCAGGATTCTTCTGAGATTCCAGCTCTCTCTCCCATGGGATTTGGGCACAGAGAGCTGTGTGGAGTCCAATTTCTTAAGGTAGGAATTGTGTGTCTCATATTTGTGATTTATTTTCGGTTTCTCATATCAAATGGAGGCATGTTAGAAATTTCCCAAGCCCTTATATTCAGTTGGGTTACTCATGTGCTTGAATGAAGGTTATTAGTCACGGCTACATATTTAATTCACTGTGCAGAGCGACCTAAGGTGCATGTATTGTAGCAGATATAATAGTTCAAAAGAATTACAAAATTGAACTTTTAGAAGATTTAGAGGGGAGGATAGACTTTACAAAATGGCAGAGGACACATAGCCATGAACTATAAAGATGTCAGTACACAGTGTGAGACACAGCACTGAAGGAGCCAGAGAAGACGTGCCAAAGGCCAGTGCCATAAGGCTGATGCTCACTGAGGGTCATAAGACACTTCTCAGTATTCTGAACTCCTTCAATACTCATGGCTTGACTTATTTTAACATTAAAATTTTATTTAAGCTTTAATCTACACAAATATTACTTAACAGGTATTTGTCATTTTATGTACATGGAGACATTTAACAACTAAAGCTAATATTTGTTTTGTCTGAAGTTACAAAGATAGGTTTGAAGGCTGCCTCAATGTGTGCTTCAGTTCACCATAGAACCGAGGCACCCTCCAGGCCCAGTTTTCACTTTCGCTCCTCCAATCGGGCTCCTTTTCTCTGAGTGGTCATACTGTGCTAACGAAGAAGTTGGTATCTGTTAATGTTGACCTACTACATCTAATAACTTCTGTAAGAAATTGTTTTAAAAAGTTTAAGAGGCTTATAATATTTGACACATGTATGTTTTTATAGTGAATAATTTATTGTTACTTAGAACTGAAGTTTAATGCTGCCTCATAAATTTTACAGCCACTTCAACTTGTCCTTTGAAAAACCTCTTTAATCTTAAAAGATTTTCCCCCTTAGTGTTTCTTTTTTGATCACTTTATAAAACCCTGCTTTACTTAGACCTTTTTGTATGTGAAGCATTTCTAATGGCATTTTAGATTATGCTGTTTGTGCCCTAGCCTTTTTATATTATTAAAGATGCAGAGTCCTTTTGAAGCCTTTTTGTTAGGATCCCTATTCAGGAGAGATGACACCTTCCTTTACCTTTATTCTTTTGTAGGCTTGTAGCAGCCTCGCTTCATACTCCCTAGAAGGATTATGAGGCCACATTCTAGCTCTTATTATCATGCTTCCTTTTTGTCCCCCCAAAATGTAGCATGCATTAGTATATTTAGCATTTTACACCAAATAGTAACGGTCACTCCTCAGGTTCTCCTTTGCTTGCTCTTTTTCCCTCCATATTTCTTGGTTTACATTCACATTATTACCCATGTTTTCTTTTAAGACCCACTGATATAAAAGGTATTATTATCGAAATTCTGCTATTACATTTTTGTGTTTAGCATCTGGCTTTTTTCTTGACAAAGAAATAGTGTAGTTATATTTGACTTCAGCTGGTTATGACTAAGATGTTTCTAAGGAGCTCATCACCTTGTTTTTATGATGAGTTGTCTTTAAGGTAGCCCTCAAAACTTGATTCCTGATATTCTTTGTCTAAGTCCCTCCTCATGGACATGGGCAGAGCCTGTGACTTGTTTCTGACCAATAGAATGTGGCAGTGGTG
Organism: Rattus norvegicus; assembly: GCF_021556685.1. NCBI lineage: Eukaryota > Metazoa > Chordata > Mammalia > Rodentia > Muridae > Rattus > Rattus norvegicus. The sequence continues at coordinate 99,704,431 of NC_141543.1, forward strand.
ATGTCATTCCTGTGATTGCCTTGTGGGTCAACATGGTTTTCCTTCTGCAGCCTTTGTTGACTTTGAAGAAGTAGCCACAGGGAACTGAATGCCAAGCATCATGGGAACTGCGGGTCTTTCTGAAGTTGAGCCTCCAAATGAAAATACAGCTCTCAGCAAATCATGATTGAAGGCTTGTGAGGTCACAGCAGAGGGCCTACCCAGCTTCCTAGGCTTCCACAGAAGTATGAGAAAATGTATACATAGAACTTAACCCTCAGTCATTAGCAGTGCTGCGTAACCATACATGACACATGCAGACTTTATCTTACTGGAGGCCGCTGTGAAGGCTTGTGGAAGCCTCCATGTAAAGGATGAAGAATGAACAGCCAAGGTTTTTATGTTCTTTCTTTCCCACTTTCCTCATGAAAGGTAATACAGGATAATTTGGCACATGCTATTCTCTAATGGATACCTCATGTCTATGCTCATGGGAGTAAGAAGTTATGAAGTGTTAGGGTTGCTTTGTAACTTTCTCTTTTTTTCCACTTAGGTCTCAAAACCACTGATGCATAGTTTTAAAAAAGTATACTGCATTTCATTCTTTATAAAGATGCTTTGGTCACACCTTAATGCCTAGCTCATTGTATATCTTGGTTACAATATACCTGGGATTTGTTTTAATCAAGTATAAGGTAATGTGGAGACAGCCACTTTTGAAGAAGAGCTTGCCATTCAGATTCTAAGAGGAAGTACCTTGTCCTTCAGGGCTGTGTGGAGAGGCCAAGGTTTTGCTCAGGAGGCAGAAGGAGCAAAGGGGAATGAACACATAGGTATGAATTAAAGCACAGATGTTAGGGTAGTTGGGGTTTTTAATGTGATTTCCATGAGATATTATGGAGGTAAACAACTTTGGCTGTTATTTTGGCCCAGCTCTTACAGATACCAGTTCATCAGTTATAGCATCAAGAATAGATATACACACTTTCCTGTGTCTTACACTATAATGGATTCCTAGAAGATGCATTGCTCTATTGGTGGGATTATTCATTGATTTAATATCTTGTAGGATGATATAAAATGGTGTACATGGGCTATCTTGGGAAGATATTTAAGATATATAAAGTTCTAAAAAGTGCCTAGAGGTATAAAACACTTGTGTAAAGAAGTGTTTTAAAGAAATTGTGTGTGTATATGTGTGTGTGTGTAGACTTACTGGATGTCACTTTTAGTGAGTGGGACATACCTGGAGTTTAGAGATAGAAGCATTTTTGTATACATGTTACAGACGTATATATTGCATATGTATGTTACATACATACATATATACATATATACAGTCAAATTGCCTTCTATAACACTAACTTTTTAAGGTGTTTGGGCATACAAAATTTTAATATTGGTGCTGAAATTAATACATTTAAGCAGATAACAAACGTGTCTGTAGATGTAGCAGACCTGTATGTGAATTTAAACATAGGAATAGAAATTTCCTAAAGAGCAAGCATTCCACAAATTGTGAATTCCACTTGTGTTCTCATTTGTTAAAGCAGGAAAGCCGAGCGAGGCCATTTGTGCCATTTTTGGAGTGCCCAATCTATTGTAGGTACTGTTCTGGAGATGTCTTTTAATTATCTGGTTTGTTCATCTCTGTATGCATGGGAGGTTGACAGCATCGCTCCTTTGTATCTGTGGCTGTAGTAGCATCCTTGGGAGCTCTCAGGGCTTTCCCAGCAGAGTGTTGTCTAGTATTGGAATGGGTTGAGTTTCTAGGACACGCTTATCTATAAGTAGCTTAGGCAAAAACATAGAAATTGCATTTTTAAAAAAATTAGTATTCATGTAATATGTGTCTGGGTGTTTTGCTTGCATGCATTATCTTATGTGCAGTGTGCATGCAATACCTGTAGAGGCCAGAAGAGGTCCCCAGTTAGGTCCCTAGGGACTATAGTTATATGTGGTTAAGAGCTGCCATGTAAGTTCTGTGAATTGAACCTGTGTCCTTTGGAAGAGCAGCCTGTGCTCTTAACTACTAAGCCACATCTCCAGCCCTTTTGTCTGCATTTTACTCTCTGCCACCCCAGAAATCTAAACAAATTCCTTTGTCCTTTGTTGTTCCTAGGTTTGCCTTGACTCAAATCCTACTTCTGATAACTTGGCAGCCATCTGTCCTCAGACGAGTTCTCTAAACCCAAGTGTCATCATGTTGTAAGATGTGGTTGTCTGGAACTCAGTGTTAGGACAAAGTGAAACAATAATGGAGCCTTCAGCACAGGACTTACTGAGTATCAGCTGGGGCTGCTACACTGGTGGCATGGTGATTGCTGTTGTCACAGTTCATTCAAGGACTCACTTGTCATAGTTCGACTGTCCTTCTAAAGGAGTCTCAGCTCTACTAGTCATTGACTCTTTTCGGCTTTTAGAAGTCCGCTTGTATTCTTCAAAATAAGTTAATTGGTATCTGGGTGGGAAGGTTCTATTGCAACTGCACACTCTACAGAGGTTGTTGTGATGCTTCTTACTGTTTGTTTCTGAGACAGGAGCTCACGTGCCAAGGACTGGCCTTGAACTTGCCAAGCTGCAAAGAATGAGCTTGAGCTTCTTTCTGATCTCACTTCTGCCTCCTGGAGTTTCAGGTGTGTGCTTATGGACTTACGTGGTCCTGGGGACCAAACCCATGGCCTCCTGCAGCTAGACAAGCACCCCAGCCTGTTCTGTCTCCTCAGCCCCCTGACTGGGGAATTTAAGAGCTGATTTGTAGGCATGTTTACTCAAGGGAACTAGTCCCACTCTTTAGGACACAGTGTGGTGCGCTGTGCTGTACATACATTTGGCTGCTGTGCAGGTAATGTGTAGATACTACTCATGGCATTCCAGTACTCATGTTCTATCTCAGAGACAAAATATAAAGCTGACATGTTGCATTCTTACGATTCTATGGAGAAGATTTTGAAGCTTTAAAAAAGAGTATTATTGGGGCTGGGGATTTAGCTCAGTGGTAGAGCGCTTACCTAGGAAGCGCAAGGCCCTGGGTTCGGTCCCCAGCTCCGAAAAAAAGAACCAAAAAAAAAAAGAGTATTATTATTTTTATTGTTGTTGTTGTTGTAATTTTCCAGTGAAATATGTTATCTGATAGTTTGTCTCCAAGGCCTATGAAATATGGGATAGAACAAGATGGCAAAGAATACCTATTTAATACCACTTAATTTTTATTGAAGGGTTTAATTAAAAGTTTGGTGTTACCATTGCTGGCTTTCTGTGTGTGTGTGTGTGTGTGTGTGTGTGTGTGTGTGTGTGTGTGTGCATGTATATGTTTGTGCATGTGGAGGTCAGAGATGGATGCTGTGTCTTTCTCAATCCTTTTCTACTTTATTTTTTGAAACAGGGTTTCTCACTAAACTAGGGTCTCTTGCTGAGCCTGGAGCTCACTGCTTGGCTAGGCTGACCGGCTCGTAAGATTCCAAGATCTGTCTGCTAATGCTTCCAGAACACTGGGATTTCAGTGCTACCTCTTCAGTTTTTAATGTGGTGGTAGGGATACACAGTCAAACCATCATATTTGTACAACATGAAATTTACCCACTAAACCATCCCCCAGCCTTATTCTTTCTGCTTTTTTAGAATAAAATACTTATACCTGTATGTCATTTAAAGTTTTTAAATTAAAAACTGGAACAAAGGGGTTGGGAATTTAGCTCAGTGGTAGAGCGCTTGCCTAGTAAGCTCAAGGCCCTGGGTTTGGTCCTCAGCTCCGGAAAAAACAAACAAACAAACAAACAGACAGACAAACAAACTGGAACAAAAAGAGTTAGAGGATGCACTGGATAGATAGTTTCATATCAACTTGACACACGCTAAAGTCATCTGAAAGGAGAGCATCTCAATTGAGAAAATGCCTTTAGATTAGGACATTTTCTTAATTAATGATTGATGGGGGAGGGCCCAGCCCATGTGGGTGGTACCTTCCTGGGCTGGTACTCTTGGATCCTGTAAGAAAGCAGTCTGAGCAAGCTTGAGGAGCAAGCCAGTAAGCAGCACCCTCCATGGCTTCTGCATCAGCTCCTGCCTCCAGGTTCCTGCCCTGTGTGAGTTCCTGTCCTGACTTCCTTAATGATGAACAGTGATGTGGAGTATGAGCTGAATAGAATAAACCCTTTCCTCTGCACGCTTCTTTGGTTATGGTGCTGTGTTCATTACAGCCGTCGTAACCCTAAAACAGAGACTGAAGGGATTAAAGTTAGATAATCTCTGGCCTCTGATCACTGCTTCACAATGGAGGAGGCACACCACTTCTGCCTATTGTAGATGAGTTCAATTAATTGGTGGGAAATGTATTTTTTATCATTTTATATTTCATTTTTATCATTTTTATTTTAAGTCTAGATTATTTAAAAATTCTAGGTTTGTTGAAACATGATATGCATACATTTCAACATATCAAATTTAGGCTAATTTTATATCAATTGGAACTTATCTTTTAACTTTTATTGGGTCAGCTAAATTACACACACACACACACACACACACACACACACACACACACACACACGCTTATAAGTATAAGAAAGGACTTGGAGAGTAATTACCCTGCTTTAAGTGATTACAAGGGACTATAGTTTTTGCGTGTTTGCTTTCATGGGGGTTTTCCATGGCCTATTTGATGGTAGCTTTTAGTTTGGAATGAGGAATATAGTCATAGTCTGTCTTTATGGAAAATGTGCTTTGCTTTACAATGATCCTCTTCACATGTGGTTTTCAGGAATGTATTGTGGTGGAAAGCTGATATTCTCTGTGCCCTTTAAAAAGGTCTCCCAGTGTAGCTAGAATTTCCTTCGCACATGCAGCTTACGAGTACAGCCAGCAGAGGGTGGTGGAGTACAACGAAAACCTGTTCTGTTGCCTGATCTATTTGAACATTTTTGTTTGGGTTTGCTTTATTTGAAGATTATTAATTTGATTTTTTAGACTGTGTTACCACAAAATAGCAGTGGAATGTTTTACTTTATCAAACTTCATTCTATGTGTAGATGACACACTATAAATACCTTGTTTCCTGATTTGGGAGTAGGGACTTGTCAGGGAACTAGTCAGTACCTTTCTCCTTAGAGAATCTGACTGTTGGCAGAAGTGTGACCAGGATTCACATAGCGAAGGCTCTTAAGTATTAATAAAGAAATATTCATTTAAGAGTCTCTTCAGTGTTTGGATAAAGATACATTTGATTGTAGTTGTGGCCAATAGATGTTTTGTTTTGGTAACAGTGGTTAACTTTCTGTAGCTGTGTTTCCAATGCAGTGTGTGTTTCTCACTATGGCTGTTACGTGCTTGAAATGAGGCTGAGGAACCAAACTTTGCATTCTGTGCTTGATTTTGGCCAAAAGGCTGCAAACTATTAAATTATACATTCTAGTAGATTTCAGTGGCTGTTTGCGACTAGTGATCACTGTGATGGACACTGTAGTTTTAGACCTGGGTCTTTTGCTGAGCCATTGCAGAACTTGACCTGTATGGAGAACCGCTGCCGTGTCCTTTGTGCAGGTAGAAAGTGGGTGGTGGCCTAGAAACAGTTCTAGGATTGGGTTCTGTGATAAGAGCTGGCCAGGTGAGGGAAGACCTTTGTCTGCTTCTGTGCTGTTTCTGGACATCCCCTTGGTTGATGATCACCCGAGAGCAGTACCGAGTTGCCCTTCCCTGGTCAGTCTCTGCCTTCCAAGAACCTGTCCCTAACAAAAAAGCCCAGCCTTTCAGTAATTTATTTGGGAAAAACAACTAGTATTGAATAAATCTGAATACTTTGATATCTGACTATACCTTTGATAGTATCTTGTTTAGCTCTTGCTATAAGTGTGCTATGATAACAAGTAGTGAAATCTGTCCCTTAATCATAAAATTACATACTTCTCATTATTTCTCACTGTGAATGAGTTAAATGTCATTCTTAGGATATAGCAGTGCAGGCCAAGTGGCGACACTTGGTCCCCGAGATGATGGAACAACTGTGAAGTGGTACTCATGCACTAGTTTCCCCAACTAAGTCAGATTTTGTCATATTTTTCTTTTATAATGAGCAAAGCTTTATAACACCGTTTTTTTATAAACAAGCTTCTTTTATTAAGATATTGGTTATTTTGATTTTTTCTGTAATAACAGAAAAACCAACTGTACTTAACACATGTATTATAAACTTTAATTTTAAGGCAACTAGAATTGTAAGCCAGAGATATAGTAAAACATGCTAATTTAAAGGTGTGTCAAATATACTTTGTATTTTAAGCTGTTTTAACATAGGGAACAGGAAATATATTATGGAGTCATGTTCTGACTGTGCTGAGCACTTTTTTTGACAGTTTTATATTTGTAAAACTGAGTTTTAGTTTATTTTAACCTTTATTTCCTACCCCTTTTGATGAAATATATTTTGCCAACAGGATCTTCCTACCTTGGATCTTTTTTCCTTTTTGCCACTGTGATAGTTTGTATATGTTTGACCCAGGGAGTGGCACTATTAGGAGGTAGCCTTGTTGAAGTAAGTGTGTCACTGTGGGCCTGGGCTTTAAGAGTCTCATCCTAACTTCTTGGGTGCCAGTACTCTCCTAGCAACTTTCAGATTAATATGTAGAACTCTCAGTTCCTCCTGCACCATGTCTGCCTGGATGCTGCCATACCCTGCCTTGATGATAATGGACAGAACCTCTGGACGTGTAAACTAGCCCCAATTAAATATCCTTATAAGAGTTGCATTGGTCATGGTGTCTATTCACAGTAGTAAAACCCCAACTAAGAGAAATTAGTACCAGGAGTGGGATATTGCTGTGATAGGCCTAACCATGCTTCTGTTTGGAAGAATGTGGATTTGGGGACTGCCTTTGGGAAGCAGTGGAATCCTTTAAGTGGGGCTTAATGGTCTATCCTAGAAAGAATATGGGAGGCTTTGTTGCTGAGAGTGATTTGATCTGCATATCTGGCCCAAGAGATTTCGATGGAGAATTTCAATCTGGCATAGAGACTGTTTTTGAGATATTTTGGTGAAGAATGTGGCTAATTTTTGCCCTTGTATACTTGAGGCTAACTATGTTGAAGAGATTTAGATTTAGTCTCAAGATAGCCTGGTATAAATTTTGTTATGTGGTTATCATAGTTCACTTTTATGAAGAGTGTTTTAATGAAAAGGAGCAATCTGAGAAAGGAAAAATACAAAATATGTGGTTCAAGTATTAAAGGGGCCCCAGGAAGTAAAATGGAGCTGCATTCTGTGTTCTATGAAATAACAGATTAAGGGAGTTATAATGGTGGTATATACCATTGATACCAGGAGACAAAGCCAAGAAGATCTCTGAGTTCAAGGCCAGTTCTGGGTGAAAAAAAGCTTAAGTCTAGGTATGGTGGTACACACCTTTAATCCTCAGAAACAGGCATGTAGATCTCTGAGTTCAAGGTCAATCTACAGAGCAAGTTCCGAGACAGCCAATCTTAGGCAGTGAGGGAGTTGGAAAACAGAAAGCTGGTAAAAGGATAAGGGGGGCCATGTTCAGCCCCAGCAAGCAGCAGAACTCAGCAGCTTTGGCCACATTGCTCTGGCTTTGGAGTCCAGAATAGAAGGGACTACTCGGACAGTTGATACTGGTTAGCTAGAGCTAAGAAATTAGTGGTGATTAAGAAGAGACCAGAATCACTGAGGTGAATTCTGGGAAGTGTTTTCTGAGAGCACAAAGAGGTCATATTCCAGAGATAGCCAAGGTTGTACCTCGTGGTACAGCTGGACTTGGTAATATGTAAGGCTCACCCAGGTAGAACGGACTTTGAAGGTATGAAGGGATCATGGAGAACAGCTGAAACATGGCACTGTGAAAGGTCAGGGGAGGTCATTGGTGAAGGTGCAGCCTCAGTTGCAGTTGATGGCCCAGGACTGAAGCGGTCATGCAAAGGAGTTGAGGGTTGGTGCTGTGAAGGGAGCCTATGAGAGACTATTAGTAAAGCCTAGTTGCAGTGGAAGACACATGAGTATTAGAGATGCCAGTACCATGGAATGAAGACCAAGAACAGCAGCAGCAGTAGAGTGGATCAACCTGAGCTTAGAGTGCTACAGAGAACAGAGCTGGAGAAATGACGTAAGCCCTTTGGCAGATCCCAGAAGATCATGTGTGGATCTCAGACATTGGAACAAGAAGCTGTGAAGCTAAAGTTGACTTGAAGACCCAAAGATGTCAAAGATGGGATACCTGCAGAGGAAAGCTGCTCTCAGGGAGTGCAGTCCAGGAGAAAGAAGTTTGTTGCAGTCAACAAAGATGAAAAAGGAGCTGGAGATGTGAAGATGCTTTAATTCCAGACATGAAGATGCAGAGTTTGGAGTTTGCCCAGTTGGTTTCTTGTCTTGCTTTGGGAATTACAGTTAAGTGATTGGATGAGTCTCAGAAGAGACTTTGAATTTTGAACTTTTAGCATTTTTAAGACTGCTGTAGAATTTGGGGACTTTGGAAGTTGGACTAATATACTTATTCATTAAACTATGGTTAGATATGGCCCTCATAGACTCATGTGTTTGAACAAGTCCATGGGGGCCAGGGAGTGGAATGTGCTGGTTTACATATGCTTGACCCAGGGAATAGCACTATTGGGAGGTGTGGCCTTCTTGGAGTAGGTGTGTCACTGTGGGCGTGGGCTTTAAGACCCTCACCCTAGCTGCTTGGAAGCCAGTCTTCTCTTCAGGTGAAGACACAGAACTCTCATTCCTGCCTGGATAGCCACTGTCATGCTCCTACTTTGGTGGTAATGGACTGAACCTGTGAACCTGTAAGCCAGCCCCAATTAAATATCCTTATAAGAGTTGCCTTGGTCATGGTGTTTACTGTCTGCTGTTTACAGCAGTCCAACCCTTACTAAGACAGCCACCGAGTTTAGTCCTGGTTGCTTACTGCTGTGAGTGGGCTGTCACCCACTGGAACACTAGTAAGCTTTCTGACTACTATAAGGATAGTGACATCCCTCTCCTAGGATCTGTCACAGGTCATAGTCCTTCAGTGAGGAGTGAAGCATCTAACTTTTTAACTAGCTTTTCCTTTTTATTTCTAGTAACATTTTCTTGGAAAGTTAAAAATAAGCATGTTATGGCCATTGGTTACTTTTTATAAAAATGTTATTTGATGCTTTACTGGTATGAAAGATTGTTGCTGTTTATTTTGTAGTGTTTTGTTATTTTGCAGTATATTCAAGACTATTCTGCAGGTCGTGTATGATATTAAACTGCTGCTCAGATGAGTGAAATGACATGTATCTAAAGTCAGGACTCATTATAGCCGTGTGATCACTTGTAATTCAGGTTATTCTATGGCTTACAGCTGTGCCACATACGCAAGTCACAGTGTGTGCAAACCATATGCCCTGGAAGTTTGGAGAAGAATGACAGAGCTAACACTGCGCTGCTCTAAGCCCAGTGACCGCATGTTCTGACTCTAACCTGGTGCCCTTCCCAGCTGCTGCTGCTTTTCTCTCTTCCTGAGAGGGAGCAAAGCACCGGTCTTGTGTTCATGCCAATCCTGCCTTTGCCTCTTTTTAACCCCGATTCCGTCTCCTCCAACCTCCTCCTCCTCTTCAGTTCTTCTTTTCATACACTGTATATTTGAGATTTGCTTCTTCCTGTTTTCAGATTAATCATTTAAAAGTTTAGGTGTAGTTAATTCTTTGTCTTGTGGTAAACCTTTAAAACCAAAGTGTACATACACAGCAGGGCACACAGAATATAATGCACATCACATTATAAAGCCTGATGGAGTTCTACACAATGAAAACCTTGATAGAACGACATCACAGACGAAGACAGAGAACACAGCCAGCTCTCCTGACCAGCCCCTCTACTGCTGTTCCCCCTAAGGTGGGCACTGCTCTCATCTCACCACAGTTTAGTTTGAAGTTTTTTTATTTTCTTATTTGTTTGTTTTGTTTTTTGAAACAGGGTTTCTCTGTGTAGTTTTGGCCCTCCTGGAACTCTCTGTAGACTAGACTGGCCTCGAACTCACAGAGATCTGACTGGTTCTGCCTCCTAAGTGCTGGGATCAAAGGTGTATACCACCACTGCCCAGCGTCTAAACTTAAAAAACAAAACAAAGCAAAACAAACAAACAAAAAATCCAAAGAAACAAAAAAATAAAAAACAATGCACATAGTATGTTTGTTTCAGATTCAAGCTCCCTTTGCTTTGTGTTGCTATACTTAGAATAGATTTATTAACTACTATGTGAACACATTACTATTTATATTTATTCTTCATTGTTAAGCTTTTGGAGTATTGCTAGTTTTTATTTACTACAGATAATTCTCTTGTGACCATTCCTTTACAGCCTTTGCAGTGTCTGTGTGTCCATATGCTTTGTATTGTGTGTTGACTTAGAAGGGTAATTACAGCAGATATTGCCAAAGAGCTTTCTAAGGTGTCATGATAATGGATAGATCCACTAGGCAGATTGGAAGCATTCTGTGGTCTCCATCCTTGCTCATACTTAGATTGTTAATTTGTATTTTAATTTTAGCTTGGGGTTGTTGTGGATGTGTACTTTTAGTTAACATTGTCCTTCATCCCTAAAGATTTTGAACATCTTTTATTCATGTTTACCGTGTGAATTTCCTCTTTGTGAAATTCTTGCTCCAGACTTTACTGTTTTCTATACATAAAAATGGTCTTTTCCTACTCTTTATTTGTCCTTATAAATTCGGAATATGAAGTTTTTGTTGGATAGGATAGTTAGAAACATCAGGGGCTGGGAGACGGCTCCGTGGTAAAGCACTTGCTGCAGGAGCACAGAGAACGGAGTTCTGATTCCCAGTACCTGTTCCGAGAAAGTCAGGTCAGTGGAGAGTGTTGGAAAGCACACACCGTGGGGTACTGTGGCAGGGGGAGAAGACAGTGGACCTAAATGGATCCCTGGGGGTTTCCTGCAGCCAGTCTAGTCAATGGTAAGCCCAAGGTCACTGAGAGAAAATGGAGTGGAGAGCAGCAGAGGAAGGCACTGATGCCAGTTCTCCACTGGCTCACGTGTGCACCTGCAGACACACACACCACACACCACACCTCCCACAAACACCTTTTCTCATCTTGACAGCTGCACTTCCATCTACAGAGGGGAGGGTCTTACTGCATTTGATGTTGCCTTAACACTGTGTTTGCTTAGATAGTGTAAGGAACAGAACTTATTGGCTTACAATTCTAGGAGGCTGATAGGTGTCATGTCAAGATGCTGGCACCCTGAAAGAGCTACTTTGCTGTAAATCCATGGTAGAATTAAGAAGGGGGAAGGAGAGAAAGAGAGGGGGGAGGACCTAAGCTTGCTGTTTTATAGCAAATCTATTCTTATTATAAGGACAAACCAACTCATGGCATAGATCCCCATAGCCTAATTACTCAGCTACATTAACTGTTAACTTTATTCTAGAGACAAAAATTTAGCATGCAATTAGGAGAGGGAAAGCATTAAACTATTCGTTGAACAATAATTGTGGAATGTAGTTTTGTTAGAGTTTTGTTGTGTCTGTTTTTGTTTTGTATTTGAGATTTTTCCCCCAAGATCATTGGAATGGTTATCTATGATATTTTCTAGAAGCTTTCTTGGTTTTCCTTTTTTTTTTTTAGATATGTGATCTGTTTGGATTTGATCTATATGTATGAGGTAGGGGTCATAGCTAATTCCCCGAATTGTCACCAGGATTTCCATTGATCTAGCATTGTTTTTTGCTTTTGTTTTTGTTTGTTTGTTTGTTTTTTAAAAGCCAATCTTTCCTCATTGCTATGTTTAATGCTGTTTTTTGGAAATCAAGGAATTTTACTTGTGTGGGTTGTTTCTTACCTGTAGATTTTTCTGTTTGTCTTTGTGTTAATGCTGTAGTGATTCAAGTGCCTGGAATTGAACCCAGGTCCTACTGCATGCTGGAAATGTGCTCCACTGTTGGTGAGCTAGAGCTCTACCTGCTGCTATGGACAAGACTTGTGTGTGTGTGTGCGTTTGCGTGTGTGTGGCATGTGCGTGTGCGTGCGTGTGTGTGGGTATGTGGAGGTCACAGGTCCATGTTGATTTTCTCCCTCAATTTTATAGGATCTAGAATCACCTTGGAGACACAGTAAAATTGCCATAGTGCTTCAAGTAGTTTAGCTTTAGAACAATTCCAGAGATTTTGTTACTGCCATTGTAGCTTTTCTTTTTCTTCAAGATTACCTGTATTCTTAGTCACTGTTCTTTTGTTGTGAAAAGACACTATGTCCAAGGCAGCTCTTATAAAAGAGAACAATTAACTGGAAACTTAGTCCATGATCATCATGGTTGGGAACATGGCGCACATAGTGCTAGAGCAGTAGCTGAGAGCTATGTCCTCTCTACAGATAGAGGGAGAGACAGGGGGTGGGTGAGGGAGAGGCTAGGCTTGGGCATGGCCTGGGCTTTTGAAACCTCAAAGCTCACCCCCCAGTGACATATTTCCTCCAACAAGTCCCTACCCCTAATCCTTCTAATCCTTTCAAATAGTGCCATCTCCTGGTGACTAAGCATTCAGATACATGGTTTATGGGGGCCATTCTCATTCAAAGTAGCACACTCAGGCAATTCTTGTTTGCATTTCTATATAAACTTTGTAATTAGTTTACATTCTATTTTCTATACATACCTCTGATGAGAATTTTAATTAGAAATGCTTTAAGTATACATAACAGTTTAAGAAAAGATTTGCTGTTTTTTTATAATACAGAATTTTGCCAGGAGTACTAGGTAAGTGTTGGTATTCGTTTTTATGGGTGTGTAGTAGTCTGTGTATGGTATATATCTTGTGATTGTAATTTATATTCACTAATAGGGAATCAGTAGCATCTTTTTTTTTTTTTTTTTTTTGGTTCTTTTTTTTCGGAGCTGGGGACCGAACCCAGGGCCTTGCGCTTCCTAGGTAAGCGCTCTACCACTGAGCTAAATCCCCAGCCCCGAATCAGTAGCATCTTTTTGTGTTTGTATTGAACATTGTGTCTTCCTGGAGACACCCAGGATATGATGATGAGGGACATGAAGGAAAACCTCAGCAGACATTTCCTACAAGCAACCTGTGGGAGCCACAAAGGAGTCACTGGAGTCTAACAGCTCCGGAATCTAGATGGGCAAATGCTAGATGTTCTCTCGTCACATTTCAAAGTTGTCTCACTGGGCTCTGTATTATCCTTCAGCTCCCCAAGTTATCCTTCTTTCCTAGTTGAATAATTTTCCTAGTCTGTCTTTCAGAAGCCTTTTTTTCCCTTCTGGAGCCCAGTGTCCATAGATATCTGTGCATTCCTTTAGGGTTCACACTATCGAAGCCACATCTAATCTCTCTTAGAGATATGTCATTTTCACCTTTTGAGTCTTGGCTGAGAACACTTGAGAGAAAACCTCAGCGAGCTTTAGAGAACTCGTGTGCGCGTGGACCCGTATGTGAAGCACACACTTATCTTAAAGGACTCTGCGTGTGAGGGCTTGCATCGCCTGACAGCCGCTTCCCACCTCCTCAGTCTCACCAAGGGTTTACCTTGACAAGTCTGCCTTTTCTATCTGGGTAGTGCTCAGACCTTGCTTGAATGTCAGGTCTTAATTTGAGCTCTTTTGTTGGTATGAGAAACTGAGAATGAAAAATGGTTTGTTTTAAAAGCTATAAGCCCCATGTTGGGAATGTCTTTAGCATGTGCTTGCTGGAAATTGAAACCTTTATTTTTCTTTCCACATTTTATGATTCAGCTAAAATAAGTTAGTTGCATTTTAGTATTTAGCTAGAATTATCTTTAGTCTACTGTCATAAAACTCATTAAAGATACCTTTTATTTTCCACATTAAGGTTATATTTGGCAAGCTTTCTGTCTCCAAACTGTGGATTGACCTTTTATTCTACACTAAATACCATTTTCTTCCATGTCCTTCCAGCCTTCTTCTTCTTCTTCTTCTTCTTCTTCTTCTTCTTCTTCTTCTTCTTCTTCTTCTTCTTCTTCTTCTTCTTCTTCTTCTTCTTCTTCTTCTTCTTCTTCTTTCTTCTTCTTCTTCTTCTTCTTCTTCTTCTTCTTCTTCTTCTTCTTCTTCTTCTTCTTCTTCTTCTTCTTCTTCTTCTTCTTCTTCTTCTTCTTCTTCTTCTTTCTTCTTCTTTCTTCCAGTACATAGACTCCTCCCACCTCTGCAAGGTGCCTGTCCTACCACTGGACTGGTTGCTTTAGGTCCAGTTATTTAACTGCTACTAGGAACTAGTTTCTGTCTTATTGGTCTGTAACTCTGTGATGACCCATCTTAAGGACTTAAAGGGCAATGACTTTATTGCTTTGTCTATGTGTTGACTGACTGGACTGAGTGGGACCACTCTCTCTTTTTGATTTGGCCTGCTCTGATCTAGGGACTAGACAGACAGAGCTGTAATGTTGAAAATAGCTCACTCCTTCACTTGGCACATTGGAGGTGGGACGGTTGGGTGGTTGGCAGACTGTCTTGGCTCTGAAGGCTGGGGTCATTTTGTCATGCAGCATCAGTGTTTTCTCTTTTCTTGTCACTTTTCCACATGGACTTTCCATGTGTCTCTTCTCTCTGCTAGGGCATTCGGACTTCTGACATGGATACGCAGCATTTCACTGGGTAGAAGTGAATGTTCCAGGGCCACCTTAAGGCTTTGACCCAGCACTACTGGAGTTTCAGTTTGGTGTGTTTTATTAAAGAAAATGAATCATAAACCCAACCCCAATACAGCGTGGAGAGGCATACGAGGACACAGAATTCAGCAAGTGTGAAGCACTCCATTTGGGAGATTACTCATCACAGATAAGAAGACGTAACAATGTAGTTACTAAAGCCAGCATAAACCTGGCTTAGAGTTATGGTGTTGAGGCTATGATATGTTTATGTGTGTACTGGTGTGTACACAGTGTACCTGTGAATGGAGTAGATTGATTGACTGATAATAATTGGGCGCGCGTGTGTGTGTGTGTGTGTGTGTGTGTGTGTCTGTCTGTCTGTCTGGAGCTCACCGGTTCGGCGAGACTGGCTGGCTGGTCAGAGAGCTAAGGGTAGCTGCTCATCTTCATCCCTTCCTCTCTAGCTCTGGAGTTACAAGTGGGCCCCGCGCTGGGGATCTGAATTCAGATCCACAGTCTGCACATTGGCTGCCTCTCCAGCTGCCTTTGCTGCAATCTTTTTTGCAAATTGTTTCACATGTGTTTATGACTTTCTTTTTAGAACGTCATGTATGTGTACTGAAAGTAAATCATTTCTGCCTCCCTCCTCCACAGCTCCTCCCATGTCGTCCTTCCAATTCATGACCTTTCAATTATTGTTTTATGCATATGCACACTTATGCACATGTGCACACATATGCATACACTGCTGAGTCATATATGTATATGTATGTATGTATGCATGTATATATGTTTGTTTAGGACTGATCACTTGGGATTGGATAACCTGGGAAAGGCTCTTCCCTGGAGAAGACTGATTCTCTTCTCCCAGAAGCCACTAACTGTCTGTAGCTCTTCATGTAGGGTTGGGGGCTGTGAGATTCCTCCTGTGGCTGGTAAGGTAGCGGGTCCAGAGGAGAACCTACTGCTGCATTTGAATACTTACCCTTATACTCACGGGTACGCAGTGTGAGGACATGAGGAAGGCATAGAAGGTTGGGTATAAACCTCACTCCCCAGCAAAGAAGTTCCTATGTTTCAGGACACGACACGTCCTCCAGAACCCACAGAGACCAGCTGACAGTGCAGGTCCTAACCCCCATGGGTCCATCTACAACACAGCTTCTGAGGATGCTGGGAGCATCGTGGAAGAGGGCGGGAAGACTGTAAGAGCTGGAGGCCCTGATGTCTGCTCTGAGCTTGTTTCTTCTGTAGACTGCAGAGAAGCTGCACGGCACCATGGCCGTGCCCACTGCAATCTTTTCTCAAGAGCAGGATCTCCAGCTGAGTTTTTGGTTGCTTGGTGAGATTGACTGTGATTTCCTCTTCTCAGCAGTCAGATTTTACTATTTTTGGTTATCTCTGGAATCAAAACCAGACAGGCCCTCAGTTTCCTCCTGTTCATCCCAGGCGAAAGTGGTGTCCAAAGGTCAAGTCTTCAGGCTTCCCTTCCCTACGCAGTCATTCTTCTTTTCTCCTCTCTCTCTCTGCCTCTGTCTGTCTGTCTGCTTCTCTGTCTGTGTCTCTCCCTCCCCTTCCTCCCCACCCTCCCTCCCCTCCCTCCCTCAGCAATGTTTCTCTCCTAGCTAACTTCGGCTGTCAACTTGTTACAGTGATACAGCCTGGGAATCATTGGAGGGAGCTTCAGTGGGGTTAGCAGCTTCATCAGATTGGCCTGTAGGCACATCTTTGACACATTTCTTGATTGTAAACGGAGCGCCCAGCTTTTTGGTTGGTACCATCAGCAGGCAGGATGTTTCAGACTATCTAAGAAAGCAAGGGTCAGAAGTAGGGAGAAAACCGGTAACTGGTGATTTCCATAGTTGATGCTTTAGTCCTTGTCTTCAAGTTTCTGCCTTGAGTTTCCCCTTGATTCCCTCAAAGCTGGACTGTGACCTGAAAGTGTGAGATAAAATAAAATAAAGATACTTTTGGTTAAGGTGTTCATCACAGCAACAGAAAACAAACTAGAATGACTTCACTCTAGCTAAGCCTGCAGCCTGTGCCCAGGCTGGCCTTGACTTCCAGGTGGTTTTCCTGCCCCGACCTTTGGAGCTCTGGAGGTACAGGCATGTCCCCACGCCCAGGTCTCTGTGTGATCTAGAAGGCTGTTTCATTGCTATGTTTTAAAAATTGTATCAGCTTCTATTTTGCTTTCTCCTTTCGGAATGCATATTATTCCAGTATTAGAACTGCACTATTTTGATCACTGTAGCTTTGTCCTATATTTTGAAACCAAAAGTTTTATGTCTTGAGCTTTGCTAGCTTTTCTCCAGATTGCTTTAATTATATATGATCT
Source organism: Rattus norvegicus (assembly GCF_021556685.1). Lineage (NCBI taxonomy): Eukaryota > Metazoa > Chordata > Mammalia > Rodentia > Muridae > Rattus > Rattus norvegicus. Next base: position 99,721,353 of record NC_141543.1, read on the forward strand.
TTTTGGTTCTATGTAGATTTTAGTATTATTTTTTATTTTTCTGTGAAAAAAGCCATCAAAATTTTGATGTGTATTGCTTTGAGTATTATAAATCTTTTAATGACATCAATTTTTCAAACCCACGAACATGGAATGCCTTTTTATTTATTTGTGTTTATAGTTCTTTCATTAGTGTTACATAGTTCCGGCATATATCTATTTGGTCACATTAATTTCTAGGTATTCTATTCTATTTTGAGACCATTATAAACAAGTTCCTCTCCTCCTTCTCTCTGAGTTCTCTTTCTCAGACAGGGTCTGGCTGCTGCGCGCATAGTTTGCATTATTCCTTTGCTTGTGGCCTGGCCCAGGCTGGCCCAGGCTGGCCCAGGCTGGCCCAGGCTGGCCCAGGCTGGCCCAGGCTGGCCCAGGCTGGCCCAGGCTGGCCTTGAACTTGTATTGCTCCTGCCCTTCCTGCCTCATCATGATACAGATTCTGCAAGCTGTGTATCTTCAGGGGGTTCCATTTTACCTGCGTTGTCCAGTATGCCACATGACTGACAGCCGCACTCTCTGGAAACGTCCTCATTCCTGATAAACTGCTCCTGGCAGCTCTTCCTTGGCTCCTGGTTTAGTTGAGCCTCCCTTTGCCTCAGTGTCACTTTTTTGATCTTCTCAGAAGATTAACTCTTGTTGGTTTTTCTATAATCCTTATTTTTTTAATCTCTGCTCTAATCTTAATATTTTCTCCTATTTGTAGGATTTGGGTTTTTTGTTTTTTTAATATTTGAAGGTTTAAATTTAGGTTGTTGACTTGATTTTCCCTCATTTTTTAGATGTGTATAACTCTAAATTTTCTTTGTAGCATTGCTCTCACTTCACCGTGTACATTTTATTATATTGTAATTTTCAATTGTTTTAGTGTTTTCTAAATTTGTTTATTTTTTCTTTGATCCATTGGTTAAAGTATGCATTTTGTTTTCTTTTTTTCAGAGCTGGGGACCGAACCCAGGGCCTTGTGCTTGCTAGGCAAGCGCTCTACCACTGAGCTAAATCCCCAACCCCAAGTGTGCATGTGTGCATTGTTTTGTTACCCATTTTTGCACTTAGCATGACCATTCAATGAAGTGCTTTCTATGGTTTATAGTTCCTTTCTTTTTTTTTTTTTCTTTTCTTTTTTTCAGAGCTGGGGACCGAACCCAGGGCCTTGCGCTTGCTAGGCAAGCACTCTACCACTGAGCCAAATCCCCAACCCCTATAGTTCCTTTCTTAATTTCTTCTTTCATTGCCTTTCTTTGTAATTCAATTGTTTTTGGTTGTGCAGTATGCTTGGATTGTTTTTATTTATATTTGATATATTTACTACATTAAAAATTATATTACTATGCAACTTGCATAAATCATGTTTTAGTTATGATGGGCTACAGCAGTCCATTTGACCACAGTTTTACTTTCTGCAGATTCAGTCACAGTGGACTGTAGTATGAGAGTATTAGGTAGAGAATTCCAGAAATAAATCATCCAGATTTTTACATTGTAGGCAGAACGATGAAGTCGTGTGCATTTGTCCCATCTCTACATGGATGCTCCTTGTTGAGAATATGGTGTGTTTGGTATGCCCAGTACTTTAGTACTATGTGTCTTGGTAGGGCAGTACATACTGTCCACTGTTGAAGCATCCACTGGGAAGGTGTTGGAAGGAAGGTGTTTATTTTAAGCCTGTGATAACAACTTTGATTAATACAAGAACTCTTTATTCCTATTCCCTCCACATATCTTATTAATGTTCCCATTTTATATTAGATATTATTAACAAATAATTGTAGTTATTTTTAAAATTTATGTGTTTATACTGGGTTTGAAAATTACTTCTATATGAAAATTACATAAATGGACTAATCTTTATTTGCCTGTGTGATTGTCTTTACACTTACTTGCTTATTCATGTTGCTAATTAGTGTCCTCTCCTTTGACTTGGGGAGATCCCTGCAGCCTTTCTTTTGGATCAGGTCTAGTGACAATGCACTCCTTCAGCTGTGACTGTGGCTGCGAAATGCTTTCATTCTTTAGAGCAAAGTGTTGCAGGGCATAAAATCATGGTAGTCCATTCTTTCTCTTTCGGTCCTTTGAATATATCATCCAGTCTCTCCTAGTCTGTCAGGAGTCTGTGGTGAAGTCTCCTGGAAGTCTTGCGGAGGCTCCAGTGTATATTAGTTAGTTTACTCTTTTTATCTCAGATCCCCGCTTTGTCTTCTGACAGGATGATTCATGGTGTGCTGCAGCGCGACTCTCTTTCATTTGGCTTGTTTGCAATTCTTCAAGCTACATAAATCTGGATGTCCTTTTGTTAGCAGACTCTTGCACACAGTCCTGCTGCCTGTTTCTGTCTTGTCTTTTTCTTTCTTTGTTTAAATTTTTCTATGTGTTTTTATTGGATTTTTTATTTACGTTTCAAATGTTATCCCCTTTTCTGGTTTCCCATCCATAAATCCCCTATCCCATCCCCTTCTATGAGGGTGTTCCCTCAGCCATCCACCAACCCCTTCTAGCCTCCCCACCCTGACATTCCCCTACACTGAGGGTCCAGCCTTGGTAGGACCAAGGGCTTTTGGTCCCATTGGTGCCCAACAAAGCCATCCTCTGTTACATATGCAGCTGGAGCCATGGGGTCTGTCCATGTGTAGTCTTTCGATGGTGGGTGGTTTAGTCCCTAGGAGCTCTGGTTGGTTGGTTGATAGTGTTGTTCTTATGGGGTTGCAAACCCATTCAGTTCCTTCAATCCTTTCTCTAACTCCTCCAGTAGGGACCCCATTCTCAATTCAATGGTTTGCTGCTAGTATTCACCTCTGTATTTGTCATGCTCTGGCAGAGCTTCTCAGGAGACAGCTATATCAGGCTCCTGTCAGCATGCACTTCTTGGCATCAGCAATATTGTCTGGGTTTGGTGGCTGTATGTGTATAGGCTGGATCTCCAGGTGGGGTAGGCTCTGAATGGCCATTCTTTCAGTCTTTGCTCTAAGCTTTTTCTCCATATCTCCTCCTATGAATATTTTTATTCCCTTTTTAAGAAGGATCGAAGCATCTGCACTTTGGTCGTCCTTCTTGAGCTTCATGTGGTCTGTGGATTGTATCTTGGGTAATACAAGCTTTTGGTCTAATATCCACTTATCAATGAGTGCATACCATGTGTGTTTCTTTGTGATTGGGTTACCTTACTTAGGATGATATTTTCCAGTTCCATCCATTTGCCTATGAATTTCAGGTAGTTGTTGTTTTTAATAGCTGAGTAGCTGCCTTTTCTTTTTCAATAGAGTACTGCATGATGGTCAGATGGGCAATCCTTTCATTCCTTATGCTTCCTTTATTTTCCCTCCTCTCTGTTTTGCTTCTCAAACTGGATAATTTTAAATGTGATTTGAGGTACTAATTTTTTTGTGCTCTTTATAATAAATGCTCTTGAGCCCCCCTAGTTAATTAAAAATTACTTATTTATTTGTGTGTGTATGTGTTTGGCTGTTATATGTGTTTGTAGGCCATGTTTGTATGTGTGTGTTGATGTGTGTGTGTGAGTGTAGGTGTATATGTGTATGGATGGTAGTATATGTATATATGAAGTCCAGAAGAGGATGTTGGATCTCTTGGAACTGGAATTCAGTGTTGTATGTGGGACCTTTTGTGGGGATAATCTCTTCTGTTGTATGTGGGACCTTTTGTGGGGATAATCTCTTCTGCATTGTGTGGAAGTTGTCAATAAAAAGCTGATGGCCAATGAGCTAAGGCAAGATAAGAAGGTGGGACATCTGGGGGAGAAAGGAACTCTTGGATATAGTCAGGAATGAAAGTTTTACCCCAGACTTTGAGGAAGTCAGATGTATGAAACCAGGAGAGATATCTAACCAGCCGTGGTAGCAGGCATAGAATAGAATAAACAGGTTGTAGAAGTTATAAGCTAATGGGGAACAAGCCCAAGCTTATGGCCTAGGCATTTATTCATACATAAATAAGCCTACAAGTGCTATTTGGGAACTGGGGTGCAGGTGGATAAGCCTGCAGTTACAACCTTTGGCTCCTTAGATGAGTGATGGGATCAAACGCCAGTTCGCATGATAGACAGCAAGTACTTCTCACACTGAGCCCTCTCTCTAGACCTCCCTCTAGTTAATTTCTTAGTTCAGTTAGTCCCCATTTTTGTTTTTCTTTAAAAAAATTTCACATTCAATTATTTAAATTCTTAATGTTCAATGTTTTCAAGCCTATTGAGCATTTTGGTGATACTTCTATATTTTTGACAGACTTTCTTTCTTTGTATCATTTCCTTGGCTCAGGCTAAGCAGGCTGGCTTCAAACTCCTGACAGTCCTCTTGTGAGGCTGGGTTTATAGGCATGAGCCAGAACACTGGGTGCAGGTCACTCTTAGGCTCCTGTTTCTTAAGCATTAACTTGAGGAGATTCATTTCTTCCATTATTTGGACCATCGTACACAGTCTTTAACACTTTGTGTTTGTTTCTGTATATGTGGAAAACAATCCTCTCTCTAGTTCCTTGGACTGTTTCTTTGATCAATGGAAGACCTTTAAGAATTAGCTGGAGACTCCGGTCTCCATCTCCGGTCTCCCAGAGCTAAGGCTATCACACAGCCCTACAGACCCAAAGCCCAGAGAGAGCTGGTCTCCCAGGAGTGCTCTCACTCCTAAGTTTACAGGTGAGACTCCACTTTCACTCTACTAACTGTCCAAAGTGGGACCTGCCAGGAGTGCACAGGGCACAGGAACCACGGATCAGCCTGGGACAGGATCCTTCTGGTCTCTATCTGTGCTCAGAGCTAAGGTTGTCCCACAGCCCTCTGGACTCAAAGCCTGCCCAGAGAGAGCTGGTTTCCCAGGAGTACTCTCACTCCTAACATCACAGGCACACAGGCCTACAGGAGGAACACGTTCCAGCTAGAGACATCAAGACCAACTAACATCAGAGATAACCAGATGGCAGGAAGAAAGTGCAAGAACCACTTTGCATCATCAGAACCTGGTTCTCCCACTATAGTAAGTACTGAATACCCTAACACACTGGAAAGGCAAGATTTGGATTTAAAATGTCGTCTCATGATGAGGACTTTAAGAAGGACATAAATAACTCTTAAAGAAATACAGAAGAACACAAGTAAAGAAGTAGAAGCCCTTAAAGGGGAAAAACAAAAAATCCCTTAAAGAATTATAGGAAAATACAACCAAACAGGTGAAGAAATTGAACAAAACCATCCAGGATCTAAAAATGGAAATAGAAACAATAAAGAAATCAAAAAAGGTAGACAACCTGGTGATAGAAAACCTAGAAAAAAGATCAGGAATCATAGATGCAAGCATCACTAATAGAATACAAGGGATAGAAGAGAGAACCTCAGGGGCAGAAGATACCATAGAAAACATTGACACAATCATCAAAGAAAATGCAAAGTGCAAAAAGCTCCTAACCCAAAATATCCAGGAAATTCAGGACACAATGAGAAGATCAAACCTAAGAATAAAAGGTATAGAAGAGAGTGAAGATTCCCAACTTAAAGGGCCAGTAATTATCTTCAACAAAATTATAGAAGAAAACTTCCCTACCTAAAAAAAGAGATGCTCATGAACATACAAGAAGCCTACAGAACTCCAAATAGCTTAGACCAGAAAAGAATTCCTCCCATCACATAATAGTCAAAACACCAAATGCACAAAATGAATAATGAAAGAATATTAAAAGCAGTAAGAAATAATAGTCAAGTAACATATGAAGGCAGACCTATAGGAATTACACAAGATTTCTCACCAGAGACTATGAAAGCCAGAAGATCCTGGGCAGATGTCATACAGACCCTAAGAGAACACAAATGCCAACCTGGGTTACTATATCCAGTGAAACTCTCAATTACCATAGATGGAAAAACCAAGATATTCCATGAGAAAACCAAATTTGCACAATACTTTCCACAAATCCAGCCCTACAAAGGTTAATAGATGGAAAACTCCAACATAAGGAGGGAAACTACACCCTAGAAAAAGCAAGAAATTAATCTTTTTTCAAGAAACCCAAAAGAAGATAGCCACACAAACATAATTCCACCTCTAACAAAAATAACAGGAAACAACAATCACTATTCCTTAATATTGCTTAACATCAATGGACTCAAATCCCTAATACAAAGAAATAGACTAACAGACAGGATACAAAAACAGGACCCAGCATTTTGCTGCATACAGGAAATGAACCTCAGTGAAAAGGTCAGACACTACCTCAGAGTAAAAGGCTGGAAAAAATTTTTACCAAGCAAATGGTCTCAAGAAACAAGCTGGAGTATCCATTCTAATATTGAATGAAACCAACTTTCAACCAAAAATTATCAAAAATGATAAGGAAGGACACTTCATACTCATGAAAAGAAAAATTTACTAAGATGAACTCTCAATTCTGAACATCTAAGCTCCAAATGCAAGGGCACCCACATTCATAAAAGAAACTTTACTAAAGCTCAAAGCACACATTGCACCTCACAGAATAATAGTGGGAGACTTCAAAACCCAACTCTAAACAATGGACAAATCATGGAAACAGAAACTAAACAGAGACACAGTGAAACTAACTGAAGTTGTGAACCAAATGGATTTAACAGATATTTATAGACCATTTCATCCTAAAACAAAAGAATATACCTTCTCAGCATCGCAAGGTAACTTCTCCAAAATTGACCATATAATCGATCACAAAACAGGCCTCAACAGATACAAGAAGATTGAAATAATCCCATGCATCCTATCAGATCACCCTGGGCTAAGGTTGGTGTTCAATAACAACAAAAACAACAAAAACTCACATACACATGGAAGCTGAACAACGCTCTACACAATGATAACTTGGCCAGGGAAGAAATAAAGAAATTAAAGACTTTTTAGAATTTAATGAAAATGAAGGCTCAACATACCCAAACTTATGGGATACAATGAAAACAGTGCTAAGAGGAAAACTCATAGCTCTGAGTGCCTCAAAAACAAAACAACAAACAAAAAAACAAACAAAACTGGAGAGGTCTTACACTAGCAACTTGACAGCACACTTGAAAGCTCTAGAACAAAAAGAAGCAAATACACCAAAGAGGAGTAGAAGGCAGGAAAAAAAAATTCAAATTCAGGGCTGAAATCAATCAAGTAAAAACAAAAACAACTATGCAAAGAATCAACAAAACCAGGAACTCGTTCTTTGAAACAATCAACAAGATAGATAAGCCCTTAATCAGACCTATCAGAGGGCACAGAGGCAGTATCCAAATTAATAAAATCAGAAATGAAAAGGGAAACATAACAACAGAAACTGAGGGAAAAATTATCAGATCCTACTACAAAACCCTATATTCAGCAAAATTGGAAATTCTGGATTAAATGGAGAATTTTCTAGATGGATACAAGGTGCCAAAGTTAAATCAGGATCAGATAAACCATCTAAACAGTCCCATAACCCTAAAGAAATAGAAGCAGTTATTAAAAGTTCCCCCCAAAAAAGCGCAGGACCAGTACAGAATTCTATCAGACCTTCAAAGAAGACCTAATCCTAGTACGCTTCACACTGTTACACAAAATAGAAACAGAAGGCGCACTATTGAATTCGTTCTTTGAAGCCATAATTATGATTATACCTAGACCAGACAAAGACCGTATAAAGAAAGAACTTCAGACCAATGTCACTCATGAGTTTCGATGTAAAAATACTCAAAATTCTAGCAAATCAAATCCAAGAACACATCAAAAAGATCATCCATCATGATCAAGTAGGTTTCATTCCAGGGATGCAGGGATCGTTCAATATATGGAAATCCATTAACGTAATCCACTATAGAAACAAACTCAAAGGAAAAAAAAATACCCACATGATCATCTCATTAGATTCTGAGAAAGCTTTTAACAAAATTCAACACCCCATCATGGTAAAATTCTTGGAAAGATCTGGAATTCAAGACCCATACTTAAACATGGCTAAAGCAATATACAGCAAACCAGTAGCCAACATCAAACTAAATAGAGAGAAACTTGAAGCAATCCCACTAAAATCAGGGACTAAAACAAGGCTGCCCACTATCACTGTACCTATTTAATCTAGTACTTGAAGTCATCGCCAGAGCAATTAAACAACAAAAAGAGACCAAAAGGATACTAATTGGAAAGGAAAAAGGCAAAATATCCCTGTTTTCAGATGATATCATAGTATACTTAAGTGACTCCAAAATTCCACCAGAGAATGCCTACAGCTGAGAAATAACTTCAGCAAAGTGGCTGGATATAAAATTAACTCAAATAAATGAATAGTCTTCCTTTACTTAAAGGATAAACAGGATGAGAAAGAAGGTAGGGAAATGACACTTCACAATAGTCACAAATAATGTAAAATATCTTGGTGTGTCTCTAACCAAGCAAGTAAAAGATCTCTATGACAAAAACTTCAAGTCTCTGATGAAAGAAATTGAAGAAGATCTCAGAAAATTGAAAGATCTCTCATGCTTGTGAATTGACAGGATTGATATAGTAAAAATGGCCCTCTTGCCAGAAGCAATCTACAGATTCAATGCAACCTCCATCAGAATTTCAACTCAATTCTGAATAGAGTTAGAAAGAGCAATTTGCAAATTCATTTGGAATAACAAAAAACCCAGGATATGGAAAACTATCCTCAACAATAAAAGAACTTCTGAGGGAATCACCATCACTAACCTCAAGCTGTATTACAGAGCAATAGTGATAAAAACTATATGGTATTGGTACAGAGATAGGCAGGTAGATCAATGGAGTAAAATTGAAGACCCAGAAATGAACCCACACACCTATGGTCACTTGATCTTTGACAAAGGAGCTAAAACCATTCAAAAGATAGCATTTTCAACAAATGGTGCTGGTTTAACTGGAGGTCAGTATGTAGAAGAATGCAAATTGACCCATTCTTATCAATCAGTACAAAGCTTAAGTCCAAGTGGTTCAAGGACCTCCAACATAAAACCAGATACACTCAAACTAATAGATGAAAAAGTGGGGAAGGAACTTGAATACATGGGCACTTGTGAAACTTTTCAGAACAAAACACCAATGGCTTATGCTCTAAGATCAAGAATTGACAGATGGGACTTCGTAAAATTGCAAAATTTCTGTAAGGCAAAGGACATAGTCAATAGGACAAAATGGCAACCAACAGATTGGGAAAATATCTACTAATCCTACATTTTGCTTTGCTCCATCCATATCACACTGCCAATGTCTACTCTCTGAGCCTGGCACCAACCCAAGGCAGGTTGCCACCATGCCAGACATATACATCCCAATTCTGTGATGGCCCAGTGTCTCCAGCCACCACCCACTCTCTTGAATTCAATTAAATAGCCACATGAAATAACACAACACAATAACCTCTGATCCAACTGATAAGATATAATTGCCCACCTAAACTTACAAAGCCCTGTACATAGCCAACCCTTAAGAATAGTCATAACAACCTGTAATGTGCAGAGAGGAATCTTAATATCTGCCTCAATGTTCTCTCGGTATCTTTTTCCCTGTCTCCTCTTCCTCTCTCAAACTTTTCCTTCCTTCTTATCCAATGACAGGCCTCGTTCTATCTTGTACCTGCTTTCACCTGCATAATGACATCATCCTACAATCTTGTTTACACTGGTGTTGTCACTGTACTTTGGATCCTCTGGAGCAGTAGAGTCCTGGCCCAACTTTTTGTTGCTTTTCTATTTGTGTCTTTTCCTCTGCAAGTACGTTCTACTTGATTCCATTATAACATCAAAAACAGGTTAAACAAGTCCTTTGGGAAGCTCCTGAAAAAGTTTGATGATCATACTTATTCTTGTCTTTTCTTTCACTTCTTGTGAAACTGGAGCAGTAGAGTCCCCATGCATGGCCATACATTTGTGCTTACATTATCCAGTCCCTTAGGCTCTTTCCACAAGACCAGAGTGTTAGACAGGTGTCCCAGTTTTCTCCCTCCCTGGGAGAAACTGATGTTTGGATGATTTAGTTGTTAGTTCTGTGCTGAGCTGGTACTTTAACTACCTGCTGCACGAGTGGACAACGATGTGCTTTCTAGCAATTCATAACCTGACACCTTTTAAGAGCTCAGATTCTGAGCTGAGACTGAAATCCAACTTCTAAGTATCATCTGGAAAATCAATATGGTGGTGTGCAACCTTTCTCTTTCCTCCTCACCCTGGGTTGAAACTGGAGCTGGAGAGCCCAGGAATGTCCCTTCTACCTGTGTTAGTGCATGTGGTTGTATTGTTGACTGTGGTGCATGAGCCTCTGTTCTGGTTTCTCAGTGGCACACACTGGAAATTGCTTGATGAAGTAAGACAGGAAGTCCTGAACTTTCTCCCATTCTACCATCTTGGTTGCATCAGTTCTTGTAGAAAGTTTCTTTTGTGGAGAACATTTCATTGTTTTTTTTTTTTGAGGGGGGCTGGCTTAAATCCTAGTAACAAAACACTGCTTAGCTTCTTATGGGTACAGGGCAAACCTACATTTCACTGGTATTTGAAATAGTTTGATGGGGTTAAATATTTTAGCACTAGAAAAAGTAGAAGGGAGTATGTATTTTCTCTAGTGTTACTACTTAGCAGTAGTAAGAAGCATGCCAGGGAAGCTTCCTAAGATACTCAGATTTTCTTTGAGTCTTTGGCACCCAGAATTAATTCACCCCTTTAAGTTGGGCACACGTACAAGCATATCTTAGTTGTACAAGGATCAAGCCAGGCATTTTGTGTGCCTTGTTATTCACAGAGACTTGTAGTGTTGGCTTCCTCCTACTCATTGTCCCATTTGCGCTCTGGCTGATCGTTCCATCACTGCAAGTTTGACGTTGTCTTTGTACATACCTAAGAGTTCAAGTTAGTTGTGTTTCTAGCTGAAGACAGCTTCATGGCATGGAATTAAACTTCTGTGCCTAGTATCCTGTTTCTCGTGCCAGTCAGATTTTAGCAATAATATCAAGCTCCTCCTTTAGTTGGCGTAGTTGCCTTGACAAGAAGTTGGTTTCTGCCATGTCTCTGCTTTCCTTGGCCTTCATTCGGGCATGTTTTAGGAGCTTCCTATGAGCTCAGTTTTGGACATGTTCAATTGGAGGCAGTGCTGTTCAGTTTGCATTTGTCACGGAACTGGAGGCTAAGAGTGATTGGAATTAGGGTTGTAGATTAGGTAAACAAAGTTTTCCCTTGCTACTTGAAGTACCAACAGTCTATTGGTTAACCAGGAGAAGCAGGTAAAACTAAAACAACTGAGATTAAACACAGAACTCTAAGGTTGTAACATGTATGGGGAGGGGAGAGATAGATAGATAGATAGATAGATAGATAGATAGATAGATAGATAGATAGATAGATAGATGATAGATAGATAGATAGAGAGAGAGACAGAGAGACAGAGAGATAGACAGAGAGAGCCAAGTCTGAAGGATATCTCTGAAGCATAGGATGACTAAAAGTCATTTGGCAGTTGATTGAGAAATAAATGACAAGCTAGGGTAGGGATCTTTTCAGAAAACTTACTGTGAAGGGAAAATATTAACATGATTGCTTGGTACCTAGGAACAGCTACATATGAATTACTAGTCTGTCCTTTTATGCACATTCCTGTGCAATAAATAGATAAATGTTTCAGGCCTCTTTTTTATTAATATTTTCTATGAGAAGCAGTTTTAATATTTAACCATTTTTCAATTTTTAACTATAGCTCCTTTTATGACTGTTTAATCAATTCTCAAAAAAAAAAAAAAAGAAAAAGAAAAGAATAGGCCACTGCTTAGAGTATCAGGCTGTATCTGGCTATAAACCAAATTTTAAATGCTTGTATAAAGTCAGGCATGTTGACTAATGAAGTTATTCTCAACATCTCGCTTGTCCATTTTTATCATTTTCTTTTAACTATTTGCACAGCTGGAAGCTTACAAGCATATACAAAATAAGTAGCTTTCTTCAGAACAGCGTGGGCAGACATCCAGCATCGCTCAGTAGCCAACCCACAGGATGCTATGCTGTCAGTGTTCCCCATCCCAAACCCTACATTGCTTTAGCACTGTCTTTTTGATCATGTAGTTTGTTTGCCTTTTTGGGTATTCATTGTAAACTTCGCCTTATTTATTTATGTATGGTGTGTGTGTGTGTGTGTGTGTGTGTGTGTGTGTGTGTGTGTGTGCGCTACATGATAGAAGCTAGAGGAGAAACGTGTGGAACTGGGTCTCTTTCCATCTGTGTAGGTCAGGGGCTCAGACTCAGGCATGCGCTTGCAGTGAGTGTCTTTTCTGCTGAGCTGTCCCTTCTGTCCCTTTCAGGTGTTCTTATGACTTGAGGTTTGTGAAGGAAAGAAATTCTGATATAGTTTATGGTTGAATGTTAGTGATTTAAACTCAATATACAGAGGTCTCCCAACTCACCTTTGGGAAGTAAGTTTTGAGAAACTCTGAGTGTATTCAGCTGTGTGTATACTATTTTTCTGTAGGCCCAGACTGGTGATAATATTTAATGCATTGTTTATTTCTTGACTTTTCTATTTAATAGTTTCAGAATGTGTTTAGATGGGGTAATTGTAGCTGCAAAACCAAGACTGGTAGCGTGTTTAGCTTACTGGTCTATTTCCCTTAACTCTCATCACAGCCATTGCTTGGAGTGTAGGTGTCAAAGCAGGTGTGAGAGACTGGGCTAACTTGGAGTTTTAGAGAGTAGTCTTTTTTTTTTTTTTTTGGTTCCTTTTTTCGGAGCTGGGGACCGAACCCAGGGCCTTGCGCTTCCTAGGTAAGCGCTCTATGACTGAACTAAATCCCCAGCCCCGAGAGTAGTCTTTTATAGGATGTTTTATACTAGAGAGGAGCCTTTTTGCTAACATCTAGTCGAAGATTTTCTCTTTTTTAGACTTACATTTAAATTTTAAAATTTGATGTGTTTGCGTGTTTTGCCTGCATGCATGTCTGTGTAGCAAGTGTGTAGCCTGGTGTCCATGGAGGCCAGCGGAAAGCAGCAGATTCCTTGGAACTGGAATTATTCCTATGTGGGTTCTGGGAATTGAACTTGGAATAGAAGACAGATTTCTTAACTGCTGAGCCATCTCCCTAGTTCCTAGACTTAAGGCATTTTACCTGAATTAGCATGATTTATTTTTAAATCAACAACTTCTGTGTCCTGAGAATTCTTAGTTTCAAAATAATTGAAACTTTAAGCAGTTAGGAAATTTTGTTATTTTATATATTCTAAGGTTTCATCTTGAATGTAACAAAACTTGTTGACGACAAGACAGTGTTTCTTTAAGAATGTATACTTTATTTTCTCTTAACACTGGGAAAAAGGGAAAGGAAGAGAAAGTATTTAAATATATGTAGTTAAGTCCCACTTGAAAACAGCATTTGTTTGTAAGGAAGTATATAACCTTTATGTGGCATTTTACTTACGATTTAATGTAAATGAAATAAGGTGTGAAAGTACAAATGCTTATTTATTTATTTGTTTATTTACATGACTTTTTTTCTGTTGAGTGAATCATAATTGCTATGAACTCTCATGTCAAGGAAGAAAGTAGGTAATCCTAGATTTGGGTATTTTCTGTCCTTTGATTTTTCACAGTTTGACTGTTACTCTTTTGGTCTCTTTAATAGAGAACAGTACACTGGAAAGCTCCGAATGAGGTCCCATTCTGTGAGTCCAACTGATAGAGAAGACAGACAACACATTACTTCAAAGATCTGTGTAAGACTAGGTTTTACTTCTGTTTTTTCTTTGTTTTAAAAAGAATCCCACCATTTGTTAAAGTTCCAATTAGTATATAAAAGTCTGAAGTTAAAAAATGAAGTGCAAGGTTGTGTGGTGGCAGCGGCAAATGCCTTTAATCCCAACACTCGGGAGTCAGTGGCAGGTGGATCTCTGTGAGTTTGAGGTCTGCCTAGTCTACAGAGCAAGTTCTAGGATAGCCAGAGCTATACAGAGAAACCTTATCTCAACACAAACAAACAAACAAACAAACAAACAAACAAACAAGTGTGAAGGTTTTGGATGTCAAGTCTTATGGATGTCAAAAAGAATGGTGTGATTCTGCTTGCTCAATGATGCTGATCTATGCTGGTCAGCCCATCATTTCTCCTGGATGTCAAAGAGTAACTCGGAAACATTCTGTTGTTCCTTATTTAGTCTCTTCACTCAGTATATTAATTGAGAGATTAGAACCCCCAGTGATCATACAATTAAAAAGTGGATTAATTTATGCTGTTGGAGGAAATGCTGCTTTTAAAATAAAGATAACCAATGTATATATTCAGATAAAATGCCGTTTGTATCAGTGTGCTGTCTGTAGCCTGATTTGAAGAAGCTGTGTAAGGGAGAAGTGTCCTTATGTGCAGTCATTATTACCTAATGTTCGCTCCCTCAGGGTGTGTAACTTTGAGTTACAAGGGAGACCATGTGTTCAGAAAGAAGTCAACCATAAGGGATGACCACCAGTGAAGTCATCACAATTATTAAGGTTAGAAATAATAGAAACTTCTTACATTTTGTTGAAAAGAAACTAGAGAAAGTCAGTAGACTATGGAGAGCTGTGTTTCAGTGTAAATAATCATAGGTGGTTCCACCCCGTGTTTAGCACCAAGATTCTTCAAAAGCACAGGCCTGTTCTGTCAACAGAGCCCATCTCAGAAGAGACTGCAGGTCTGTAAAACAGTTGTTTTTGTGCAGCTTGACCTAGAACTTCAAGACTGTTAGTTATTTCTCTGCATAGCTCATAGGCTATCTTTAATTGATTAGCTTTAATTTGGTTGATAAATGTGTAACACTATGAATTATGCAGGAGGAAAGTAAAGAGTTACCATAATTGCATTTTTATGATGTGAGTCCTGAGTTTATTTCTCTTTTTATACAGTGTATGAATGAGAATGAATTTAAGAACAAAGAGCTTCTTGGACATCAACACAAAACTTTCCTGTTAACTAATTTTAAGGAAAGTAAATAATTCATCTTTTCACGTCCCCTCCCTGCACAGTTGCAGCTTCTTGTAGAAAAACTTAAAGAGAAAAGTCTGGATTAATTTTCAAAATATTCTTTTGTTTTGAAATCTAGTTACTTTGTGAACATATTGTTAAGGCGTCTCATTGCCGTAACCTCTATAACAAACGTCATTGGTTAGAGTCTCGACTATAGCTCAGTTGTAACTCGATGCTCTCCTCTGAGGGCGGTGCCGGTACCCAGCAAGTGCACACAGCTGTCGTGACTTCCAATGACTTACATCTTCTGTTGTTTTCTCTTCTTCCTCCTACTTCCCCCTTTTTCCTCTTTCTTTCCTCCTTTGTTTTTTCCATTGCTTCCTCATTTTCTCCATTTTTTATTTTGTATTTCAGGAAGTTCATCCAAAAAAGTCTCCTATTTCTTTGGATGACAGTGACATTGAAGTTCGCTTGAACAGTTGGAATCTTGGGGTAAAACCATTATTTATTTTATATGCATGTTGATGTTGTAGAATCGTATGTAGAAAATATATTAAGTAACAATTCTATTCAGTGAATATTGCATATTAAACATTTATTCTTGTTATGGCCCTGAAAGAACTTTAAGTATGAGAAAGAATTACTTTAAATAAGAAAACATTCCAACAAAATGTAAAACGGTCCCTGTCTGTGGTGAGCTAACATTCTTGTTGATAAAATCAGTCAGGCACATACAATAGCTAAATAATAATTGATGTGATATATCACAATCTACCAAAGTCAGCAATGTGGGAGCACAGTAGGCTCGAGTGTCAGTAACAAGGGCGCATCCTGTGTTCTGTGAGGGGCACATCCTGTGGGCTCATCCTGTGTTCTGTGAGGGGCGCATCCTGTGTTCTGTAAGGGGCACATCCTGTGGGCACATCCTGTGTTCTGTGAGGGGCGCATCCTGTGGGCAATCCTGTGTTCTGTGAGGGGCACATCCTGTGTTCTGTGAGGGGCGCATCCTGTGTTCTGTGAGGGGCGCATCCTGTGTTCTGTGAGGGGCGCATCCTGTGGGCACATCCTGTGTTCTGTGAGGGGCGCATCCTGTGGGCACATCCTGTGTTCTGTGAGGGGCACATCCTGTGTTCTGTGAGGGGCGCATCCTGTGTTCTGTGAGGGGCGCATCCTGTGGGCACATCCTGTGTTCTGTGAGGCGTTGTTAGGTGATTTCCTCATTGTGTGGACATCAAAAATGGACATACTTAACCAGCCCAGATAGCCTAGGCCAATCTCTGTGTGTCACCCTCATGACCTAACCAAGAGGTGCAATCAAACAAGAGAGTATTTTTGGCACAATAGCACAGCTTTATTTAAAATAAATAAATAAACTTCATTCTGTTTTTTCCTAAAGAGACGAATGAACAATTATGATGTCTATGATATTACTTCTATGGTAATTTTTCAGTGCTATAATAATATGGAATCATCATTTTACAAGTGTTTCACTTTTCATGATATTATATGGCTTGTGAATGTGCAGTAGTGGAGGGGGAAAAGGGGTAAGAACATGAAGAAAGTCATTCAGATTAAAACAAACAAACAAACCTCAAGGAAGCTTCATGAATGAGTAGCCATGATAGGCAGATATTTTCATGTACAAATGCCACTAAGGACATAGATTTCTTTTCCAGATTCTTGGTCTAGTAGATAAAAGAATTTAAAAATGGACACCGAAGGACTGTAAGGATGATCAGTCAGTTGGAGTCAGAGAGGGAAAAGGAGCTCAGCACAAACAGGTGAGGCAAGCTGGAGATCTTGGCAGCTCTATGGGTATGGAGTAGTGCAGCTTCAAGTCAGCGAAGAGGCAGGTCTGCGGTGAGAGGCCGTGCAGAGCTGTTCAAATGACATTTAGAAAAGCCCCCCTGTAAACCAGAGGCTCTGGACTACTGTGACTTATCGGAAATCCCGGGTGTACCTGGGAAACAGATGGTGTCAGAGCTTTTTCCCAAAGGGCCTTCTCACAGAGGAGTGTTTGGATAGGTGGGCAGGAGGAATGTAAGGCAACAGTAGCTATGACAGAAGGCTGCTAGTGTACGTGAACCCCACTGGTCATGTGAGCTTATGTTTCTAAGTAGTAGTTAGGGTTCGAGGGCTGGATTGTGTTTGCTGCTCAGCTGAGCATTTCGCTGTTTTCATTTGCTTTGTGAGACAGAGTCTCACGTAGCTTTGGTTGGTCTAGAACTCATTATGTGGATCAGGCTGGTCTCACATTCTACTTGTGGGAAGTCCTTCTGCCTGTAGTGTTGAGATGAAAGTGTGTTCTGCCCCACTGGCTTGGGTAACTTCATTCTCTGATAGTAGGCTATAGTGAGACCTGGAAGTTTTCTCTCTCTCCAAATTCTATTGTTCATATATGCAGTTCATTTGTTTTGTGGATATTAAAAGGTATTTCAAATGATTTTCATTATGCTTTTTGCCATTTAAGAATTTATATCTTAGGGGTTGGGGATTTAGCTCAGTGGTAGAGCGCTTGCCTAGCAAGTGCAAGGCCCTGGGTTCGGTCCCCAGCTCCGAAAAAAGAGAAAAAAAAAGAATTTATATCTTGGCACTGTAAGAATAAGAAAATTAATGTTACAATTATGGAAATCAGAGGAATAAAATCTCAAAATGTTAACACAAAGATTAACATTGTTACATGGGTGAGGCTCTGAAATCTATCTGAAAATATAAAGAATAAATGGTCTCTAAATAAAATCTTGAAGCATCGTTAGCACTTAGTGTTTCAGTGAACAGTTTGGAATTTTGATTGTAGGATTAGGTGTACTCTGTTGGTCAAGGTTTTGCATATATTCCAAATTTGTACACTTCTGAGTCTGTATCTATTACGTAAGAGATATTTGACCTGATGATATTTTCTTCTATATGATTTTATAACATTTAAAATTTAAATAAAATTGGAATATATTATGAATTCTATATGACTTATGACTTTTGATTTTATATAAATTTATTTTTTCTTTTGCATATGTAGTCCAAAATTGAAGTATTCTGCTTTTTCTGGACAGCTAAGTTCCTCTCAGTTTGTTGCCAATGTGAGTTCTGGACCAGAATTGTTGTATTCACATTCTGTTGCTTACATTAAAACTTGGTGTCATTCAGAAGGCTTGTGCCAGTTTCATTGTTGCTCATCCTACGCTTTATGAGATGCTGTAGGCGAATGTAGTTAATGGCATTATGGAGGACTTGCTAGAGCAGATCGCTTGTCCGTTAGGTGTGGATAGTGCAGCCTGTGTTAGTGTGGTTGCTATTAGAAAAGACAGCGAGGACAAATAATAACAAAAGAATAAAGGATGCCCAGTGACTGACTGGACAGCAGAACTAGTGAGTAACTGAAGGGCTGCTTCTGAGCAATGGAAACATTGGCTTGGTAGGTTAATTGACTGTCAGGTAGAGGGACTTATTTTAAAACTTAATTTTATTTTAGACTGGTGGAGTTCAAAGAGATGGTAGGATTAATTGCATTATTAGAGACTTGGAGCTCATGAAATTCAAGGGCTGCAGGCATGTTTTGGACTCACTGTATTGGAGGTGTGGCCAAAATGCAAGAACAGTTGTAGTTTCCCGAGAGGAGAGCAGAGGGTGTCTGGGTGATGGAGTGAACAGTTAGGAGGGGGAACTGGATAGGAAGTGGAAGGATTGCAGCTCTCCTGCTCACTTGAGGAGCAGGCTTGTCACAGAGAGAAGAGGAGTCGATTGGCGGGCAGGGCAGGCAAAGAGGAAGCCCAAGGAAAGCGTCTCCTCTGTGAAGGGGATGTTGCTGTTGGAGGAGTCCTGTTGCCTGCATGGGAGCAGAGCACAGGAAACCCGCCCCACAGAAGGACAGAGGCCTCTGCTAGGACCAACAGCAAAGAGGACAGTGAGCCCTGGCGCTTTTCCTTTAAACTTGCCTTGGCCCGGAGCTACTTGGAGCTTCAAATGTACATTACTGTGCATTTTCCTGGTTACTTCACTATTAAGAGGATTCAGTATTTCATAAAAGAAAAGTTTAAGATATCTAAAATATTTTTGATGTAATGCTTTAAAACTAGTCTTGCTTGAGAATGTATTTTACTGTTTTGTTATTTGACAGATTTATACATTATATAAAACGGAAAGACCATACTTTCTTATAGACTTATAATGCACATACATTAACCAGGCTGACCTGTATTTCTTGATCAGATGGCGTGAACTGTTGAGTTTAGTGGAAAGCTTGGATTTGTTTTGATTTCGGGTTCGTCTGTGAATGCCTGCTTGGTTTAGTTTTCTCTGTCCCCTAGAGTTGGTCAGTGTGTGAGTGAGGGTACATTCTCTATGGTGCTGCACCACTGCCAGGACTTCCTTCTGATGCAGTTGATATTCTAGAATTCGAATATTCTAGAATTTGTTAAGCACATTTTCTTTCCCTCAAAATATACTCTCTTTTACGAGGCATATGTTAATTTTTTTGTAGTATGCACTTCAAGTAGAGATTTTTAAAAGAAGTAGTAATGAGAGTTTTAACTTTTATTTTAAAAATATTTCACCTTTTAACCTTCAGTTTTGTTCAGTCTTGCTTGTGATTGCTTAGTTTTCCCCTTTTTTATTATTATGTGAATAAACTGTTTCAATAACCTTATCTTAACTTCTGGACATTCTTTCTTCTTCCTGGTCAGTATATTGGTGATGCTCTCTCTGGAGTTCTGTTTGATTTTATATTGACCCTTCTATGTCTACGTTTTCCTTTCAGGATTCATATCTCCTTTCTGATTTTTTGTTCTTGCTGTTAAATTTTTGCCCAGATCTTTAACTTATTTTTATACTTCATCATTTGTTTTATGAAAATCCTTGTTGAGGTTGATGCTGATTCTTTAAATTAGACTTGAATTCTTAAGTGTTTCATCGATTGCCACAGAGCAGCAGCATCCAAATAAACCAGATGTAGGAACAGAGTTAGAGTGAGGTAAAGCCAGCCGCTTCCTTGGTACAGACGCTTGAGAGCTGCCGTGCCAGTGCTGGGAACTCCACCCGGTCCTCTGCAAGAGCAGCCAGTGCTCTCAACTGCTGAACCATCTCCCAGGCACCAATAAACGCTGTCTTATGGGTTTCTGGAATGTTTCTGTGCATTTTCTTTTCTAAGTGGAGTAACCTTAACACCCAGTGGCAGTCAATGTCATAATGTGAAGGAGCAGGCACTCCTCACTCCTTCCCATAGAGCATTTGAGTTGCAGCAGGAAAATTGTGATTTACTGTTAATTTAAAAGAAAAATAATTCTTCATGGGAAGATCAGTTTCCATCTTAAAATTTTAGTTATGTTCACATTGGGATTGAGCTGATAATATTTGATTGAATGAATATTCAGAGTTCTGTTGTTCTTTTCCCTGTTTTCTCCCATTTCTTTCAGGCTCTGTTCTATAAGTCCCCTCCAGCAATCTCACAGAAGGGACTGAGAAAGGCAGTGCTGGCATTGGCTCCTAGAGTTCCGTGAGTTGGGCTGGTGTTCACCAAGGACCATGTCAGCTCACTTACCTCATACAGCTTTATTTGGGCAATCCGATTTTTTCCCAATTATGTTAGAAACCTGCTTCTGTCTTATGGATATGTAAGATTCAAACTTAAGGACAACGGCTGCCTTAGGCAAACACCAGGCAGAATTTAGGATTAACCCTGTTCCAGGAAATGAGCTAACCGCCTTAGCAGGGATCCTTCACCACACCCTCTGTGTGCCAAAGATATTAACCCAACCAAGGGCCTCCAATGGATTCAAAGGACAATAGGCGGCTACCAATGAATTCTAAAGGTAATAGGCCCCACCAATGAGAAATAACCAACTCATGCTGTAACCTAAAGCCTATACCCTGAAAAAATATAGAGGGTGTGGGCCTTTGTTCTTCTGGGTCACCTCTGTCCCAAGTACAGGGTCACCTCAGTGCACTGGATCATTAAACCTCTTGCTTATTGCATCGATCTCCATCTCTGTGTCTCCGTGAGTGGGACCTCCCAAACGTAGGGCTCAGAGGGCTTTTTTCGAGTCTTACAGATGAATCTTGGGGCGAGATCAAGATGAATATGTTAACATGTTAGAGTTCTCTTTTTCCTGAGATGTTCCCCGAATGAGTAAATCTATCAGATTTTGTGAGGAGGACAACTCATTCTAATGAGAGTTTTAGGGGCATTTATGCAAAATTTTAACATTTTAGTAAGATAAATTCTCTGAATGTTTAAAACTGTCAGGAAATATGTACTCAGAATATTAAGATAATTTCTGTGTGGAAAAATATGAATTATTGTTTTCTTAACATTTTAGGTTTTCTAATTTTTATATTAATTATTACTCATAAAAGCAAACACAGCCATGAAAGTATTTATAGTACTTTTCAAGCCTACATTTAGGATGTGAAACTGTCTTAAAAGTTTTATTTGAGAAATTAAAAGTGAATATAAGCTTCTGTTTCATTCCACAATGATATAAACCTCTAGAGCCTGGGTCCTGTAATTGAAAGCTCTGAACATACTGTGGAGAGCACCCAGCTAGGATGCTGAAAAGTCAACAAAGCTGGCTGCTGGGAGAGGGACCCAGGGAGGCTGGGGCAGCACTACAGGGGTGGCTGCTAGGGGGCCCAGGTGTCAGTCAGTAGAATTGTTTTTTTCTCTGACTCCAGGGTAGGCAAAATTGGGGGATTTTGTGGCAGACCTAGGTTGTAAAATTCCACAGAGGAACTTATCTTTTTTGGCTAGAGTTCTAGAAAAGAGACTGGGAGAGCCAGTAACAATGCTTGCTTACTTCCTTCCTTCCTCCTTGCTTCCTTTCTTTTCTTCTTCCTTCTCCTCCTTCCCTCCCTCCTTCCCTCTCTCCTTCCCTTCCTCCCTCCCTCCCTCCCTCCCTCCCTTCCTCCCTCTGTCTTTCCTTCCTTCCTTCCTTCCTTCCTTCCTTCCTTCCTTCCTTTCTCTTTCTTTCTTTCTTTCTTTCTTTCTTTCTTTCTTTCTTTCTTTCTTTCTTTCTTTCTTTTTCTTTCTTTCTTTCTTTCTTTTTCTTTCTTTCTTTCTCTCTATCTCTCTCTCTCATTCTCTTTCTTTCTTTCTTTCTTTCTTTCTTTCTTTCTTTCTTTCTTTCTTTCTTTCTTTCTTTCTTTCTTTCTTTCTTTCTTTCTTTCTTTCCCTGGCCCTATTCCTCGTCTAGCCCAGTGTTGTGTCACAGTGGCAGCAGATTGGGCCTGTGTGTCAGTGTAACCTGGGCAAGGCGCCTGTGTTACACAAAGAATTTTCTGATGCAGGTTATATCTATTTCCCTTGTATTTTCTCTTTGAGAGTGCTCAGTCAATGGAGCTATATGATACTCTAGATGACACGAAGTTTGAGGGATCTCAGCATTCTGTCCTGTGGGACTGAGAAAGAAATGCTCAGTGCTAATGTGTGGGGCATCTGGGAAAGAGGGGAGGAGAGAATTCTTCATATAAAACAAGACTTGGCCTTACTCTAAGGTATCTTTATTAAGAACACACTCAACACTCACAGCGAAATTTTAGAGACTTGAATTACAATGCAATCTATTTCTCTATCCCTGGATGATATCTCCATGATAGCTTTGTAGTGACATAGACAATAGAACTGATATCAGCACTGTCTTCCACAGAAGGGGCGATGGAATTTGTGAGTAGCTCTAACACCTGGCAGTTGTCCACTGAAAACCATACCACCTTCCTCAACATTTTGAGTCTTACAACCTAACTATGATGATCATAATTATAACCTCTCAGATAAAGAAATCAAACTAGAGACCTGTAAAAGTAATGAAATGGGCTAGGACCATGTAGTGGCCAGGGTTCTTGACAGCATCCACATAGCTTGATTGGAAATTGAGAGAACAGAGAGGACTATCATCTTCTTAGGCACAGCTGGGCATAATTATTAGCAAAGTATAACACTATGTGTGGTAGTGCATGCCAACAGTGCCAGCACTCCAGGACTAAGAGTTCAAGGTCACCCTCAGCTTGATTATGAGTTTGAAGCCGACCTGTGCTATATTGTATTGCCAGCAGCAAACCACTGAACTGAAAATAGGACCCCTGTTGAAGGAATCAGAGAAAGAACTGGAAGAGCTTGAAGGGGCTCGAGACCCCATATGTACAACAATGCCAAGCAATCAGAGCTTCCAGGGACTAAGCCACTACCTAAAGACTATACATGGACTGACCCTGGACTCTGACCTCATAGGTAGCAATGAATATCCTAGTAAGAGCACCAGTGGAAGGGGAAGCCCTGGGTCCTGCTAAGACTGAACCCCCAGTGAACTAGATTGTTGGGGGGAGGGCAGCAATGGGGGGAGGATGGGGAGGGGAACACCCATAATGAAGGGGAGGGGGAGGGATTAGGGGGATGTTTGCCCAGAAACCGGAAAAGGGAATAACACTCGAAATGTATATAAGAAATACTCAAGTTAATTTAAAAAAAAAAAGAGTAAGCTTCTGGTAAATGTAGCTGAGGGATGGGGTACAGGCTGCCTTTCTTTACTCAGCTCCCATTCAGAGGGCCGATTTCATACCAAGGGAGGCAAGCTGAGAACAACAGAGGTACCATATATTGGTACCAGTCTAATCCAACAGTGCTCATATAATGGTCCAAGTCTAGTTCAGGGGCCAAGCAGGCCAGAGCTTGAGATCAGTTCTCATCAAGGACACAGTGTACCAAAAACAGTATAGAGAAGATCAAGCCTAAGCAGGCTTAAGAAAACAATGGGGGTTTTGATGGTAAATTGAAGTAGATCTACAGTTAACAGAAACAAAGAATGGAAATACTCAAATAAAATCATTGTCATCCAAAGACAGTTATTTGCATGACCTATGTTGTACCTACTGAAGAGTGACACCAAGTCTTTACAATGTGAGGGAAATAAATTACACACATAGTCTGACTAAGCTACTAACTAATTAAGCAGGTAAATAACAGCAAGTACTTCTGGACAGAGGAATTGGCTTCTGTAGTTGTTATATTGTAAAATATATGCTTCTCAAGAAAACATACAAGACATAACATTCATAATATCTAGTGACTTTCTATTAAGTCCAAATGCAAAGATTATTCATGCATAGACACATTGCTGTAAAAATATTGAAAGAAAAAATCATAAAAGCAGAATGAGAACACAGAACAAAGTACTAAGTCATTAAACTGTCTAAAGGAACTAGAGCGAAGAGGGCAAGTTAACCCAGAGCCAGCAGATGAAGGAAATAGAATGGATTAAAATAGAAACATGTGAAGTTGAACACAAAAGCATTAGAAGAAATAAATGAAACTAACAGCTGGATCTTTAAATGATGAATAAACTCAACAAGCATTTAACGAAGCTAAGAATAACGATGACAAAATAATAAGCTTGCCAATATTAGTACTGAAAAGGAAGATAGACTACAGAACCTACAGATGTTCAAAGTCAAGTAAGGAATTACTGCAGATAACCCTGTGGGCATAAATTTGACCGTAGATAAAAGGGGCGAGTCCTTCAGCAACCCAAACTCACCAGAAAAATTTTGAATAGTTCTACAGCTATTAAAGGCAGTGAACTTGTAGCTAAAAATCTTCCACTAGTAAAACTCCAGTCCTAGATGGCTTATCTGATGCAAATAATGAAGCAGTTAAGGAAGAAATAACAATGTTCACAGTCTTTCAACAGACAAAAACATCACATTCCAAATTATGTTGTGTGGCCAGTGTTAGTATCAAAAATGATAGGAAATAATATGGAGAGCTCATATTTAATAAATACTTTGATACAAAATATGTGAAGAATGCTTGCTAAGAAAATCTAACAGACAGGCAAGGATGCTACAAAGAGATACAACGAGCGGCTGTCTGTTAGATGTTAGATTTAGCAAACAGTGGAAGGTGCTGAATGCTGAGGAGGAAGAGGAGCAACAGGAACACATGCTTTTCTGCTGAATGCAGAATAGTGCTTTCTAAAGCTGGACAGTTTTCACATCCAGGAACTTCACACCAAAGCTTAGATTAATGTGTATGCTCAAACCAAACCTGGATACATATATTTGTAAAGAATCCCCTCCTCTTTATTTTATAATTGACTAAAATGCAAATATCCCCAAATGCCTCAGAGTGGAGAATGGATGAACAGATGGCATACGCATACATACAATGGAATTTCCCTCAGTGGTCCAAAGAACTGATAGCAGGTCGTACAAAAAGGGATGAATTTGTATGGCAGACACAAAGAAACTGTTACTAGGCTACAGACTAAAACAGTACTTTTCAGATGTTAAAGGCTGAAGAAGAATTTGATTTCAGTATATACAAACTTTTAAGAAGTTCGAGCTCTTTGGGTTTAAAGATTATACCTGTGCTGATTGTTTTTGGTTTTGGTTTTGTCAATTTGACACAAGCAGTAGTCACTGAAGAAGAAGACATATCAACTGAGAGCATGCCTTCATCAGCTGACTGATTAGTGATTGAGTGGATGGGCCTAGCCCCCTGTAGACAATGCTGTCCCTGGGCAGATGGTTCTGGGTTGTTCAGAAAGCAGACTAAGCCAACCGTGGAGAGCAAGCGAGTAAGTAGAGGTTCTCCATGGTTTCTACATCAGTTCCTGAATCCATAGCCTGCCTTACACCTGCCCTGACTTTCTTCATTTTGGATTGCCACCGTGAAGGTGAGGAAACCTCTCTAGAAGTTGCTTTTGGTCACGGTGTTCATCACAGCAGTAGAAACAAAGTAAGACAGCACCATTGGATGGATTTGCTCAAACTCCCAGAATTGTGGAGTAAGTCGTAACTCACAAAACTTAGGTAAATGCTTTCTGAAGCTTATGATTAGTCAGCCATGAAGTATGCTCTTGCCTTTTTATTATGTATAGAAAAAAAAAACGACTTACACATGTACTTTCTGTTTTTTTTATTTATTTATTTATCATGTCCCAAAACCTGGAAACCTTTCAGAAAATGAATTTATGTTTACACATATAGACTTTTTCCTTTTAAAAAATCATTATTCAGTTTGCGTTATCTTTTGAAAGAAGTCAAGAAATAGCCAGGCAAGCATGTAATCCTAGCATTTGTGAAGCTGAGGCAGGAAGATTGCATACTAGTCTAAGCTATAGAGTAACGCTGCCTTAAACAAAACAAAACACGATAGAGCAAAACAAAACAGGGGCTGTGAAGATGACTTTGTGGGCAAAGGCACTTGTGAAGCTTCAAGCCCTGAGTTTGATTCCCAGAACCCTCATGATGGAAGGAGAGAACCAACTCTCAGAGATGTCCTCTGGATTTACATACACCCATGAGTGCACACACACACACACACACACACACACACACACACACACACACAAACACAAACACACACACACACAAACACACACACACACACACACACACACACACACACACACTGTGGGGTGTGCATACACACCCACACGTAAGTCAATAAAGTTTAAAACATCAAAAGGAAAACTAGTTTTGACGGCAACCAACAGATTGGGAAAAGGCCTTTACCAATCCTACATCTGATTGAAGACTAATATATCCAAAATATACAAAGAACTGAAGAAGTTAGACTCCAGAGAATCAAATAATCCTATTGAAAAAATGGGGTACAGAGCTAAACAAAGAATTCTCAACTGAGGAATACTCAATGGCTGAGAAGCACCTAAAGAAATGTTCAACATCTTTAGTCATCAGGGAAATGCAAATCAAAATAACCCTGAGATTTCACCTCACACCAGTGAGAATGGCTAAGATCAAAAACTCAGGTGACAGCAGATGCTGGTGTAGAACTAGAGTTTCATAAAGGTTACTCATTGTCAGAGCCCGAATGTGCAGAACTAGAGTTTCATAAAGGTTGCTGCTTGTCAGAGTCCGGATGTGCAGGGCCGGACGTGCCTGAGGGAGAGCCAGAGATAGGACTTGCCAAACCAGCTATCAGCCCCAAGGACACTGACCATCCGTAGCCACCCCCTCCCCTTCCTTCACCCCCCTGAGTGAGATGAGCCACCCTACCTGCCTGCCGAGCTGCTGGAGAGCACGTACTCCTTGCTGATGTAATTTCGCGCCGAAAGTAACTATGCACCATTTGAATTGACCAATCATGTGTAACCGTGCGAATGCCCCTTACCTCCCCTATATAAACCCCCGAGTTTGGAAGCTCGGGGTCGATTCCTCTGTCTCCTGTGTGAGATACGTGTCGACCCGGGATCCCGCTAAGACCCGGGATCTCGTTAATAAAAGCTACCTCTTGCTGTTACATCAAGAATGGCTACTTGTGATTCCTGGGGGCACCCCACCCCGTGATCGGAGCGAGAGATGTGGCTCCCTGTTTAGGAGGAATCAGTGTCCTTGGGGCTGATAGCTGGTTTGGCGAGTCCTATCTCTGGCTCTCCCTCAGGCACGTCCGGCCCTGCACATCCGGACTCTGACAATGAGTAACCTTTATGAAACTCTAGTTCTACATTCCCCACTTCTTTTTTTTTTGTTAATAGTTCTAATCTTAGAACTTCATGGAGAACTCAGCTTCATCTAGCATAACAGCTTGGTATTGTTGTCTTAACATGAGGATTCTAATCTGAACACTATCCAAGCCTATACACCAAGGTCATGACTAGCTTTTAGAACTTCTAAGCTTATACAGACTGTGATCCCTGAGGCACAGTCCCAAGAAGTGTTAAGAGTACTAACATATGCAATGTTACATCATTTGTAATGGAAATCAAGCCTATCCCACACCTATCTTGATAGAACCCAGGACAAACATGACTGAATTTCCCTCTAGGTCCCAGCTCTCAGCCCCAACAGCTAGTACGAGGCTGGTGAGGGCTGAGAATTGACAGCTGTCAGGGTGGTCAGCAGCACCAGGTATGGTCCTTTCCAGCGAGGCTCGAGTTGTCTGGGCTCAGTGTAGCTGCAGTCTCCTGGAACTCATGACTGATGAGATGTCTCAGGGGTCTCCGGAGCATAGGCTGCTGTCAGCTGTGAGCAGATTTCTTTCTGTATCACCTGTAGGTCTTTTAGCCTGGCACAAAAATCATTATTACTATGGCACTATGACATGTTGGTTCAGTAACATCATCTAATACATTCGGGGGTGGGGGGCTGAGGCCCCATATAAGATCTCAAAGCGGGTAAGGCTGAATCTGGAAGGGGTATTTCTTGCTCTGAAGAGAGCAAGAGGGAAGGAGTGTCACCCAGTCTGCGCCAGTCTCCATGGTTAATTTAATTTGGTCAGGGTCTCTTTTAAAATTTTATTTATTTACTCTACCTGTCCTGAACTTTGAGGTCTGTAGATACAATGTAATTTCCAATCGACCTCTAAATACTTGGCCACACCCTGGCTTACCTTGGCAACGAAAATAGGGCCTTTGTCTGACCAGATTACCTTGGGCATTCCAAATCGGGGGAAGATTTCTTCCAGTATCTTCTTGATGATTGCAGAGGCCGTCTCTCATTTGGTGAGAAAACCTTCTATCTATTCCTGAAAAAGTATCTACAAGCACTAGGAGATACTTGTGATTATATTTTTCTGGTTTTATCTCAGTGAAGTTCACTTCGACTTTTCACTAAACTCTCTAGGTCTCTTTGCCCTGTTTGCTTGCTAAGCATTCACTTATTGACATACCTTATACTTTCTACTGTCTCTCTGGCTAAAATCTTAAAGTCTGTTACATACACCTTAACTACTTGGACAAACTTCTTATCTCCTAAATGAGTCCATTTCTGTATTTGGCAAAGTGAGTCTTTTCTTTGTTCTCTGGGGAGTATAGCTTTCCCCTCAAGTGTGCCATTGTCCTTTATCTTTTAAGCAATTTGGGCCTTTTCTAAGTGAGGCCATCCCTTAGTCCGATCCTAGTTCTCAGTGGCTGTCTCTTGCAGGCCTGCAACCAGGATAGGCTCCTGCATAGCCATTTTTCGAGCCACTTGATCTGCTTCGTTATTGCCCCATGCCACTGAATCACTTCCCTCCTGATATCCTGAGCAATGAATAGTACTCACAGTTGTTGGCTTCACCAGGGCATCCAAGAGATGGTAAAGGCATCTGCGGCACTGATGTACTGGGGGGTTGAGGTTCAGCCATCCCAGATGACATTGTGTTGTCCACCATGGCAGCACCCACTTATCTCTGACCTTCATGAAGAGAACTGTTCCTGTCTGTAGACAAGGTAGCCTCTGCCTTCAGCAGGGGTCAATCAACCAGTCGCAGAGGTCTTTCCTTACCCATGGGCTTCTGCCAGTGCTTGACACTCGTGCTGTGGTGGCTCCAGGTCCGGATTGGGCAGCAAGGTGACCAGATTGTCCCCAGCCGGTGGAGAATCTAGTCCATGGCAGCTGACCAGTGGTCCCATCTTTTGGGACACTCTATTCAAAGGCAAAACATCAGCCACTCTATCACAGTTTAAGTCCTGGATTGGGTGATAATTGTTAGTGCCCGGCTGGCAGGAATGATATGTTCCAGGCAGAACAGGACTAAGTCACACATCTCCCAGCATCAGGTACTGGTGCACTGAGACAGGTCTTAAGCTCCACATACACAGTCTGTAGATATGCATACACATGGCCTCACCCAGCCATTTCAGCCCACGCAAGCCATTTTGGAGAGCAATTTTCTCATGAGCAAGGGATAGGGGCAGTCAGAGATGACCATGAACTAGTGGGTGGGTTACCCGGCCCACGCCAAGGTCCACTGTTCTTCGGGCAGTCCATAAGTATTGTTCGTTGCCAGTAGCCCCTTGCACTCAAGGTCTTTGGATATTGGCCCACTGGGGGGCATAGGAGCACAGAGCATTGGGTCCCTGTATCCACACTTCCCTTCTATCTCTGTACATAGCCAGCACTCTAGGACCAAGAAGCTCTCCAGTGGCCCCTCTTGTCCTTTCTTGGGCAGTCCCTGACCCAGTGTCCTTTTTCTTCATATTAGGCACACTGATCTTTAGCCAGGAATTCTCTTCTGTTGCCAGGTACTATCTTCCTAGGTTCCCTAACTACTGTGGCCAGTATATGTTCCTCTCTCGTCTTTTATCTCTCTTTAGCTCTCTAATTTCCTCTTCTTTTTGTCTCTTTTCTTCCCTAGCTTCCTGCTCTTTTTACCTCTTTATTTCTTTCTTTTTTTTCAGTCTCTCTGCATCTTCTTCTACAGCTATTAGGTGCTGTCCACTTTTCTTCACAGACCCTGAACCACGCATCAACTTATTTTCTCTGCAACTTACAATAATTCTCTCAGTGACTTAGCTTAACCCTTCAAATTTCTGTAACTTTCTCTTCATATCTTTTCCTTTTCTTAGCCAGATTGGTGGGGCATTTTCCAGCCCCTCAGAGACCCACCCTTGGAGCCTGGTGGCAGACCTGGCACTCCCTACCTTCAGGCGTTCTTCCTGTTGCATTTCTAACACAGCCTGTCCCTTTTTTTTTTTTTTTTATAGCCTGTTGACAGCATTTCTGATCTTTTAGGCAGCTACGCACTAATTGCCATACCGGCTGAAACTCTGCCTTTAAGATTCCTTGTTCCCACCCATTCAGAGCCTGCCCCACATGTGGCCCATACATATACAGCCACCCAATTAGACAAGATGGATGAAGCAAAGGGGTGCAGACCGACAGGAGCCGGATGTAGATCGCTCCTGAGAGACACAGCCAGAATACAGCAAATACAGAGGCGAATGCCAGCAGTAAACCACTGAACTGAGAATAGGACCCCCATTGAAGGAATCAGAGAAAGAACTGGAAGAGCTTGAAGGGGCTCGAGACCCCATATGTACAACAATGCTAAGCAATCAGAGCTTCCAGGGACTAAGCCACTACCTAAAGACTATACATGGACTGACCCTGGACTCTGACCTCATAGGTAGCAATGAATATCCTAGTAAGAGCACCAGTGGAAGGGGAAGCCCTGGGTCCTGCTAAGACTGAACCCCCAGTGAACTAGACTGTTGGGGGGAGGGCGGCAATGGGGGGAGGGTTGGGAGGGGAACACCCATAAGGAAGGGGAGGGGGGAGGGGGATGTTTGCCCGGATACCGGGAAAGGGAATAACACTCGAAGTGTATATAAGAAATACTCACGTTAAAAAAAAAAGATTCCTTGTTCCCAAGCAAAATTTAAATCTTCCTCAACTCATCACCGCTGGCTGCAAGCACAAGCACAGATAAAACACTGTTTTACAATACCACAGAAAACAATCCAGACAAACAAGACCAAGACAAAGCATCCTATAACCAATTTCCACAGATGCCTGGTACCTTCAGTACCTGGCCCAAACTGTAGCTTAACCTTAGCTGCTTCTGGGATACCAAATACAGAAACAGAATACAAACAACAGACACTAACACATCTAAGCACACTTGTTCGTGCCTATACTCAAATAGGCAGCCGAACTCGACCTCCGAAGTCAAGTCACAGTCAGATCTTTTTGACTGTCCGTTGGCGGGTCCTCCCGACAAAATTCGGCTCGTGGAACGTCTCTCACGCGTCCCAGAGCCAGGACCCGAGAAAGGCTGGCTTGCGGAACGTCTCTCACGCGTCCCAGAGCCTGCACGATTGGGGCGTCCCCCGGTGCGCTTTCTAAAAAGGAAAAAAGAAAGAAAAAGACTATTCGGAGTAGGAATCCTTCATCTACTCACAGGCGCCATTTCGGGGTGGGGAACCTTCTTCCACCCGTGCACAGGGCAGGAATCCTTCTTCTGCCCAGACAGTGCACCAAGACACTAAACCGGTACCAAAAAACACAGACTATAGGACTTAATTCACACACACACACACACACACACACACACACACACACACACACACACACACAGCGGCTGCTTTCCAGCACTCACACTTACGTACCTCCAAGTGGCATTCAGGGTTCCGGGGGGTCACGCTCCGATCCTGGACGAGCCCCCAAATGAAAGAGCGTACCGCTAAACGGGGAGCCGCGTCTCTCGCTCCGATCGCGGGGTGGGGTGCCCCCAGGAATCACGAGTAGCCATTCTTGATGTAACAGCAAGAGGTAGCTTTTTTTAACGAGATATCGGGTCTTAGCGGGATCCCGGATCGACACGTATCTCACACAGGAGACAGAGGAATCGACCCCGATCTTCCAAACTCGGGGGTTTATATAGGGGAGGTAAGGGGCATTCACACGGTTACACATGATTGGTCAATTCAAATGGTGCATAGTTACTTTCGGCGCGAAATTACATCAGCAAGGAGTATGTGTTATCTAGCAGCTCGGCAGGCAGGTAGGGTGGCTCATCTCATTCAGGGGGGTGAAGGAAGGGGAGGGGGTGGCTACGGATGGTCAGTGTCCTTGGGGCTGATAGCTGGTTTGGCAAGTCCTATCTCTGGCTCTCCCTCAGGCATGTCCGGCCCTGCACATCCGGACTCTGACAAGCAGCAATCTGTATGAAACTGTAGTTCTGCGCAATCGGGCTCTGACAATGAGTAACCTTTATGAAACTCTAGTTCTACAGCTCAAGAAGAAAGAAGACCAAAATGTAGATGGTTCATTCCTTTTTTTTTTTTTTTATTCACTTGAGTATTTCTTATATACATTTCGAGTGTTATTCCCTTTCCCGGTTTCCGGGCAAACATTCCCCTCCCCCCTCCCCTTCCTTATGGGTGTTCCCCTCCCAACCCTCCCCCCATTGCCACCCTCCACCCCACAGTCTAGTTCACTGGGGGGTTCAGTCTTAGCAGGACCCAGGGCTTCCCCTTCCACTGGTGCTCTTACTAAGATATTCATTGCTACCTATGAGGTCAGAGTCCAGGGTCAGTCCATGTATTGTCTTTAGGTAGTGGCTTAGTCCCTGGAAGCTCTGGTTGCTTGGCATTGTTGTACATATGGGGTCTCGAGCCCCTTCAAGCTCTTCCAGTTCTTTCTCTGATTCCTTCAACGGGGGTCCTATTCTCAGTTCAGTGGTTTACTGCTGGCATTCGCCTCTGTATTTGCTGTATTCTGGCTATGTCTCTCAGGAGCGATCTACATCCAGCTCCTGTCAGTCTGCACCCCTTTGCTTCATCCATCTTGTCTAATTGGGTGGCTGTATATGTATGGGCCACATGTGGGGCAGGCTCTGAATGGGTGTTCCTTCAGTCTCTGTTTTAATCTTTTCCTCTCCCTTCCCTGCCAAGGGTATTCTTTTTCCTCATTTAAAGAAGGAGTGAAGCATTCACATTTTGATCATCCGTCTTGAGATTCGTTTGTTCTAGGGATCTAGGGTAATTCAAGCATTTGGGCTAATAGCCACTTATCAATGAGTGCATACCATGTATGTCTTTCTGTGATTGGGTTAGCTCACTCAGGATGATATTTTCCAGTTCCGACCATTTGCCTACGAATTTCATAAACTCGTTGTTTTTGATAGCTGAGTAATATTCCATTGTGTAGATGTACCACATTTTCTGTATCCATTCCTCTGTTGAAGGGCATCTGGGTTCTTTCCAGTTTCTGGCTATTATAAGTAAGGCTGCGATGAACATAGTGGAGCACGTGTCTCTTTTATATGTTGAGGCGTCTTTTGGGTATATGCCCAAGAGAGGTATAGCTGGATCTTCAGGCAGTTCAATGTCCAATTTTCTGAAGAACCTCCAGACTGATTTCCAGAATGGTTTTACCAGTCTGCAATCCCACCAACAATGGAGGAGTGTTCCTCTTTCTCCACATCCTCGCCAGCATCTGTTGTCCCCTGAGTTTTTGATCTTAGCCATTCTCACCGGTGTGAGGTGAAATCTCAGGGTTGTTTTGATTTGCATTTCCCTTATGACTAAAGATGTTGAACATTTCTTTAGGTGTTTCTCAGCCATTCGGCATTCCTCAGGTGTGAATTCTTTGTTTAGCTCTGAACCCCATTTTTTAATAGGGTTATTTGTTTCCCTGCGGTCTAACTTCTTGAGTTCTTTGTATATTTTGGATATAAGGCCTCTATCTGTTGTAGGATTGGTAAAGATCTTTTCCCAATCTGTTGGTTGCCGTTTTGTCCTAACCACAGTGTCCTTTGCCTTACAGAAGCTTTGCAGTTTTATGAGATCCCATTTGTCGATTCTTGATCTTAGAGCGTAAGCCATTGGTGTTTTGTTCAGGAAATTTTTTCCAGTGCCCATGTGTTCCAGATGCTTCCCTAGTTTTTCTTCTATTAGTTTGAGTGTGTCTGGTTTGATGGGGAGGTCCTTGATCCACTTGGACTCAAGCTTTGTGCAGGGTGATAAGCAAGGATCGATCTGCATTCTTCTACATGTTGACCTCCAGTTGAACCAGCACCATCTGCTGAAAATGTTATCTTTTTTCCATTGGATGGTTTTGGCTCCTTTGTCAAAAATCAAGTGACCATAGGTGTGTGGGTTCATTTCTGGGTCTTCAATTCTATTCCATTGGTCTATCTGTGTGTCTCTGTACCAATACCATGCAGTTTTTATCACTATTGCTCTGTAATACTGCTTGAGTTCAGGGATAGTGATTCCCCCTGAAGTCCTTTTGTTGTTGAGGATAGCTTTAGCTATCCTGGGTTTTTTGTTATTCCAGATGAATTTGCAAATTGTTCTGTCTAACTCTTTGAAGAATTGGATTGGTATTTTGATGGGGATTGCATTGAATCTGTAGATTGCTTTTGGTAAAATGGCCATTTTTACTATATTAATCCTGCCAATCCATGAGCATGGGAGATCTTTCCATCTTCTGAGGTCTTCTTCAATTTCTTTCCTCAGTGTCTTGAAGTTCTTATTGTACAGATCTTTTACTTGCTTGGTTAAAGTCACACCGAGGTACTTTATATTATTTGGGTCTATTATGAAGGGTGTCGTTTCCCTAATTTCTTTCTCGGCTTGTTTCTCTTTTGTATAGAGGAAGGCAACTGATTTATTTGAGTTAATTTTATACCCAGCCACTTTGCTGAATTTGTTTATCAGCTTTAGTAGTTCTCTGGTGGAACTTTTGGAATCACTTAAATATACTATCATATCATCTGCAAATAGTGATATTTTGACCTCTTCTTTTCCGATCTGTATCCCCTTGATCTCCTTTTGTTGTCTGATTGCTCTGGCTAGAACTTCAAGAACTATATGGAATAAGTAGGGAGAGAGTGGGAAGCCTTGTCTAGTCCCTGATTTTAGTGGGATTGCTTCAAGTTTCTCTCCATTTAGTTTAATGTTAGCTACTGGTTTGCTGTATATGGCTTTTACTATGTTCAGGTATGGGCCTTGAATTCCTATTCTTTCCAGGACTTTTATCATGAAGTGGTGTTGAATTTTGTCAAATGCTTTCTCAGCGTCTAATGAAATGATCATGTGGTTTTGTTCTTTCAGTTTGTTTATATAATGGATCAAGTTGATGGTTTTCCGTATATTTTTTTTAAAGATTTATTTATTTATTATATATAAGTACACTGTAGCTGTCTTCAGATACACCAGAAGAGGGCATCAGAACTCTTTACAGATGGTTGTGAGCCACCATGTGGTTGCAGGAATTGAACTCATGACCTCTGGAAGAGCAGTCGGGTGCTCTTAACCGCTGAGCCATCTCTCCAGCCCAGGTTTTCCGTATATTAAACCATCCCTGCATGCCTGGGAAGAAGCCTACTTGGTCATGGTGGATGATTGTTTTGATATGCTCTTGGATTCGGTTTGCCAGAATTTTATTGAGTATTTTTGCGTCGATATTCATAAGGGAAATTGGTCTGAAGTTCTCTTTCTTTGTTGTGTCTTTGTGTGGTTTAGGTATAAGAGTAATTGTGGCTTCGTAAAAAGTATTCGGTAGTGATCCACCTGTTTCAATTTTGTGGAATAGTTTGGATAATATTGGTATGAGGTCTTCTATGAAGGTTTGATAGAATTCTGCACTAAACCCGTCTGGACCTGGGCTCTTTTTGGTTGGGAGACCTTTAATGACTGCTTCCATTTCCTTAGGAGTTATGGGGTTGTTTAACTGGTTTATCTGTTCCTGATTTAACTTCGGTACCTGGTATCTGTCTAGGAAATTGTCCATTTCCTGAAGATTTTCAAGTTTTGTTGAATATAGGTTTTTATAGTAAGATCTGAAGATTTTTTGAATTTCCTCTGAATCTGTAGTTATGTCTCCCTTTTCATTTCTGATTTTGTTAATTTGGACGCACTCTCTGTGCCCTCTCGTTAGTCTGGCTAAGGGTTTATCTATCTTGTTGATTTTCTCAAAGCACCAAATTTTGGTTCTGTTGATTCTTTCTATGGTCCTTTTTGTTTCTACTTGGTTGATTTCCGCTCTGAGTTTGATTATTTCCTGCCTTCTACTCCTCCTGGGTCTATTTGCTTCTTTTTGTTCTAGAGCTTTTAGGTGTGCTGTCAAGCTGCTGACATATGTTCTTTCCTGTTTCTTTCTGCAGGCACTCAGCGCTATGAGTTTTCCTCTTAGCACAGCTTTCATTGTGTCCCATAAGTTTGGGTATGTTGTACCTTCATTTTCATTAAATTCTAAAAAGTTTTTAATTTCTTTCTTTATTTCTTCCTTGACCAGGTTATCATTGAGTAGAGCATTGTTCAATTTCCACGTATATGTGGGCATTCTTCCTTGATTGTTATTGAAGACCAGTTTTAGGCCGTGGTGGTCCGATAGCACGCATGGGATTATTTCCATCTTTCTGTACCTGTTGAGGCCCGTTTTTTGACCAATTATGTGGTCAATTTTGGAGAAAGTACCATGAGGAGCAGATAAGAAGGTACATCCTTTTGCTTTAGGATAGAATGTTCTATAAATATCCGTTAAGTCCATTTGGCTCATGACTTCTCTTAGTCTGTCTACATCTCTGTTTAATTTCTGTTTCCATGATCTGTCCATTGATGAGAGTGGGGTGTTGAAATCTCCCACTACTACTGTGTGAGGTGCAATGTGTGTTTTGAGCTTTAGTAAGGTTTCTTTTACGTATGTAGGTGCCCTTGTATTTGGGGCATAGATATTTAGGATTGAGAGTTCATCTTGGTGGATTTTTCCTTTGATGAATATGAAGTGTCCTTCCTTATCTTTTTTGATGACTTTTAGTTGAAAATTGATTTTATTTCATATTAGAATGGCTACTCCAGCTTGCTTCTTCTGACCATTTGCTTGGAAAGTTGTTTTCCAGCCTTTCATTCTGAGGTAGTGTCTGCCTTTGTCTCTGAGGTGTGTTTCCTGTAGGCAGCAGAATGCAGGGTCCTCGTTGCGTATCCAGTTTGTTAATCTATTTCTTTTTATTGGGGAGTTGAGGCCATTGATGTTGAGAGATATTAAGGAATAGTGATTATTGCTTCCTGTTATATTCATATTTGGATGTGAGGTTATGTTTGTGTGCTTTCATTCTCTTTGTTTTGTTGCCAAGACGATTAGTTTCTTGCTTCTTCTAGGGTATAGCTTGCCTCCTTATGTTGGGCTTTACCATTTATTATCCTTTGTAGTGCTGGATTTGTAGAAAGATATTGTGTAAATTTGGTTTTGTCATGGAATATCTTGGTTTCTCCATCTATGTTAATTGAGAGTTTTGCAGGATGCAGTAACCTGGGCTGGCGTTTGTGTTCTCTTAGGGTCTGTATGACATCAGTCCAGGATCTTCTGGCCTTCATAGTTTCTGGCGAGAAGTCTGGTGTGATTCTGATAGGTCTGCCTTTATATGTTACTTGACCTTTTTCCCTTACTGCTTTTAATATTCTTTCTTTATTTTGTGCATTTGGTGTTTTGACAATTATGTGACGGGAGGTGTTTCTTTTCTGGTCCAATCTATTTGGAGTTCTGTAGGCTTCTTGTATGCCTATGGGTATCTCTTTTTTTAGGTTAGGGAAGTTTTCTTCTATGATTTTGTTGAAGATATTTACTGGTCCTTTGAGCTGGGAATCTTCACTCTCTTCTATACCTATTATCCTTAGGTTTGATCTTCTCATTGAGTCCTGGATTTCCTGTATGTTTTGGACCAGTAGCTTTTTCCACTTTACATTATCTTTGACAGTTGAGTCAATGATTTCTATGGAATCTTCTGCTCCTGAGATTCTGTCTTCCATCTCTTGTATTCTGTTGGTGAAGCTTGTATCTACAGCTCCTTGTCTCTTCTTTTGGTTTTCTATATCCAGGGTTGTTTCCATGTGTTCTTTCTTGATTGCTTCTATTTCCATTTTTAATTCCTTCAACTGTTTGATTGTGTTTTCCTGGAATTCTTTCAGGGATTTTTGCGATTCTTTCAGGGATTTTTGCGATTCCTCTCTGTAGGCTTCTACTTGTTTATTAATGTTTTCCTGTGTTTCCCTAAGGGAGTTCTTCACATCTTTCTTGAAGTCCTCCAGCATCATCATCAAATATGATTTTGAAACTAGATCTTGCTTTTCTGGTGTGTTTGGATATTCCATGTTTGTTTTCGTGGGAGAATTGGTCTCCGATGATGCCATGTAGTCTTGGTTTCTGTTGCTTGGGTTCCTGCGCTTGCCTCTCGCCATCAGATTATCTGTAGTGTTACTTTGTTCTGCTATTTCTGACAGTGGCTAGACTGTCCTATAAGCCTGTGTGTCAGGAGTGCTGTAGACCTGTTTTCCTCTTTTTCAGTCAGTTATGGGGACAGAGTGTTCTGCTTTCGGGCGTGTAGTTTTTCCTCTCTACAGGTCTTCAGCTGTTCCTGTGGGCCTGTGTCTTGAGTTCACCAGGCAGCTTTCTTGCAGCAGAAAAGTTGGCCTTACCTGTGGTCCCGAGGCTCAAGTTCGCTCGTGGGGTGCTGCCCATGGGGTCTCTGCAGCGGCAGCAACCAGGAAGATATGCGCCGCCCCTTCCAGGAGCTTCAGTGCACCAGGGTTCCTGATGGCCTTTGGTGTTTTCCTCTGGCGTCCGAGATGTGTGTGCAGAGAGCAGTCTCTACTGGTTTCCCAGGCTTGTCTGCCTCTCTGAAGGTTTAGCTCTCCCTCCCACGGGATTTGGGTGCAGAGAACTGTTTATCCGGCCTGTTTCCTTCAGGTTCCGGCGGTGTCTCAGGCAGGTGTCCTGCCGCTCTTGGGCCCTCCCCCACGGGAGCCCAGAGGCCTTATACAGTTTCCTCTTGGGCCAGGGATGTGGGCAGGGGTGGGCAGTGTTGGTGGTCTCTTCTGCTCTGCAGCCTCAGGAGTGCCCACCTGACCAGGCGGTGAGGTCTCTTTCCCACGGGGTCTGGGAGCAGAGAGTTGCTGCGGGCCGGGATCCGCTGGTGTTGGACTTCCGGTAAACACAGGACGTGCCCAGTCCTAGAGGAATTCTGCCTCTGTGTGTCCCGATTTCATCAGGCAGCTTTCTTGCAGCAGACAAGTTGGTCTTACCTGTGGTCCCGAGGCTCAAGTTTGCTCGCGGGGTGCTGCCCACGGGCTCTCTGCGGCGGCAGCAACCAGTTTTCCTGGAATTCTTTCAGGGATTTTTGTGACTCCTCTCTATGGGCTTCTACTTGTTTATTTATGATTTCCTGGAATTCTTTCAGGGATTTTTGCGATTCCTTTCTATAGGCTTCTACTTGTTCTCTAAGGGAGTTCTTCACGCCTTTCTTGAAGTCCTCCAGCATCATGATCAAATATGATTTTGAAACTAGATCTTGCTTTTCTGGTGTGTTTGGATATTCCATGTTTGTTTTCGTGGGAGAATTGGGCTCCGATGATGCCATGTAGTCTTGGTTTCTGTTGCTTGGGTTCGTTCGCTTGCCTCTCGCCATCAGATTATCTGTAGTGTTACTTTGTTCTGCTATTTCTGACAGTGGCTAGACTGTCCTATAAGCCTGTGTGTCAGGAGTGCTGTAGACCTGTTTTCCTCTCTTTCAGTCAGTTATGGGGACAGAGTGTTCTGCTTTCGGGCGTGTAGTTTTTCCTCTCTACAGGTCTTCAGCTGTGGGCCTGTGTCTTGAATTCACCAGGCAGCTTTCTTGCAGCAGAAAAGTTGGTCTTACCTGTGGTCCTGAGGCTCAACTTCGCTCGCGGGATGCTGCCCTTTGGCTCTCTGTGGTGGCAGCAACCAGGAAGATTTGCGCCGCCCCTTCCTGGAGCTTCAGTGCACCAGGGTTCCAGTTGGCCTTTGGTGTTTTCCTCTGGCGTCCGAGATGTGTGTGCAGAGAGCAGTCTCTACTGGTTTCCCAGGCTTGTCTGCCTCTCTGAAGGTTTAGCTCTCCCTCCCACGGGATTTGGGTGCAGAGAACTGTTTATCCGGCCTGTTTCCTTCAGGTTCCAGCGGTGTCTCAGGCAGGGTCCAGCCGCTCCTGGGCCCTCCCCCACGGGAGCCCAGAGGTCTTATACAGTTTCCTCTTGGGCCAGGGATGTGGGCAGGGGTGGGCAGTGTTGGTGGTCTCTTCTGCTCTGCAGCCTCAGGAGTGGCCACCTGACCAGGCGGTTGGGTCTCTCTCTCACGGGGTCTGGGAGCAGAGAGCTGCTGCAGGCCGGGATCCGCGGGTGTGGGACTTCCGGTAAACACAGGACGTGCCCGGTCCTAGAGGAATTCTGCCTCCGTGTGTCCCGAGCTCACCAGGCAGCTTTCTTGCAGCAGACAAGTTGGTCTTACCTGTGGTCCCGAGGCTCAAGTTCGCTCGCGGGGTGCTGCCCACGGGCTCTCTTCGGCGGCAGCAACCAGGAAGATCGCTTCATTCCTTTTTAGTGGGAAAACAACATACTCATGGGAGGAAATATAGGGACAAAGTGGACCAGGGACTGAAGAAAGGGTCATCCAGAGACTGCCTTAACCGGTGGCTATTGCTTGATAATAGGAAGTGCCTGCTGAGAGGAGCCAGATGTGGGTGTCCCCTGAGAGGCTCTGCCAGAGCCCTACTAATACAGATGAAGATGCTTGCAGCTAACCACTGGACTGAACAAGGGGACCCCAATGGAGGAGTTAGAGAAAAGAGTGAAGAAGCTGAAGGGGTTTGCAACCCCATAGGAAGAACAACAATACCAACCAACCAGACCCCACAGAGCTCCCAGGGACTAAACCACCAACCAATGAGTACCTATGGAAGGATCTATGACTCCAGCCACACATGTAGCAGAGGATGGCATTGTCCAGCATCAATAGGAGCAAAAGCCCTTGGTCCTGTGAAGGCTTGTTTCTCCAATGTAGGGGAATGCCAGGTGGGAGTGGGTGGGTGGGAATGGGAGCATCCTCATAGAAGGGGGAGGGTAGAAAATAAGGGAGAGGGGTAAAGCTGATAACATTTGAAATGTAAATACAAAAAAAATCCAAGAAAAATAAAATTGAACAAAAAAAGAACAGGAAAAGAAAACTAGTTTTGAGGTTAGAAAAATTATAATAGTTGATGCTTTGTTTTAAAAAGGAGATGACAATTTCTGAAAGTGTGAAGTATGGTCATACAACTTTTGGTTATGGAGTATTTATAAAGTTGATCTGATTGGAAGTAAATATATTGTCAGTAAATGACTATTTTAACAAAACGAGAAATTGCCACCAAAAGAATAGTTTCCTTTTATGTTTTTACCTGAGAATAAAAGTAAAAATACAATAAATATCAACATAAAATAGCCTTGTAAAAGTGGTAACTAAAGCCAAAGGTAAACATTAAAGAGGAATGGTGAACACGGATGAAAGTTCTACAGTGTGTCCTAAGTGGTACTGAGAATCAAAGATCCACCAGTGAGCCCTTATCTAACCCTAAGGAAAAAAGTCAAAGCAACAGCAACAGCAAGCCTAAACAGGCTAAAACAACGGGAAACTCTCAGCACATAGGAACCAACAGATGGAGCATGTTTTCCTCGTTGTGCTGAGGTCTAAGTTGTCTCACAGGCAGCAGACAACAACAGTTCCTGCTTGTGTTCTGTTCATTTGATTTTTTTCCCTTCTCCTTGTCACTGGATGGTGTGTTTGTATATGTATGTTATTTGAGCCTGTTAAGTGATTGTTGAAATATTTTCGGTAAACTAATAATTGAATCTTCACATGCAGTATTATTTCTGTAGAGAAATATTGTTCTTAAAAATTACTCTATTTGTGTGTGCGCTCGTGTGCATATCTGTGCATGTGCATGTTTATGAAGGTCAGAGGACAACTTATGGGAGTTGGTTCTCCTGCCATGTGGGTCCCAGGGCCTGAACTCAGGGTGCCAAATTTCGCTGCAGGTTACTTTACCACTGACCCATCTTTGCCCCAAACATTGAGTCCTAAAATATTAATAAGAGCGAACCTTGAAGCACAGCTGACTTGATGTCGAAAGCCGAATCCACAGCTGCTCCCTTCATTCCTGTAGAGAGTTTTCCTATATTGTAATTAAAAAATATTTTAGTGGCATTATTAGTAAATATTGTTTGATGATGTATTTCCTTCTAAAGTTCATATATCTGGTAAAGTGCTTTTTAACCTTTCTGGAAACAAACTCAAACTATTCGTCTATCGGAAGGCATCAACTTAGGACAATTTAGCCAAAACCTGAATAATTTGAAGATCTAAGCCAACAAAAACAATT
Source organism: Rattus norvegicus (assembly GCF_021556685.1). NCBI lineage: Eukaryota > Metazoa > Chordata > Mammalia > Rodentia > Muridae > Rattus > Rattus norvegicus. The sequence continues at coordinate 99,763,666 of NC_141543.1, forward strand.
TGTAATTCAGTGTGCCTGCTAAACAAAATAAAACATTAAAAGCCAGTTTTCAGTAGAGAACATTGAGATATCTGTATCACTGCCTAGTTAAATTATCATATATTTTATTATTGCTATTCTGTTTGCTTTTGAACAAATGTGCAGACGCCTGATGCTCACATACTGTTGGAATCCAGTTATTTGGGGCTTGCCTTTCATAGCCTTTCATCTACATCAGTGTTTTCACATGAGTATGCTGTTGCTTCCATGCTAGACATTCTTTTTGTGGCATTCATTCTTGATGTATTTTGAGAGAACAAGAGGTTTTCTGAAAGAGCATGAAAGAAGTCGGCCTTAAGACTGTTTACAGATTGCTCCATCCAAGTCCATGCTGCCTGCGGATTACAAAGTGGGAATCGTCAACTTCAAAGCACATCTGGCTGTTGTTACAAAATCAGAAAATAGATTGCTTATTTTCCCTAAATAGACTCAAGAACATGCTTTTCTTTGAATATTTCCCAAACTCAGTGTATTACAAATGAAGAACAACAGAATATTGTTACCAGTTTTCACAGTTGTTTGTTGCTTTTATGAATTAGAATAGACATTTTTCTTTATTCTCTAGTTTGCAAAAATAATTCATAATAACAGAAGGATTTATCTTCTTTATTTAATACTTTTAAAGATGAAGGGGTAGAATAAAACTTACTTCTGTAGAGTTGAAATGCTGCATTGTAATTAAGTAAACGAATATTTTGTGTCCTCTTGGAAATGTAGAGTTGGGAAAAAATAAGTCACAGCTGGTTTCCTTGGCTTTTGGTTTTAAATCTAAACTTAATTAGAGCTTGAGCATCTTTGAGAATTATTTTTTTCTTGTTTCCCCTTACTTAATTCTGCTTCATGAGTTAGAGTTGAGTGTATGTGTTGGTTTGTGTATGCCTTTGAAGGACTCACTTTGAGTGCCAACTCTGTTTTCACACGTGGACTTTCAGAGAATGGGTAGTGAGTGAGCCCTCTGCTTCCTACAAGTTCACTGGGCAAGTGCAGTCCGCACCTTCTCTGAGCAGTGCTTCAGTCACTGCCCTGGTGACAGGAAGTTCCTGCTGAGACTCCCCTGGCAGGCTTCTACACAGAAGACCCAAGCCCTGGGGTCTCTACTTTTTTGCTAATTCTGTTGAGGTTTAGGATCTTCCTTGGCTACTTTCATGTAGATCTTGGAGTTAGCATTCTCTTTTTCCTCATTGTGATGTAGGCACTTTTCTTTGCTTCCATTGTTGGTCTGTGTGGAGGATGGGAAACAAATTTCAATTCAGACTGGTTGTCAGTACTTTACAGCATCTAGTCTCTAGGTGAAGAAAATCACTGCCCATTTTCCTGTTCTAGGTACTAAAATGCATGTATTTCTCAGAGCCTGTCTCTTGTTATACTAGACTCTTTGTAATTTTAAATTTATTACCTCTATTTCTTTAATTGATTATTTTCATCTTTCCTTCTTATATCAAATTGAAGTTAGATACCTTTACAATTATATAAAATTCAGCCTTTTGAAAACAAGCTAAGATTTTTGAAGATTTAATTTAATAAGTTATATGTGAAAAAGCTTGTCACTCAATTGTAATTGAATATTTCAGGGTAAAAACACTTTCTTTGGTCAGTCATGATGTTCTTGTTCAATTTGTGATTATTGGTGTAGTAAATTGTGAGTATATGATGTGAAGAAATTAGACTTTTTTGACAATGATTTTTAATTCTTATTTTATTTGTAAATGAAACGGTTGGTATAGAAATCTTAAAGAATTTACCATTAAGCATTTCAAGCAATACTTCATTGAAAGGCATAAATATGTGCTAGGAGAGAGAGATCCAAAGCTGAGGAGACAATATCCTTGAACTCCACCTGCCCAGAGGTGTGTGTAGGAGCACACTGCTCAACAATTTGGGTGTTATGCCAGGACTGTTTATGTGAACCCAGGATATGTTAGAGCTGGGGAGAGGTGGGACCAAATGCATTGCCTTCTCTCTCTCTCCTTGCTTTGAGAAGATCACAGGGCACTGGAGTGGGTTTAGGAATAGACTTGGGAACAAAAGTTTTTGTTTTAGGACCCACTTTTTTTTTTTTTTGAGAAAATGGATTTGGGGCCATGAACAAGAGATGAGCATCAACAGTGGCACTGCCTGATGGGAGTTAATTTTCCTGGGGAGCCTCACTCTGAGCCAGTGAGTCTCGAAGAAGGTGGGAGAGTGAGTGCAGCTCACAGCAGCTAGTGCTGTACAAGTAGTTCGGTGCCACTGGAGTGTAGCCAAGGCTGGGCATAGGGAAGCTTAAAGATAGACTAGGGAGCCTCACACAGGGATTCTGTGTCCTCATCGATGCTGTTTGTTTCAGTGAAAGTGCCTTGTCCCTAGCATATCTAGGGTGTAGTGACTAAAGTGAGATTTAAACAGTGAATCTAAAAGGTAGAAGTTTTAAGGTTGTCCCCCACTAGACAAAGGTTCAGAGTAGAAGAAAAAAAACTGGTTAGGCCCTGGAATTGTATGTTCCAGGAAGCTTCTCCTAGGACCATAGAATGGGTAATTACATCGGCTGGTTCAGCAACTCTCTCCCAGGAACTAGCTGACCATAAAGTTAGATTAAAATCTTAGAGAACAATCTTGAGAAGCAGGAAGCTTCTCCCAGGAACTAGCAGACCATAAAGTTAAACAATCTTGAGAAACAGGAAGCTCCTCCTTGTGATTTTTCACTGGTATTCTCGACATTTTCCAATGACGCCCTCCCTACCCCCTTGGGTTATGGTTTCTTCCTTTAAATTCCCCTTCTCTTAGCTACTGGTGGTCGAACTCCACTGCCCCTGTGTGGGATACGAGTCTCGACCCCAGTGCACTGGTTCCTATCAATAAACCTCGTGTAAATTACAGCAAGGATGGTTTTACGTGAATTCTTGGGGGGTCACGTCATCCCGAGACTTGAGTGAGGGTCTCCCCGCTCTGGGGGTCTTTCAAATCCATGAGTGCTCAGAAGGCTTCGACTAAAACAGTCAGGCAGAGGGGCACAAGTTTGGCACTGTATATCATTGAAGCTTTGGGCAATGTGAGGTGTGTGGTGAGGAGGATTAGATGAGACTGAGTGTTTTGGGAGAGGGCGGCATGGTGTACTTAGGCAGGCACTGACTTCTTATGGAGGTTCTGAAATGTATATGTGGCACTTCAGAAAATAGACAAAACATTAAGATATACAGAAGAAATTTTCACATAGAAACATGTATTTTATTCAAATATTTCCATAATGAATGTCTTTATTGTAATTTTTCAGATTGAAAATCCCCGGTACCTGAGACAGAAGCCTCTTCCAGTTTCTCTGGTAGGTGATGATTCCACTAGATATTTTCTAGGGACAGCTAACTATAAATAAAATATGAAGTTTAAAATTTATAAAATAATGTTTTGTTTATAAATTCCCCATTAGGAAGCATAAGTCATTCTAATCTTGCTGCTTAGAAAGTGAGTCAATCCCCTTCTTCTCTGAAGCCAACATTCCTTTGAAATGAGTTTCTCTTTAAAGAATCCATAAACTAACCTGAGAAGTTTAAAATAGCTCTTGTTGTTTCTACAGATGACTCCAAAGGTCAGCCTGAGGAACTCTAGCAATCTACATGATGATCATTTTCTCTCTCGAATGCACGAGAAAGAGGTAGGACTGTGCTATTTCTCACATGCCTAGAGTTAACACGGTTGGTCTGTGTAATAGTTCTCAGACTCTGTGCAGATGTGATACACAGGATAAAGAGGGTAGTTATCTGGGCTCAAAACGAGGTCGTGGTGCAGACTGGGCTGGGTTTATAATTAAAGATTTCATTGTGCATCTCCCATCTTGCACACCCCAGCTCCACTCCACCACTAGGCAGAGGTGTGTTGCCGCATCCTCTCCTGACTTTCAGATTCTGATGGTCAAGAAATAGAGGCAATGGCGGTTTTTAGTAAATCCATGCACTGTCTCTAGCTGCTTACTTGTAAGTTATCTTTATTCTTAAATCCTTACTAGTTGCATCCGTCTGCCTAATTGATCTTTACTGTAGCTGATACATGGCACATGATAGTCTTTTTGTGATGAGTATTTGAGATTTGTCCTCAATGATACTGAGATGTATGGCATTCAGTTATTAGCTCTATTCCCATTCTGAGAATCCATGTAAAAATCAAGGCCAAAACTCCTACTTAAGTGAGCCTTCATGTCTTTTTATCTCAGTCATCCTGGGTCTTATGGCCACCAGTCTAGATTGTTTCTAGAATTCAGAGTTTTGTAGCTTTTAACACATTCTTCTGACAGCCATGTCACTGAATAGCGTGTTGGGGTGTATCACCCGCAGATTTATGTAGTTGGTTCTTTCTTGTAAGCTGAGAAACAAAAGTTTCTGATGTGGACCAAGACATTTGGAAACCTGCTGTCCCTGAAAACAAGAGACAGAGCAAACTGAAGATCACCTTTCACCTCAGCTGTCAGTTTTGAGAGAAAATAGGGTAGAAACTGCTGTTTTTTTAAACAACAAATTTATTTTACTTTATGTGTGCGGGTGCTTCTTCTGCATGTATGTCTGTGCATCATGTGTGTGCTTGGTGCCGGCAGATGTTCTAGTGGCACTAGATCTCCTAAGACTTGGATTTGGAGATGATTGTGAGCTGTCACGCTCTGTGGGAATCAAGCTGAGGGCCCCTGGAAGAACAGCAGTGTTGTTAACTGCTGACCATTCTCTCCAGCTCTGAAACTGCTGTCTGAAAGGTAAAATGAGAGCACATTCAACTTTACCTGTGCAAGGAACGCTGCATGCCTCTTACACCGAATGCTAGCTAGGCCTTCCCTCCTACGGGTTCACAAGTTAAACCTAATATTTAAATAGAGTAAAAAAAACGATTTATATAATAAATAAAAGAACTGGCTTTATAATAAAATATACCATCACAAAACTTAATAGATAATTGTACAAAGAAATTCCACAGTAAAAATTCGCCAGGCAGGAGCTGGCTCAGTGTCAGTGTCCTAGATGCTGGTGAGTGTTCTGATGGATTGTGTCTGAATAGATTCTAACTTCTGCTGAGTTGTTCACACAGAACACCCAAACAAACCAGGTATTGATGTTGGAAGAAATGAGGAAGAGACAGGAAGTCACTAAAGGAAATAAATGCCAAGACATGTAGAGAACTAAAAATAAAACAGTAGTTTCTAGTTATTTTATTGTTTCATATAATTTGTTTTATGTATGAACAAATTTTTAAATCAAAATATCAAAAATTAGAATAAATTATGCATGTAATACCTATCATTTTTAATATGTGATAGGTTCTAAAACAATTATTAAGTTTGGGAGAATTTTATGTATCTCTAATTCCTGGAAATAACATGCAAGTGAATTGTTCTGTTATAAATTGGTATAACAGATAACAACTTGCCCCATGAAATATTTCAAATTTGTATTTTTGAGAGAAAGCTGCACTTGATATACTATTAAAAGAGAGCTGGTTCCCAGTATGGTGACTCATCTGAGCAGTAGGGAGTCAAGTCCTCCGGAAGGAGGGTGGTCACAAGTTGCCTCCTAATGAGAATGATGGTTGTTTTATTAATCAGTACTAGAAATCGATTGGTGATGAGCCTTGGGATTTAGAAATAAAGTGTGACCGAACAAGTGTGTCATTCTGGTTTTGCTTATAGCGTTTTGAAAATTTCTGGCCTATAGAGAGGGCTGATAGTGCCATGCTTGAGGTTTTGTTAATGCTGTAGAATTTAAATTCCAAATAGGGCACATTCTAAATTTCATTCAAAATCTGTAGTTTGTAGTTATTCTATATATCAGACTAACTTTTGATTGCTTTTTGTATATTTGGTTTCTTTTGATCTGCTTTAAGCAGTTCATCAACATGCCGGGACGTTTCTTGGTATTTGATTTTACATACACACAGTCCCCCCTTGCAGGTGTGTGGCGGTATCTCATTATGTTATCCATGCTGCTCCTAAGCTCTGGGCTCAAGCAGCATTCCTGCCATCAGCTCTCCAGAGACTTGTTGGCTGCACCTCTGCCCCTGGCCTTGCTGGTTTAAACTTGTGAGAGATGTTTGCTTTCAGTATCAAATACTAAATTTTGTTTATTTCAAATAGGTAATAATAAAAAAGCAGCATTTTATCTAAGCGCACAGCTCCTGTATGAATTATGTGAATAACTGATTGAATAAAACATTTGAAAATTATTTTTCAAGGAGACATTGCTTAGCATAAAGTTTGTAAACATGAAGTGGAATAGAATGAACAAATGACACTTGTAGTTAATTCTTTATTCAGTCAGTTATACTATAAATAAAGCGTCTTTACAACCAAGGAGACTTTCATGTTAAATGAGTCAGCATATTGATTAGCTTTATTAATTTTGTAGGAATGTACGATCTCAGAGCAGTTGTTTGAAGTAAACACTTAAGAGCAAATAGGGCCCAATTTTAAATACAATTTCAGGAAAAAAAGTAAAGCTTGTGAGAAGGCTCTTTGAAAAGTGGAGTTACCCGACTTCTGCTTCTTTGTCTTAGCTGTGACTTCCACAGCATGGGTTGGCGTACACTATAGTACTCTGAAGTCAGCCCTCATCTTCCTATTTCTCATTACTCCTTCTAAATATGGGTTCTTAGTTGGGTGTTCAAGGAAATTGTCTTCCAGGCATACGTATAGAGCTTAGTCAGGAAGGGCGTTTTCCCTATTTATTTTAACTGGGTTTTCACTGTAAAATTTATGTTGGGATCAAGTGGCTTAGATGGATACTTCAGTCTCAAAATAAAGCTCTTTAAAGCTACAAGATTGGGAGATGAGAATGAGCCGAGCACTAGTTGGTTTGGAGTAATGGAAAAGGAACTTTAAAATGTACCATTTTAAGAAGGGCTTCTTTGTTCACATGCCCCACTGGCTCACTTAAAATTTCTTAAAATTTGGCTTCTTTGTTTATTTTCATAAGATGTAAAAACTTAATTTTAATATATAATATTTAATTATAATTATAATTATTATAATATATATTATATAATATATAATATTTTAATGTTTATTGATGCATGCATACACACATTTGCTCAACATAAAGGAGATATATGACTATAATCATTCTCAAAGTATGTTAATTTATCATTAAAAATATGGTTACAAAATATTTTTTCAATAAAGATGAGAAGTTCCTCAAACGTAACGCTTTCTTTCTGGGAAAGAAAGTGTGTAAAGCAACCGAAAGGCACTGTAGAGTAGGAAACATTGTAACATAATGGAGGAGACCTTTGCTTCTGTCAGCAGAGTTCATTGTTGATTTTATGGAGGAATTGATATTTGAGCCAAGATTTGAATCCTGTGTGTGATATTTTAATAGTCAGCTGAAGACAAGAGGATGAACAAGGCCTGTGCTTAGTAGAGCTCTTTTATCCATGGTGGGTGGGGACGAAGAGAACGGTGGTCAGAGATACACAATGCTGACAACAAAACAAGGCCCTCTGGAGGCTTCAGGAGAGAACAAGACTTTTACAAGTGTACTGGTGTCCTGCGCTATTGTCTCACCAGCAAGAACATGCGTGGATACACGAATCCTTCTGCAGCAAAACGTTTATTGTATCTTAAAGAGAGGGGCCGCGCGGCGCCAGCATGGCGCGGCTTATATACACCCTAGCGCAGTGCATCCACACCTGATTGGTCGCTTACCCATGATCTCATAGGCATGCCCCGGAGTGGGCAAAGACCTGGCACGAAGACACTCTTGCACATGTGCACACAGTTAACTTCCTGAAAGGAAGTCGGCTGGCGCGGCGGAGGCCAGCGCTATCTTGTAATGGCAAAAGCTATCCCGGCTTTCCATGTGGGGCGCAGTGGAAGGCAGCGCCATCTTGTGGTGGCGAATGTTATTGCGGCTCTCCACATCTCCCCCTTATTGTTTTACTAGATGAGGCTGGTCTAGGTCCCTGCTGTTACGTCCATCTGCTGTGGCTCCTGTCTTAGGTCGTTCCTCTATGTCACAGCCTTATCCGTCGTAGGGTAACCCTATCGCCACTGGGCCCTGTGTCTTAGATTGGTCTGTGCATGAGGAAAGTTGCCCGTCTCTGGATACCGCAGTGCTGTGTGACAGTAACTGTTAAATGACCTAGGGTGAACTCTAAAAAGAGGCCAGCCAGAAAATGAGTTAGTGGGGAAATCATGATCACCCTATCGCGTACAATGAGGAAACCTCAGTGATGTAGAAGAGCTGATCAAAGAATCATTGAGTCTCTCTCATCCCAGTGCAATGGATCCACAGATTCATGGGGTGCAAGAGCAGAGAACACAGATGTCGACTAATTCCTGAGCATAGATAACCAAATTCCAGGGGAGGCCCTTTGTTCAATGGCCACAAGTGCTTGAGTGATAACGACCTTGTCACGTTTCTGTTGAGATCTGAGTTGGCAAACCAACCATAGCATGAACACTAATCCACAGCATAGGGCTGCACCAAACAGAGCCACTCCCGATAAGTAGTGGGCACCTCATCTGGTTCTAGCAACTACTCCAGAAAGTTCACCCACTGTGCTTGCCTAACAATAGATTGGGGGGAGGGTAACTCCAGACACTGCAGACACAATGGCTGCAGCAGTAAATGGCTGCTATAATAGCAGCGAAAATAACAAGGTCTTTCCCAGGACAGTTCAGGATCAGCCATTCTTTTCTGGAACAACCAGCAGGCAATGGAACCATGTCTGAGATCTGCATAACCAGGGCAGAGTTCCCCAGTCCACAGCAGCTTCACACAGGTGGCATTCATGTGAAGCTATAGACTGCAAAATGACAACACGAGTTAAGGCAGCAAGAGTCACCAGGGGAATGAGGGGGGCAGCAACGGCTGGAGTCCAGTCTTCTCCAGAAAGCAGCAGTGTACAGAGGGTCAGAGAGCAGGCCACAGTGGGACGGGACACACGCAGCGGTAACACTGACTGCAGCAACACCAAAATCTCTGTGATGACAAAAGATGAGGGGGAATCTTCCATCTTCCTCTCAGGGCAGAGGAATGACTCCAGGGACCCGAACCACGAGAGCTGAATCTTCATGCAACCAGGATCAGCAAGTCTCACCAACCACTTCTGGCAGCTGGCATACTCTTGTAGCATCCTGTAGAAAAAACACAAACATTCCCTCTTCCCCATAAAAATACCTGGACAGGATCATGTCAATATGTGGATCTTTCTATTTCACCTAGGCAGAAGTATGCCTAGTTGTAGGGTGCCATAAACACTCAGAGTGTTCCTTGTCACCCAAATTTTAAAATTGAAATAAAAGAAGCATTATTTAGCATACAGGGATAACTCCCCCTTTTTAATTATTAAAATATTAGAAAGAATGAGATTTTTGACTAATTGTTCCTATGTAAGGCCTATAATCTGCCTGGTATCATTGCCCTCCCTTGTTAAGGAGTCCAGGCAATCCAGTTTGAGTTCTTAATGTCCTATAAAGTAACAGTATTTAGTGTTCTTAACCACTAAGCCATTTCTCTAGCACCTCACAAACTTTATTTACCTAAACATAAGCATTAATTAAAAATGTCAAATCCTGTAAATATTGTCTAGATTCAGTTGTACTAGAAATCCCTGAGCTGGCAGGGCGAGGCTGGGAATTTAAAGTAAGCAAATGGAGTCTTCCTCTTTTCATATCAACTCTATTACCATTTTCTATGGTTTTGTATAGTTGTCTGAGCCAGAGCACTGAAAGGACAGTGAGTTGTCAGACATTCACACTGAAATCATCACTCACTGATTTCATGTAGAAAACTTGTCTCTAGTAAAGCATTAAGTAATTGAAGTCAATTATAAACCACAAGCCACACATTGGCTATCAGTATGTGAATTGAAAGCTTGATTTTTTTAACATTTTAAATACAGTAAGCGCATTTCTTATGGGTTGTATGCACAAATATACAGGAAGTACAAAAGAATGCAAAGAGTAAAATTATCAATTTTGCCTAAAAAATTTGTATATGTAATAGGCCAAATATCAGTATTTTGTAATAACCAATTTAACTTTTGTTTGGAATAAGATGTTTTACCAGGTTTCTTTTTAAAATACTTCCATGACTCTAGCCTACAATTCTGTATTAACACAACTGAAGCTTTATCTCCAATGTGGATAACAAACAAAGACCTAAGTCCTCTAGTAAGGTGAGGTACTTAGCCAATTAACATATCCTTAGAAGCTTAAAATTAGTTTCAAATATTCTTTTTTGGAGTAGTGTAACAGCTACTCCCCAAATATTAAAGCTCATTTTGAGAGCAAAGGTTTGTAGTAAAAATTTCCATATACACTGAAAGATTCAAAGTTCTAACTTCTTACATTGAAGAAGCAACAAAATTACATAATATAAGGCTATTAGCCATTCTTTTGTAAAAATTTTTAATGATATCACTTCATGGACTCTCTAAAGTTATAAGCAAGTGCACAAAATGAAAACTCACAATCAATCCTCTAAATCTATCTTGAAATGGCAGTTGGAGTAAACAAACTGGCTGTAATGCTCTCACAAGTTCTAAAACCTCATCACTCCTTCATAAATCTTGTAACAATCTCTACCTGTTTGATTTTTTTTCTAAATTACAAATAAGTTTGAGTTAGTCAATGTAACACTGGCAATCTTTAATCAAATCCTTAAGTTCTCCTTGTAACACCAGAGCACAACCACAACTTTGGCAAGTCACCTGAGTTCTGAGTACTGTCTTTGGGATAGTAGAATTAGCATTAAAATACAGTAACTTTAGGGCAAACCACAACTTTGGAAAGCAAAACTCAACCTCCAACAAATGATCTCGTCTCCAAAATCCATTCTCTAAAACACCAAGTCTATCCTTCATGCTACAAAGTTTGACTGCCAATTCCTATATATAAACGCACGATGGTGTAGTCTCCAGTACCTCAACAAGGAGACATTGTCCTCAATTCTTTTAGAAGCCTGGTTTCTACGATAAGATTTCCATAAAAACATTATCTCAATTTAGACCTGTTTCCCTAGGTTGGCTCATGCCACATGTTGTCTAGAATGACTCAATCCAAATTACCAGCTTTATGTCAACTCTCTGTTACCAATATTATACCTTTTTAACCATATGCAATAATTTAAAAGCCAATAGTCCATTACCAAGGCATGTAGAGCATATTTATACATTTAAAACCAGTGAGAAACAAAATTGAAGTGGCTACACATATCTTTAATATTTAGACCAAGCACCATTTTTACCTTTTTAGCTATGATTTTAAGAGAAGCACCTTGTCACCTGTTGAGTCTAATAATCACAGTCAAAGATTTTCTAAGAGAAACAGCCATCAGTTTTATTACCATAGAAGCTGTGAAGCTGCTGGTGCCTTTAAGATCAGCTCGTGCAGACGCTCAGTCCCCGGGCAGCTTCTCCAGCTGACCTAGACACCTGGCTACAGGTACAGGGCTCTAAGGACTGATTGAAACCGCTTTTTATTCATTTGTTCCTTTTTTGAAACGAGTTAAAACCAAATCAAGGTGTGAACGACCAGCAGATAAAGTTTTTACCATTTTCTCTTTTGAACATGAAACATAAAACATTTAAGCAACAGAAACAAAAACCACAGACATAAACTGACATACATGGACAGCTTGGTGCACCAAGGACAGACAATAGACAAAGAGGGAAAAAACTAGATGGTGTTCCACAAAAGGATCCCAGGTTCCAATAGGAGTCAGCAGAGAGGTAGGATTTCCCCTTTCCCACCACTTCCACCGTGACCATCCACTCGAGTGGAGTTGATATGGACGATGGATTGTCTCAATTCCTGGACTAGTACATCAACGTGTTGAAACCAAATTCCTGTAAGATACTGAGATATATTACGGGATATCTGAGCAGCACAACTGACATTCACAAATGATATGGAAGTGAAACACAGTCCTGATTATTTCTACTCACAACCCAATTACATTAACTCCATCAAGCTGTGCATGGGCATTGAGATGTCCTTTTGTTTGATTCTCCTGAATAAATTTTTCAGGCGGTATACCTCTATCAAATCTGATCAGTATGACTCTGTGAAGTTTAAACAAAATTATCAGCCTTGCCCACAAAGGATCCATAACTTTTGGTTTCTTCACAGTGGCTCTCCACCTAGGCCCATATCTTTCTTCTTCATAGCGAGCTGCCTCATCTTCTACATCCTCTTCCTCAGAGGGGCTAAGCTCGTCTGTTCCTGAACTATCAAGCTCTAAAACCTCTAACCCCTTTACTGGATAAAGGCTTCTCCTTTTCAAAGCTTTCTTCTCCTTTCTCTGTTTCTCTCCCGGGGCGATCTTTCCCCAATCTCTCGCTCCCTCAGATCTGAAGTCTTTGGGAGGGTCTTTTTTCTTATTTGTACCTTTTTTCTTTGAGCTCTTTAATCTTTTACACCGCTCTGTTTCTGACATGCTGTCTTGTAACTCCCCTAGCACTCTCTGTCCTGCTATTACAGTTGGGCGGCTCCCATCTTGTAGGCACGACCTCTGATGGTGGTCTAGCAGCAGCCACAAAATCAAAAACCAAAAGAGAAAGCATGAAGGCTGCTAACACGATAACAAAAGCTTCCGTTGCATCTTCTAGTGGGGGAGAGAAGTGAAAAAGGTCAAGACCAAACATATCTCTCAGAGCTTACTCTAGACACTGCAGTTCTGGATTCTCTCCGCGGACGGAGGACCCCCTCTCGGCACCTGGCGATGGTGTGGCGTTTCTTCCGGGTTTTGACACCAGATGTCCCGCGCTATTGTCTCGCCAGCAAGAACACACGTGGATACACGAATCCTTCTGCAGCAAAACGTTTATTGTATCTTAAAGAGAGGGGCCGCGCGGCGCTAGCATGGTGCGGCTTATATACACCGTAGCGCGGCGCATCCACACCTGATTGGTCGCTTACCCATGATCTCATAGGCATGCCCTGGAGTGGGCAAAGACCTGGCACGAAGACACTCTTGCACATGTGCACACAGTTAACTTCCTGAAAGGAAGTCGGCTGGCGCGGCGGAGGCCAGCGCCATCTTGTAATGGCAAAAGCTATCCCGGCTTTCCACGTGGGGCGCAGTGGAAGCCAGCGGAATCTTGTGGTGGCGAATGTTATTGCGGCTCTCCACATACTGGAGGCACTTAAATTAGCATGCTTTCTCCGTTGGATTTGTATGGTGAAATTCGGAAAAGAGTGGAAAGGTTGTTGTAACAGTTAATGTGAGGGTCGAAGAACCGTCAGATGAGAAACTGTAAGGTTGCTAATGAAGTCAGGCTTTCTGGGATTGAACTTGGTAAGTCACTTAGACATTGAAGAGGAAGGAAAAGAGGAGTCTAAAATACAGTACGTAACTGTTGTACATAGTGAGTACTGATTTTATTGATTGTTGAATTTGATACTCTATAGTCACTCTATAGAAGGTGTTGAGGTGACAGTTGACACAGAGGAACTATGGCCTGAAGACAGAACTGTTATTCCTCTACAGCTACAGCTGAACAGTTAAGGCCCCAGAGGTGCACGTTTGTAGCCAGTGAAGATGAATACAGGACTCATTTAGAGAGAATGGCTAGCTTAGGTAGCAGAAGAATGGGAAAAATGCAGAGACAGTATAGACATTTTCTAAGCTTGAATAGCAGCTGTCACAGAAGTCAAGGCAAGCTAGTGAAAGAAGGGGTGAGAGTAGTGAGCTTCTGTGTGTCGCTCAACAGCGAATTTCTTAGATAAGGTTTCTATTGCTGTCAAGAGACATCATGACCGTGACTATTCTTCTAATGCAGCTGTTGCCGTTTCAGAGGCTTAGTCCACTATCATCATGGTAGGAAGCATGAGAGTGTCCAGGCAGACGTGGTGCTGGAGAAGGAGCTGAGAGTTCTGGGCATCACTTGAGCATATCAGACCTCAAAGCCCACCTCCACACTTCCTCCAACAAGCCACACCTCCTAATCGTGCCATTCCCTGAAGTCAAGCATTCAAACACATGAGTCCATCAGGGCCATTCCTATTCAAACACCACAGTTAAGGATGCAGCAGCTTTGAGATTTGGTTATCAAAAGCTCTTTGTATGAAAAATAGTAGATTTGTATGAAAATCATGGGCAATGCACAGAGAAGCTCACTATTTTCACTCCTAGCTAACCTTGGCTTCTGTGATAACAGCTACTCTAGCTGGTCTCTGGGACCTTGACAAATGTCTCTCTACTGTCGTGATCTTGAAAGTGCTATTTTAGTAGAGTTAAAAATACATTATGAAAGGAGTAAAGAATTAAAGCAGAAAATATAGAATACTCACAGAAAGTTTCATTAGTTAAAAATAAGGAATATTGTGAAAGCTCAAACATTTAAACAGCAGATTTTTCTATGAAACATTCAGTTGAGATTCCATAAAGTCAATTAAATGTCAGTTAAATAAAAGGCCTCTTCCAACAGCAGGCAGGGCAGGGCAGGCATGCTTGGACGATGAGTATGTATTTCGGCCCAGTCTCATTCTCTCTCCAGTTGGCCAGGTTTCCTCCCAGAGAAATTTTAGACCACAAGGTTATTTATTTGGAGAATGTATCTTCTTGTCCTCCTTTGAGTTCTGTTTATATGTTGAGTTATTTAGAATAGATGAACCATCTTCTAAGAGCCATTTCATACCAAGTAAACTTATCAGCTGTACACAAACCTGTGAGTGTGAGTGAATCTAGACTTTCTACCTTCCAGTCGTGAAACCCTGAGCTACTGCTCTTTGTGATCTAGTTGTGTTCTGTAGGGTTGAGATAATAAAGCACCTACTTTGGGAGATTGTTGTTGGGATTGAATGAAATTTTGCATGCAGATCTCTAGGACTATACTTTGCTTATAATGTGTAATGAACCAGTTATTTTTCTTCTACAATTTTTCTATTTTTTTTTGTGGCTGGTAGTGGTATTGTTGCTGCTCCAGTTGTTGCTACTGTTAATGTTAATGTTAATGTTAATGTTAATGTTAAGTCACAAAAACAAGTGTCTTAGTTAGGGTTTTACTTTTGTGAGCAGACACCATGACCAAGGCAGGTCTTATAAGGACAACATTTAATTGGGGCTGTCTTATAGGTTCAGAGATTCAGTTCATTATCATCAAGGCAGGAGCATGGCAGCATTAACCTTATCTAATTATTTGTTCCTCTAATTAATTATTGGAATATCATTTGTAATTTTTATTTACTTTTTAAAAATTTTTCCCCTTTCCCAGCTAAAAGAGAACCTATTTGTTCTCTTTTAAAAATATTTTTCCTGGGCTGGAGACATGGCTCAGTGGTTAGCAGCATTTGCTGCTGCTATGGGTCCATGCCATACCTGATTCTTCTCCCTTGTCCATGTCTATAATTCAAATATTTGGTATTTTGAAGGTGTTCTGAATGTTCCTTTCTTTAATTTTTTTCATATTTTTTGCTTATTTTGTTTAGATTTTCCACTTTATCTTTGTTTGGTTTCTTTTTTTTTTTTTTTGGATGCTCAATGTTCATTCTTTTTTCCCCATTTTTATTAAATTGGGTATTTCTTATTTACATTTCAAATGTTATTCCCTTTCCTGGTTTCCAGACCAACATCCCTCTAGCCCCTCCCCTTATATATGGGTGTTCCCCTCCCCAACCTCCCCCCATTACCACCCTCCCCCCAGCAATCCCATTCACTGGGGGTTCAGTCTTAGCAGGACCAAGGGCTTCCCCTTCCACTGGTGATCTTACTAGGCTATTCATTGCTAACTATGAAGTTGGAGCCCAGAGTCAGTCCATGTATAGTCTTTGGGTAGTGGCTTAGTTCCTGGAAGCTCTGGTTGGTTGGCATTGTTGTTCATATGGGGTCTCAAGGCCCTTCAGGTCTTTCAGTCCTTTCTCTGATTCCTTCAACGGAGGTCCTATTCTCAGTTCAGTGGTTTAATGACGGCATTCACCTATGTATTTGCCGTATTCTGGCTGTGTCTCTCAGGAGAGATCTACATCCGGTTCCTGTCAGCCTGCACTTCTTTGCTTCATCCATCTTATCTAGTTTGGTGGCTGTATGTGTATGGGCCACATATGAGGCAGGCTCTGAATGGGTGTTCCTTCAGCCTCTTCTAAACTTTGCTTCCCTATCCCCTCCCAAGGGTATTCTTGTGCCCCTTTTGAAGAAGGAGTGAAGCATTCACATTTTGGTCTTCCTTCTTGAGTTTCATGTGTTCTGTGCATCTAGGGTAATTTGAGCATTTGGGCTAATAGCCACTTATCAATGAGTGCATACCATGTGTGTTTTTCTGTGATTGGGTTACCTCACTCAGGATGATATTTTCCAGTTCCATCCATTTACCTATGAATTTCATAAAGTCATTGTTTTTGATAGCTGAGTAGTATTCCATTGTATAGATGTACCACATTTTCTGTATTCATTCCTCTGTTGAAGGACATCTGAGTTCTTTCTAGCTTCTGGCTATTATAAATAAGGCTGCTATGAACATAGTGGAGCATGTGTCTTTGTTATATGTTGGAGCATCTTTTGGGTATATGCCCAGGAGAGGTTTAGCTGGGTCCTCAGGTCCAGTTTTTCTGAGGAACCTCCAGACTGATTTCCAGAGTGTTTGTACGAGCTTGCAATCCCACCAACAATGGAGGAGTGTTCCTCTTTCTCCACATCCTCGCCAACATCTGCTGTCACTGGAGTTTTTGATCTCAGCCATTGTGGCTGGTGTGAGGTGGAATCTCAGGATTGTTTTGATTTGCATTTCCCTGATGACTAAAGATGTTGAACATTTCTTTAGGTGTTTCTCAGCCATTCAGGATTCCTCAGCTGTGAATTCTTTGTTTAGCTCTCAACCCCATTTTTTAATAGTGTTGTTTGTCTCCCTGCAGTTTAACTTCGTAAGTTCTTTGTATATTTTGGATATAAGCCCTCTATCAGTTGTACAATTGGTAAAGATCTTTTCCCAATCTGTTGGTTGCCGTTTTGTCCTAACCACAGTGTCCTTTGCCTTACAGAAGCTTTGCAGTTTTATGAGACTCCATTTGTCGATTCTTGATCTTAGAGCATAAGCCATTAGTGTTTTGTTCAGGAAATTTTCTCCAGTGCCCATGGGTTCGAGACTCTTCCCCCACTTTTTCTTCTATTAGTTTGAGTGTATTTGGTTTGATGTGGAGGTCCTTGATCCACTTGGACTTAAGCTTTGCACAGGGTGATAAGAATGGATCGGTCTGCATTCTTCTACATGCTGACCTTTAGTTGAACCAGCACCATTTGCTGAAAATGTTATATTTTTTCCATTGGATGGTTTTGGCTCCTTTGTCAAAGATCAAGTAACTACAGGTGTGTGGGTTCATTTCTGGGTCTTCAATTCTATTCTTCTGATCTATCTGCCTGTCTCTGTACCAATACCATGCAGATTTTATCACTATTGCTCTGTAATACTGCTTGAGTTCAGGGATAGTGATTCCTCCGGAAGTCCTTTTATTGTTGAGGATAGTTTTTCTATCCTGGGTTTTTTGTTATTCCAGATGAATTTGCAAATTGTTCTGTCTAACTCTTTGAAGAATTGGATTGGAATTTTGATGGGGATTGCATTGAATCTGTGTAAAATGGCCATTTTTACAATATTAATCCTGCCAATCCATGAGCATGGGAGATCTTTCCATCTTCTGAGGTCTTCTTCAATTTCTTTCTTCAGAGACTTGAAGTTCTTATCATACAGATCTTTCACTTGCTTGGTTAAAATCACACCGAGGTACTTTATATTGTTTGGGACTATTATGAAGGTGTCATTTCCCTAATTTTTTTCTCAGCTTGTTTCTCTTTTGTGTAGAGGAAGGCTACTGATTTATTTGAGTTAATTTTATACCCAGCCACTTTGCTGAAGGTGTTTATTAGGTTTAGTAGTTCTCTGGTGGAACTTTTGGGATTACTTAAATATACTATCATATCTTCTGTACGTAGGGACATTTTGACTTCTTCCTTTCCAATCTGCATCCCTCTTTATCTTTGAGTCCCAGGATTCTTCTTTCTGGTTTGATGCATTCTATTGTAAGGCTTCTCATAAGTTTGCTATTGGAATATTGAGTTTTTTCAATTCAACCTACATTTCAGCTTGCGTTATAGTCAGTGTTTCTATCTCTATTGAATTTATTTTTCAAATTCTGAATTATCTTTGTCATTTCATTCAGCAATCTATGTATTTGTATAATCTTGGAAATCACTCAAGTGTTTATTGTTATCCTCCTGGAGTTCAGTGAAATGTTTGCTTGTGTCTTCTTTACATTCCTTAATAATCCTTATGATTTTCTTTGAAATTTTGTGTCCTGGTGTTCATCTATGTGTTTCTCATTAGAGAACATTTCTATAGGACTAGTGGGTTTGATGAGGGATGTTTATCTTGGCCACTCACGTGGGCTTTATTTCAGTGATTTGACCTGAGCATGTGGACTTATTTCTTTGGTTGTGTCTTACGTGGTATCTGCTTTCCTTAGATTAGGCTAGTGCAGCTGATCCGTGACAGGAGTGAAACCTGGCAAAGCTGGCAGGGGAGCTGTTTAGTTGGTCTAGGGAAAGATGGCTCCAGGCCTTGGAGCCAGGGCTGTGGGTACAGAGACGGCAGTGGGCAGAGGGAAGGATGGTGGAGGAAGGAAGGTGTCACCAGTCAGAGGTGGCTGTCTAAAGGACAGTCTCAAAGGCCACCGACCTTGAGCTAGGCCAGTGGGCATAGAGGTTAGTACAGTCAGAGGGTGAGGGGGGGGTGGGCAAGGATAGAGGGAATGGGGAAGAAAAGATGTGGCTTACTATGCAAAGGAGTTTCAGGAATAGAGAGAGTTCCTGAGCTCCAGTGCATATGCAAGCTTTTACTACTAACTTTAATCATATTTCTTGGTATGGATTTATTTACATTTTTTGTTTTTTCTTTTTGTTAGTTTGTTTTAAGTTTGCTATGTTTATAATTTCATCCTTTTATATTTCCAATTTTGTTTTTTTTCTTTTATTAGGCTTTTTCAGTTTACATTTTAAATGTCATCCACTTTCCCGCTTCCCCTCCGGAATCCCCCTAAACCATCCCCACCCCTTGCTTCTATGAAGGTGCTCTCTCACCCACTCACCAATTCCCTCCCACCTTCCTGCCCAGACATTCCCCTACACTGGGGCATTGAGCCTTGACAGGACCAAGGGTCTCTCTTCCCACTGATGCCTGCCAAGGCCATCCTCTGCTACATATCCAGATGGAGCAATAGGTCCATCCCTGTGTTCTCTTGGGTTGGTGGTTTACTCCTTGGGAGCTCTGGAGGGTCTGGTTGGTTGATATTGTTGTTCTTATGGGGTTGCAAACCCCTTCAACTACTTTAGTCCTTTCTCTAACTCCTCCATTGGGAACCCTATTCTTTTTCAGTGGTTGGCTGCGAGCATCCACCCCTGATTTGTCATGCTCTGGCAGAACCTCTCAGGAGACAGCTATATCAGGCTCATGTCAGCATGCACCTGTGGCATCCACAATATTGTCTGGGTTTGGTGTCTATATATGGGATGGATCCCCAGGTGGGGCAGTCTCTGGATGGCTTTCAGACTCTGCTCCACATTTTATCTCCTTCCATATTTCTTCCTGTGAGTATTTTTATTCCCCCTTCTCAGAAGATCTCAAGCATTTACACTTTGGTCTTCCTCCTTTTTGAGCTTCATGTGGTTTCTGAATTGTATCTTGGGCATTCCAAGCTTTTGGGCTAATATCCACTTATCGGTGAGTGCTTACCATGTGTGTTTTTGTGTGACTGGGTTACCTCATACAAGATGATATTTTCAACTTTTGTTCATTTGCCTATGAATTTCATAAAGTCATTGTTTTTGATAGCTGAGTAGTATTCCATTGTGTAGAGGTACCACATTTTCTGTATCCATTCCTCTGTTAAAGGACATCTGGGTTCTTTCTAGCTTCTGGCTATTATAAGTAAGTCTGTTATGAACATAGTAGAGCATGTGTCCTTCTTATATGTTGGAGCATCTTTTGGGTATATGCCCAGGAGAGGTATAGCTGAGTCCTCAGGTCCAGTATTTCTGAGGAACCTCCAGACTGATTTCCAGAGTGTTTGTACGAGCTTGCAATCCCACCAACAATGGAGGAGTGTTCCTCTTTCTCCACATCCTCGTCAGCATCTGTTGTCACCTGAGTTTTTAACCTTAGCCATTCTGACTGGTGTGAGGTGGAATCTCAGGGTTGTTTTGATTTGCATTTCCTTGATGACTGAGGATGTTATACATTTCTTTAGTTGTTTCACAGCCATTCTGTATTCCTCAGTTGAGAATTCTTTGTTTAGCTCTATATCGCATTTTTTTAAAAAGGGTTATTTGATTCTCTGAAATCTCACTTCGTGAGTTTTTTGTATATATTGGATATTAGCCCTCTATTGGATATAGGACTGGTAAAGATCTCTTCCCAGTCTGTTGGTTGCCGTTTTGTCCTAATGACAGTGTTCTTTACCTTACAGAAGCTTTACATTTTTATGCGGTCCTATTTGTCTATTCTTGATCTTAGAGCATAAGCCATTGGTGTTCTGTTCAGGGAATTTCCCATGTGCCCATGTGTTTGAGGCTCTTCTCTACTTTCTCTTCTATTAGTTTGAGTGAATCTGGTTTTATGTGGAGGTCCAAGTTCTACTTGGCCTTGAGCTTTGTGCAAGGTGTTAAGAATGGGTCGATTTACATTTTTCTACATGCTGACCTCTAGTTCAACCAGCACCATTTTTTTTTGGAAATGCTGTCTTTTTTCTACTGGATGGTTTTGGGAGAGGAAATTCTCAGGATTTTCTGTATTCCATTGCTATCTATTGTAATCTGCCTTTTATCTCAAGTCTTAAGAGTTTTGAGTGTTTTCTCTCTAGCTTTTATTGATTTGGTGAAAGGTTTGTCAATTTTGCTTTTCAAAGCAGTAACTTCATTTTTTTGTTATTTGTTTCTATTTCTTTGATTTATGCTGTCATCTTAATTGTTTACTTGTTTTGGGTCTTATTTGATCTTGTTTTTCACATGCCTTGAGGTATGTCATTGTTGATGGTTTGAGGTCCTCCTGATTTTGTCTGTGAACATTTAGAGTTTGAAGAACCGCCTCCATTGTATCTCATAGGTTTTGGAATGCCGTATGTTCATCCTCATTCAGTTCTGGAAAAGTGTAAATTCCTTTGATTTCTTCAATGATACCATCATTATTCAGTATCATAAAGTTTACTTGAGTTTGTGTATTTTCTGTGCTTTCTTTTGCTGTTGATGTCTAGTTTTATTCTATGGTCAGATAGAATATAGAAAATTATTTCAATTTTCTTCTTTTGGGGTGGGTGATGGGGGAGTGGGACTAGCTTTGTGTCCTAGAACATGTGGACTGGCGGGAAGAATGCATGTTCTGTAGTGCTCAGGTGGAGTTGTCCGTAGAAGCCTCTTAGTTCCTTTTATCTTTGCTGACATTCATCTTTGATGTTTGTTTGTTTCCTGCCCAGATGGCTTGTGTGTTGGTGAGAATGGAGTATTAAGTCACTTACTATTACTTTGTTGATGTTAGTCAATCTCTTAGTATTTGCTGTATGGAATTGTGTCACCTGTGTCAAGTGTAGTATACTTAGAACTGTATTGTTCTCTTGGTGGATTGTTTTCTTAATCAGTATGAACAGACCATTGTCTCTCCTGAGTAGTGTTGCTTTGAAGTCTGTTTTCTCAGGTATCAGAGTACTTAACCCCACTTGTCTCCTGGTACTAGTGGCTTGAAATACCTTTGCCCATTCTCCCCCCCCCTTTTTATTAAATTGGGTATTTATTTACATTTCAAGTGCTATTCCCTTCCCCATTTCCTGTCCATCAGCCCCCTAACCCCTTCCCCTCCCCTTCTATAAGACCGTTCCCCTCCCCACCCACCCTTACTGCCCCCCCAACAATCTCCTACACTGGGGGTCCAACCTTGGCAGGACCAAGGGCTTCCCCTTCCACTGGTGCCCCAACAAGGCTATTCTCTGCTACGTATGCAGTTGGAACCCTGGGTCAGTCCATGTATAGTCTTTGGGTAGTGGTTTAGTCCTTGGAAACTCTGGTTGGTTGGCATTGTTGTTCTTATGGGGTTGCAAGCTCCTTCAACTCTTTCAGTCCTTTCTCTAACTCCTCCAACGGGGGCCCAGTTCTCAGTTCAATGGTTTGCTACTAGCATTTGCCTCTGTATTTGACATGCTCTGGATGTGTCTCTCGGGAGAGATCTGTATCCGGTTCCTGTCTGTCTTGGTAAGGCATGTCTCTCAAAAAACAAAAAGAGGGCCTGTGCTTTCTTTCTACCCCAGTCATTTGTTGTGTGTCTGTTGATTGGAGAGTCTAGTCAGTTGTTGTGTCTCTGTTGATTGGAGAGTCTAGTCACTGACATTCCGAATTGTTATTCTTGTCATTTTGTTGTTAATTTTGTAGTGTCTGATGGTTTTTAAGGCCTCATTTGGTAAATACTTATCTTGGAACCCCCCTTTGCCCTGTAGCTTCTGTAATGTGTTTGACATTCTTTTCTATTCAGAGTCTTCCTTCCAGTATCAACTGCAGCGTTGGCCATATATTGGTCAGATATTGATTTAGCCTACTTTTGTCTCAGAAAGATTTTCCTTCTCCTAATACTGTGACAGTTCTGTTGAGTAGGCAGTAAGTAGGCAGTGAGTAGGCAGTGGAGTGTTTTTCAGACCTTGAGTGTATGCTTTCATGTCCTTCTAGTGCCTAGAATTGGCATTGAAAATTCAGGCCTGCCTGTATGTGCGACTTGGTCTTTCTCTCTTGCCATTTTCAGTGCATTTTGTATTTTTCTGAATTGTAAGTGTTTTGGCCATTGCACAATATGAGGGATTTCCTTTCCTGGTTCTGCTTGCCTCTGTTTATCTGGATGCTTGTCTATTTTTCTAGTATTGGACAATTTCTTCCATTATTATACTAAATACATCTTCTATCTTTAACATGGAATTTTTCTTCTTTTTCGTCTATAACTTCTAAGTTTGATCTTTTCACAGTATATCAAAGAGCTTGTATATTTTTATAGATATTTAAATTTATTGTTGGCCTTAACAAATGATCCATATCCTCTGAGTTAATGCTTATATCTGACTACTCTGTTTTACATGTGACCCATTTTATAGGTAAGGCGTTTTACTGAGATTTTTATTTGACATATTAAAGTTTTTATTTGAGAAATCATTTGTTTGCTTTATTTTCATTCTTATTTGAAAGGAACAATCCTTTTTATTGGCTGACAACCTACCAAGTACACTCCTTATTTTGTCCAGCCAGTCTCTGGACCCTCCTGTTTCTGCTGTCCCAGAGTTGGGATGTGTCCTGCCATGCCTGGTTTGATTGTGGCTATAACATGGACTCAGGATCAAAGCCATTCTTGAATAGCAAACACTTTACTGAACCGACTGCTAGACAGTAATTTGCCATTTATATGAATATTCTTTCTTTTAAAATGTCATATTTCAACACATAGGCTAACAGTATTTTGAAATGAGCAAGCAGATGTGAGCAAAGAGAAAACGTTGGGAGAGACTTGTTGACATGGCAATACTAAAGCCTGAAGTCCTGTGTGGGTTTTCATGTGAGAGCAGGACACCACTATAAAATGACGCTCTGCTAATCTTGAAAATCTTTCCCTTCAAGTTGGACATGAAGACAAAAATGATGGAAGCGAAGTTCTCTGAAGAGAAACTTAAGCTGCAGAAGAAGCATGATGCCGAGGTGCAGAAGGTAGGGCTGTGTCATGTATGTTGTCTGCAGTGTCACTGCACTCTGGGGCTTGGGACAGGCCACACATCTCCTTCTACCCACGGATTAGGCATTTGAAAATAGTGTACGTCATTAATGAAATTTGCTGAAGTAAAATCATATAAAAATTATCTGTGAACTCTATTTGTGAACCGTGACTATTTTTGTCCAGTTCCCCCTTACCTATTACATTACCTGTATTTTAAGACTGAATGTCATAGTTTTTACTAGATCGTTACTAGTGACTTTTGTGAGTGTGTTTGTGTGGACTTGTGTAGCTGAAGAACTTCGGAGCTATTTTAAGACAGGACCTTACTGTCTTACTGTATTACTCAGCCTGGCCTTGGCCTCATCTCTCTCTTCTCTTGCCTTCTCAAGTAGCTGGGGTGACAGGTCTTTACCCACAGGTTTTGCGCCATCCTTGAAATGTGAAGTGAAATAACAGCTGTAAATACTATAGTTTGTTTTATCCTGATTGTTTCAGCTTTCTGATTCAGTTCCTGTTTTTAATTAATTAATTAATTAGATTCAGAATCACATTGTTTCCCACCTGGCCTCCAGCTTGTGCTCCTCCTACCTGGGCTCCTGAGTGCCAGCGCATCTTGCTCTCCTTAGATTCAGAAAGACCTCTTGCTCCCTCAGAGTGAAAACACAGATGCCTATAGAATAGAGATTTTCTTTTTTTTTTTTTTTTTTTTTGGTTCTTTTTTTCGGAGCTGGGGACCGAACCCAGGGCCTTGCGCTTCCTAGGCAAGCGCTCTACCACTGAGCTAAATCCCCAACCCTGAGCTTTTCTTTCAAATAAACTAAATTCTCCTGAGAGCCCATAATTCACAAAGGAACAGCAAAGCAAACAAGCAAACTCTTGGACTTAGTTCTGTTTGCTGTTGACAGCATGTAATGTGGTCCTGGCACTGACTGTCAGGCTTCTCTGAGTAGGCCTCTCAGATTTTGCTTTCCAACTTTTCAGTATTTGTCTATTTATTAGTTTATTTATTTATTCACTCACTATATGTGTTATGAGCCAAGGATTCATAAAAGCTAAGGAAGTACTATACCATTCTTAGGCTACCGTCCCACCCACTTAAAAAGTATGTTTATTTTGAGTCAGTATCTGGATCAGTGTCTAGCCTGGCCTTAAGCTTACTCTGTATTAGTCTCTCAAGTAGTTAAGTTGTAGCTCTGAACTACCAAGCTTGGCCCCAATTTTTTAATATTTTGAATTAAATTTGTATCTTTCCTGGTGTCTCAGCAAATTCAACTAACTTTGCTATGTAGAATTTTAGTTCATGATATTTTTATAATTAAACATTTTTGTGCTAATGATGTGTGTTTTAAATGCATGATGTTTGTACAAATAGAACATTTACACATGTTATTGAAAAACTAAGCCTATGTGTCTGCTTCCCCAAACTGAATAACAAAGACAGAATCAGCTGGGCATACTAACCCTAGCACTGGGTGCTCAGGCTGGCCTTACACACATCTGTAGTCCAGGCACAGCATGACCTCATCTTCCTCTTGCCTTGCTCTCTAGAGTAGCTGGTATGCACCGCCAGAGTAGTCTCCTTGGCTCAGAGAAAGGGATTCTGGCTCAAAAATTAAACAAAGGAAGACAGCAGGGGCAGAGGCAGAAGACCAAGACCACAGTATCATGGATGCAAGCATCTCTGAAATAGAAAATACTTTACTGTTAAGACAAGTATTATTTGATTTATCCTGTGTGTGGGGGGTGGTTATGAGAGTGGGCATGCACATGCATTTGTACATGTGGTATGTGTTGTATATGCAACATGTGTATAAGGGTGTATTTCTATTGCATGTGCCTATGAAGGCTAGAGTCCTATTTTGCATATGTCCCTCTATCATTTTCCAGCTCATTTTTCAGAGACACAGTCTTTTCTATTTTTTTGTCTAATTGAACATTTCTTTCTGTTTTCATTCTTTATAAATCCAACTAAAACAGTAAGTAGTAACAATGCCACACCCCTGGCTAATTGTGCTGTCTCATAATTTTCTTTGACAAATTTGTCTATAACAGGAGCTTGGTGCTTACCATTTTGCCCCCATCCCTAACCCCAGTTACCTTTTTTTTTAAATCATCCTGATCAATGCTTGACAAGAAACATAGGAGAAAGGCTTTTTCATTCTTTGTCTTGGCTTATCATTTTAGAGAATACTCTCTCCAGTAGTGGAGAAAGTTAGGGGGTGCATCTCTATTCCAGTGGCATTCAACAGCGACAGAGTGCTTCCTATTTGTAGATTAGAAAGTAGATAGGACAAGAAGTGGGGTTGGGTTATAAACCTCAATACCTGACACCAAAAGCTCTTCTTCCTCCAGTGAGGCCCCATCTTCCAAATGTTCCAGTCTCTCAAAATAGTACTATCAGCTGAGAGGTAGATGTTCATATACCTGAGTCTATGGAAGGAATTTTATATACAAACCAAACATTCCAAAACTTGGGACCTAGGAGATCATGGCCTTCTCAAAATTCAAGATGAATTCAGTAAAGTCTTAAACAATTCCATAGTCTCATAGTTCCAGTACTGTTCAAAAGAGCAAAGACCATGTCTCTTTTTAGACTCAAGGCAGTCTCTTAAATATAAGCCCTTTTCAAGGAAAAAGTTATATATTTTCAGCACATAATGTCATGGGATAAACTATTTTCATCCTAGAGTGAAGGAAGGGAGAATAGACCAGACCAAAGTAGTAGTGAAAGGCATCATGGGAAATACAAAGCCTTCAGCTCCATGTCAGGCATATGGGGAATGGGGTAGTTATGGGCTTCTTCCTTGGGTTTTGTTAGCTTTGCTTCTCCAGCTCAGTTGCCTGTAACATAGATGACCTCTCCCTTGGGCCATTGCCTGGTCTCGGTGACTTTCTAGAATTCTGCACAAGGCCTTGTTTGTTACCTCCTCACTCTTCATAGTTGCAAAACCAGCACCACGTGGAGAACATCATGTCTTCATATTGACTTGAGATGTATCCTGGATCCTTTGGTCCAGAGCTGAATTTCATCTGTATGTTTTTGAGCTTAAACCTGGTAAAAACACTTGGCTAGGTAACCCTGGTTTAGCTGGATTCCCTGCTAGCTCTCTGTGTTTAGTCACTGTCTTTTCAAGTGGGAAATTTTAGATAACTTTGCATTGTCCTAACTCTGCTGCTCTGGATGTGTGAAGTCTTGACCACTATGGCTCCTTTCCTGTTGGCCCAGCACTAAATCTATGCTTTCTCTCTACTGGCACTATTCTATTGAACAAATACACATTTTGTCCCCACCTGCTTTGTCCTCAATTTTAATTAGATTTACACTTTTTCTTTTTTCTTTTCTATTTTTTGTCTAATTGTACATTTCTTTCTGTTTTCACTCTTTATAAATCCAACTAAAATAGTAAGTAGTAACAATGCCACACCCCTAGCTAATTGTGCTGTCTCATAATTTTCTTTGACAAATTTGTCTATAACTTTTTAGTTACGCTTCATGTATTTTCAGGATATGAGCAGAATGCAGCCAAATTCTTTGCCAGAATAAAACATGAATGGCATCTAGCTCAGCTTCTGATGGAGGCCAGGATGCCTTTTGATACAGTATCTCCATTTTGTTGGTATTCTAGTTTGCAAACCTTGAGCTGGAAGAGCTTCCTAAGCTCTGTGTATGGTATTATAGGGTTTCTTTAGCCTGCAGCTCTAGAGTCTTCCTCTTCCTTCCTGTATACCAGTTCCAAAGACCTAAGAACTATACCATCAGGCTTATCACAACAGTGACCTCACTTCATGGTCACAACTTAGGCTAATTAATTTCATACCACTTATACCAAATACCTGAGAAAAAGCAGCTTAAGAAAGGAAAAATTAGGGGGGAGAGAGCTGGACCTAGTAGCGGCGGCTACTCCTGAGAACCCAAAGGAGACGAATACTTTCTGCCCAAATTCCTGACCCAAGAGGAAATCACCTAGTGCCATCTGTGCCCCCTGGGCACAGGAACCTAGGAGCAGTCAAAGCCCTTTGGTTTCTGCCTGAGCCAAGAGTTGAAAGCCAGTCGCCAGGAGTGCCTGTACACCTGATAGCAGAGCTCTCTGTTCCCAGATCCGGCTGAAAGAAACAGGTATACAGGAGTGCTGGCACACAGGCCTACAGGAGTGCTGGCACACAGGCCTACAGGAGTGCTGGCACACAGGCCTACAGGAGTGCTGGCACACAGGCCTACAGGAGTGCTGGCACACAGGCCTACAGGAGTGCTGGCACACAGGCCTACAGGAGTGCTGGCACACAGGCCTACCGGAGGGCCAAGCCACTTTCAGAGACAGTAAGACAAGCTAACACCAGAGACAACCTGATGGTGAGAGGCAAGCACAGGAACCTAAGCAACAGAAACCAAGACTACTTGGCATCATCAGAGACAAGTTCTCCCACCAAAGCAAATACTGTATATCCAAACACACCAAAAAAAGCAAGATTTGGATTTAAAATCACATTTTATGATGATGATGGAAGATTTAAGAAGGACATAAATGACTCCCTTGAAGAAATGCAGGACAGCACAAGTAAACAAGTAGAAGCCTTTAAAGAGGAAATACAAAAATCCCTGATAGAATTACAGGAAAACACTACCAAACAGGTAAAGGAAATAGACAAAACCATCCAGGATTTAAAAATGGAAACAGAAACAATAAAGCACAAAGGGAGATAACCCTGGAGATAATAAAAGGGAAGAGATCAGGAGTCATAGGTGCAAGCATCAGCAACAGAATACAAGCAATAGAAGAGAGAATCTCATGGGTAGAGGATACCATAGAAAACATCGACACAACCATCAAAGATAACGTAAAACGCCAAAAGCTCCTAGCCGAAAACATCCAGGAAATCCAGAACACAATGAGAAGATCAAACCTAAGGATAATAGGTATAGAAGAGAGTGAAGACTCCCAACTTAAATAAAGGCCAGTATATATCTTCAACAAAATTATAGAAGAAAACTTCCCTAACCTAAAGAAAGAGATGCCCATAAACATAAGAAGCCTATAGAACTCCAAATAGATTGGACCAGAAAAGAAATTCCTCCTGTCACATAATAGTCAAAACACCAAACGTACAAACCAAAAAAAAATAATTTTAAAAGCAGTAAGGGAAAAAGTTCAAGTAACATTTAAGGCATACCCATCAGAATTACACCAGACTTCTCACCAGAGACTATGAAAGCCAGAAGATCCTAGGCAGATGTCTTACGGACCCTAAGAGAACAAAAACGCCAGTTCAGGTTATTATGTCCAGCAAAACTCTCAATTAACACAGATAGAGAAACCAAGATATTCCATGAGAAAACCAAATTTACACAATATCTTTCTACAAATCCAGCCCTACAAAGGATAATAGATGAAAAACTCCAACACAAGGAGGGAAACAACACCTAGAAAAAACAAGAAAGTAATCTCCTTCCAATGAACCCAAAAGAAGAGAGACACACAAGACACCTCTAACAACAAAATTAACAGGAAGCAACAATGACTAACCTTAATATTTCTTAACATCAATGGACTCAATTTCCCAATAAAAAGACATAGACTAAGAAACTGGATACATAAAGAGGACCCAGCATTTTGTTGCATACAGGAAACACATCTCAGAGACAAAGACAGACACTACCTCAGAATAAAAGGCTGGAAAATGACTTTCCAAGTAAAGGGTTCCAAGAAACAAGCTGGAGTAGCCATTCTAATATCGAATAAAATCAACTTAACCAAAAGTTATCAAAAGAGATAAGGACACTTCATATTCATCAAAGGAAAAATCCACCAAGAGAAAGTCTCAATCCTAAATATCTAAATACTCCAAATACAAGGGCACCTACATTCATAAAAGAAACCTTACTAAAGCTCAGAGCACACATTGAACCTCATACAATAATAGTAGGAAAATTCAACACCCCACTCTTATGAATTCGCAGATCATGGAAACAGAAATTAAAATAGAGACATAGAGACTAACAGAACTTATGAACCAAATGGACTTAACAGATATTTATAGAACATTTCATCCTAAAACAAAAGAATATACCTTCTTCTCAGTACCTCATGGTACCTTCTCCAAAATTAACCATATAATCAGGCACAAAACAGGCCTCAACAGATACAGGAAGATTGAAATAATCCCATGCATCCTTAGACCAAGGACTAAGACTGGTCTTCAATAACAACAAAAACAACAGAAAGCCCACATATACATGGAAGTTGAACAACACCCTACTCAATGATAACTTGATCAAGGAAGAAATAAAGAAATTAAAGACTTTTTAGAATTTACTGAAAATGATGGCACAACATGCCCAAACTTATGGGACACAATGAAAGCAGTGCTAAGAGGAAAATATCATAGCTCTGAGTGCCTCCAAAATGAATCAGGAGAGGGCATATATTAGCAGCTTGACAGCACTCCTAAAAACTCGAGAACAAAAAGAAGCAAATACACTCAAAAGGATTAGAAGGCAGGAAATAATCAAACCCAGGGCTGAAATCAACCAAGTAGAAACAAAAAGGACCATACAAAGAATCAACAAAACCAGGATCTGGTTCTTTGAGAAAATCAACAAGATAGATAAACCCTTATCCAGACTAACCAGAGGGCACAGAGATTATGTTCAAATTAACAGTATCAGAAATGAAAAGGGAGAAACAACAACAGAATCTGAGAAAATTCAAAAAAATCATCAGATCCTACTACGAAAGACTATATTCAACAAAACTGGAAAATCTGGACGAAATGGACAGTTTTCTAGACAAATACCAGCTACCAAAGTTAAATCAGTATCAGATAAACCATCTAAACTACCCCATAACTCCTAAAGAAATAGAAGCAGTTATTAAAAGTCTTCCAACAAAAGAGCAGAGGATCAGATAGATGGGTTTAGTGCACAATTCTATCAGACCAATACTATCCAAACCATTCTACAAAATAGAAACGGACAGAGCACTAGCCAATTCCTTCTATAAAGCCACAATTATGCTTATACCTAAACCACACAAAGACCCAACAAAGAAAGAGAACTTCAGATCAATTTCTCTTATGAATATTCAACCCCAAAATACTCAATAAAATTCTTGCAAACTGATTCCAAGAACACACCAAAATGATCATCCATCATGATCAAGTAGGCTTAATCCCAGGGATGCAGCGATGGTTCAATATATGGAAATCCATCAACATAATCCACTATATAAACAAATTCAAAGAAAAAAAACCACATTATCATTTCATTAGATACAGAGAAAGCATTTGACAAAATTCAACAACCTTCATGATAAAAGTCCTAGAAAGATCAGCAATTCAACGCCCATATCTAAACATAGTAAAAGCAATATACAGCAAGCCAGTAGTCAACATCAAACCACATGGAGAGAAACTTGAAGCAATCCCACCAAAATCAGGGACTAGACAAGGCTGCCTACTGTCTTCCTACTTATTCAATATAGTACTGGAAGTCCTAGCCAGAGAAATCAGACAACAAAAGGATGTCGAAGGGATACAGATTGTAAAGGAAGAAGTCAAAGTATCAGTATTTGCAGATGATATGGTATAAATAATGACTGCAAAACTTCCACCAGAGAACTACTAAGCCTGATCTATAGATTACTTTTGGCAAAATGGCCATCTTTACTATATTACTCCTGCCGGCAAAGTTGCTGGATATAAAATTAAAACCAATCAATAGCCTTCCTCTCCTCAAAGGATAAACAGGCTGAGAAAGAAATTAGGGAAATGACACCCTTCACAATAGTCACAAATAATATAAAAACCTCCGTGTGACTCTAACCAAGCAAGTGACAAGAACTTCAAGTCTCTGAAGAAAGAAAATGAAGATCTCAGAAGATGCAAAGACCTCTCATGCTCATGGATTGGCAGGATTAATATAGTAAAAATGACCATTTTGCCAAAAGTAATCTGCAGATTCAATACAATCCCCATCAAAAATTTCCAACTCAATTCTTGATAGAGTTAGAAAGAGCCATTTGCAAATTCATTTGGAATAACAAAAAAACCAGGATAAAGAAAACTATCCTCAACAATAAAAGAACTTCTGGGGGAATCACCATCTCTCACCTCAAGCAGTATTAGAGAGCAATAGTGATAAACACTTCCTGTTATTGGTACAGAGACAGGCAGGTAGATAAGTGGAATAGAATTGAAGACCCAGAAATGAACCCATACACTTGTGGTCACTTGATCTTTGACAAAGAAACTAAAACCATGCAATGGAAAGAAGATAGCACTTTCAACAAATGGTGCTGGTTCAACTGGAGGTCAGCATGTAGAAGATTGCAAATCAATCCATTCTTATCACCTTGTACAAAGCTTAAATCCAAGTGGATCAAGGACCTCCACATCAAACCAATTAACACTCAAACTAATAGAAGAAAAAGTTGGGAAAGGTCTCGATCACATGGGCACTGGGGAAAATGTCCTGAACAAAACACCAATGGCTTATGCTCTAAGATCAAGAATAGACAAATGAGACCTCATAAAAATGCAAAAGCTTCTGTAAGGCAAAGGACATTGTCATTAGGACAAAATGGCAACCAACAGATTGGGAAAAGATCTTTACCAAACCTATATCTGATAGAGGACCAATACCCAAAATATACAAAGAACTTAAGAAGTTAGACTCCAGAGAACCAAAATACCCTATTACAAAATGGGTTACAGAGCTAAACAAAGAATTCTCAGCTGAGGAATATCGAATGGCTGAAAAGTACCTAAAGAAATGTACAACATCCTTAGTCATCAGGGAAATGCAAATCAAAACAATCCTGAGGTAGCACCTCATAACAGTCAGAATGGTTATGATCAAAAACTCAGGTGACAGCAGATGCTGGCGAGGATGTGGAGAAAGAGGAACACGCCTCCATTGTTTGTGGGGTTGCAAGCTCGTACAATCACTTTGGAAATCATTTTGAAGGTTCCTCAGAAAATTGGACATTGAACTACCTGAGGACCCAGCTATACATCTCCTGGGCATAGACCCAAAAGATGCCCCAACATATAACAAAGACACGTGCTCCACTATGTTCATCGCAGCCTTATTTATAATAGCCAGAAGCTGGAAAGAACCCCAGATGCCCTTCAACAGAGGAATGGATACAGAAAATGAGGTACATCTACAGAATGGAGAACTACTCAGCTATCAAAAACAATGACTTTATGAAATTCATAGGCAAATGGATTGAATTAGAAAATATCATCCTGACTGAGGTAACCCAATCACAGAAAAACACACACGGTATGCACTCACCAATAAGTGGATATTAGCCCAAAAACTTGAATTACCGAAGATACAATCCACAGACCACATGAAGTTCAAGAAGGACAACCAAAGTGCAGATGCTTTAATCCTTAAAAGGGGGAACAAAATTATTCATAGGAGGGTATAGAGGCAAAGTTTGGAGCAGAAACTGAAGGAATGGTCATTCAGAGCCTGCCTCACCTTGGAATCCAGCATATATATATATATCTCCACCAAAACTAGACAGTACTGATGAAGCCAGGAAGTGCATGCTGACAGGGGCTTGATATAGCCATCTCCTGAGAGGCTGAGCCAGAGCATGACAAATACAGAGGCAAATGCTAGCAGTATACCGTTGAAATGAGAACTAGGTCCCCATTGGAGGAATTAGAGAAAGGATTGAAATAGCTGAAGGGGCTTGCAACCACATAAGAAGAACAATGCCAACCAACCAGAGCTCCTTGGGACTAAACCACACCGAAAGACTATACATGGGCAGACCCATCACTCCAGCTGCATATGTAGCAGAGGATGGCCTTGTTGGGCACCAAAGGAAGGAGAAGCCCTTGGTCCTGCCAAGGTTGGATTCCCAGTTTAAGGGAATGTCAGGTGGTGATTGGACTGGGGGTTGAATGGGGAGGGGAACACCCTTATAAAAAGTAGGGTAGGAGGGGATAGTGGGTTTATGGATAGGAAACTGGGAAAGGGAGTAACATTTGAAATGTAAATAAAATATCCAATAAGAAAAGGAAAATTATTTTGGCTTATGTTTGTGGGTTATGATCTAGCAGCCATAGGGTTGAGGCTAAAACAAGAAAGATAAAGTAGAAGGCTACTAATAAAAACACTAAGAAAAACTACTTTGGAGTCTTTCTACGTTTTACTCAAAGTTGGTTTAGGGCGTATGGAAGTCTAGCTGCACTGTGAGACCATTAGCCTGGCCCACTCACTCCTCACTCTGGTTTTCTTTTGCACTCCTGGGTAACATTTTCTACTGTTTATTAACTTTCCTATTTTAGTTATTCCTCTTTTTAATTTGACTTCTTTTTATGCTAAAGTATAAAATAATGGCTATAGTTATTAAGTACTTAAATTTGAAACAACTGGTAAAATATAAATGGTGTAAAACTTGTTTTTACATTTTGAGTTCATTTTTTTTCCTGATTCATAAAACAGATAGATAGGAATGGAGCCTGTTGTAAATCATCATCTTGGAAAAGGTCTTGGCTTTAAGCAGCAAGACAGTAGGACACTTATGGCAGGGTTTCTCCATGTCTTCATGAAGGATGCTGCACCCCAGTGCAGAGGAGTGCATGAGCCAAGAGCTGATTTCTGATGACCTCGCTCCACTACTTTATGACAGTTTAATTTCCAATCCATGTTTTAGGGATTCATGTAATATATTATCCATATTCTTCTTAATATTATCTTGAAAATTCTAAACAAATATTTTAAAATTAGTTATTCTAGTGTATTAATATTTTATCTGTATATAAAGTAAGTTTTTTTTATTTAGGTGGAATCATTTATGAGACTGATAGAATTGCAAAATACTGTGCTCACTTATTATATATTCTATACTAATTTTATGTACTGAAGTACTATCCACTGTTTTTTTCAGATTTTAGAAAGAAAGAATAATGAATTAGAAGAGTTGAAAATCTTATACAAAAAGAAACAAACTGAAACCGAGGAGACTGTGCGAAAGCTTGAGAAGAAAGGTGATGGTGTCTGATGTGAATCTTCCAATACCTGTGTATATTTATTTTAATGATTTAAATGTAAAAATGTAAAATTTCATTTCTGAGCTTCCAACAATAGATGAAATTTGTATGGACTTTCATGTAACTAGGTAAAGTAAGTTTCCTGCATGTGTGTGTGCGTGTGTGTGTTAAAAAATCTTCAAATATTTCCCACTTATTCATTGTGAAGGAAGAAGAAAGCATGTAATTAAATTTTAAATTGGCTGCTATGAACCAAAATTAAAATTCTCAAGGATTCACAACAAGATATCATTTTTTTGTGAAATTAACCTTTGTTTGAATTTGATTAGTTGAAGAGAGGAATTTCTTGTGTTGGGGTAGGAAGGGTAAAATTGATGAAGTGTGTGTGTGTGTGTGTGTGTGTGTGTGTGTGTGTGTGTGTACGTGTATATGTGGCAATGTTTGACCACTGAGCACATCTCTAGTTCACAGGCTTGTGGCTGTCTGTCTGTCTGTGTCCACTTGTGTAATTTTGCAAATGCTTTGATAAAGGCCTAGAATATCTGAGTCACAACCTTGGGGTCAGTGAGTGTGGAACTGAAAGGATTAAGGTCTGGTTGATGGCAGACATGTAGGCAATGAGTAAGAATGAGGGACAAAGGGGATTTCGATCTCGGCTGCTGCCAAGTTTATTGGGTTTTCCCAGAGCAAACCTAATGTGGTAGAATGGATCGTAATATCCCTGACAGTCTAGTGGGCAGTTACATGTGAGAATTAACCAATAACTTATGGTTTTTTTAGTTTAATTTCCTGCTTTAAATGTTGGTTAAAGTGGGGCTGGAAAAATGACTCAGTGCTTAAGCGAGGACCTGGATTCAATTCCCCCCAGCACCACATGGCCACTCACCACTGTCTGTAACTCCAGTTCCAAGGAATCTGACGCCCTCACACAGACATAGATGTAGGCAAAACACCAATGCACATAAAGTAAAAATAAATTTTAAAAAAGAAAGGATGGAGACTCTTATTCACTTAAAAATGTTGGTGAAAGTGATTAGCTATCACTGGTAACAATTACAAAAAGTGAAGGAATATCTAAAGTATTTGATATTTCTAGATTTTCTTTCTCACTCTTTTTCATATTGGGAACCTCAAACATCCTTAAACTTAAAACTATTCAGTCTTTTTCCTTTTTAAAAAAGAAATAATGTTTTCTTTTTAATTTTTTAAGAAAAGAAATAATGTTTTTTCTTTCTTTTTTTTAAGGTTTATTTATGGGCAGGAGAGATGACTCAGTGGTTAAGAGCACTGGCTCTTCGTCCAGAGGTCCTGAGTTTGATTCCCATATGGGAATCTGGTAGTGTCTTTTCTACATGCAGCAGAGCACTCATATACATAAAATAAATAAAAAGTTTTAAAAACCCTCATTTTAAAAAAGTTTTGTTTATTTTGTATTCAGTATTCTGCCTACATATATGCCTAGAGACCTGATTTTGTGCAAATTAGAGGGATTTCTTTATTTTCAAAGGGAAGAATCTATTCGGTTAGTGTTTTTAAAAATTATACCCTGAGCTGACACTCCATGAGCACAAAATGTTCCACAAAAGAAGAAAGGTATGAAGGAGTGGGGGCTGGAAATGGTAGCAGACCATGAGCTCGTCCCCGGGGGCCCACAGAGACGGCGGTGTTCGCAGTGCCACTTTATGATGTGGAAGACACAAGAGATGGAGCCAAAGCAGTGGGATTGTGAGGAGCTATTTTCTCGGTTAGAGCCTTTGGCCCATAGCCTTTAGGGGAGTAGAACTTCAGTATGGTTCCCAGCTGGCACACCCATGGGACCTGCTCTGTTGAATGGACTCTTTAGAGTGACGGAGGCCATATTAGAGGAGAAATACTTGAGGGTAGCATGGTTTTTAAATATTCTAGAGAGAGAATAAAGACTAATCAATTTCATCTATGCTTATAGAAGTGGCCAAAAAGCAATGAAATGAGAGGAGTTTTTAGAAAAGTAAGTTAGTGAAAAACTATCTATTAAATGTATCATTACATTTAGATATCAAATTCTAATATGGTTCCTAGAACTGGTTTAACTATAGTCTCATTGTTTTTGACAGTTCAGATCCTTATACGTGACTGTCAAGTTATCAGAGAAACTAAAGAGAATCAGATAACCGAGCTGAAGAAGATATGTGAGCAGAGCACAGAATCTCTGAATAATGACTGGGAAAAAAAGGTAAGCTCCCCAAGTCAGCCACAGGCCTGTGCATGTGAGAGGGACATGCTAGCAAGTGCAGAAAACACTTCAAACTTCAAGAGAAACAAAGATTGCTAGTGCTGCTGTTTTTGTATATGTTTACTTCAAAGTCTGTATTCTAGAAATAGTTTTTGTTTTAAAGTCATATTTGTGACTTATTGAATTAATGTTTTGCATTTTTTGTCATAGCCAATAGGTTTTAACTAAAATGATTATGGAAATAATGGTTTCAATTTGGGATTTGAATCATTTCTCTATTAAAATGCCTGGCACCACTATATACCCCAGGCTGAAGCTGATAGTTCAAACTTTGTTGGATGTGAGTAAAATCCCTAGTGGACAGTTCCTGCTTGCATGCACTGGGGAGGCATTGGTACAGGGCTTAGTGACCATCTTGGATCACTTTTGGTACTAGGTGTATCCCTGGTGTGAAAACAGCCTTCAGAAAATTACAGATTCAGGGGTCAGGTTTGAAGGAATGCTTCCAGTAGTCAAAACTGCCTGTATTTGGCAAAGCTGAAAGGTCTCCTGGATGGCTATTTCTGAGTATCCTCACTCTTCTTGCTCAAGGTTCTTGAGACCCTTACCAGTGTGGTACTGCATCTTGCCTGCTTTCTGCTTTTGGTTCTCACCATGACCCGGCCTCCTATTCTTCCAGTATCTTCCTTGTCAGATGGGAATTCACATTGCCTTCATTAGCTTCTGCCTTTCTCTCTGTTCATGAATAGTGAGTCAAGGCACCTCTTAGACTCTTGAACTTCGTTCCCCATCCCATGAGTGGCACTAGATCCAGGGATGGTAAGTTAGAATTAGGTTTGCGTAGGATGAAGGAAGGGATGGCCTGGTCTCCACTTGCGGTTTTGCTTCCTTTACCTCATTTCACAGTGTGTTTTTAAAAGCTTCAGCCATTTAAGCAGCATAACATAAGAATATTGATTAAGACTCGCACACAGCACTTGTGATGTACAATCCTTCTTCATTATCAACCTTACTCTGTGTATTCCACTTGTAAACACCATCTTCGTGTTTGTTGTTTTATTGGTTATGGAAAGCCAAGCAAGTTTCTTGGGAATTTGCATAGGTGAGAAAGCGTGTCTACATTTGTATTGTACAGCGGAAACAGATGATACAGACGCTGAGTTCCAGTTCCCAGAAACAACAAGATCGTTAGTATGTGTTCTTCTGTTGGTATTTTGAAGACCACTGATAATATTGTTTAATTGAGAAATATATTATCAATCAGGCTTAGTTAGTTTCTACACAAGACAGGACATTTCTTTAATATTTGCCTTATCTATTGAAATTTTCTGTTCAAGAAAACAGGAAAAATTATATCCTTTTTGTATGGTATTTTTACTTGTGGGTTTTAGATTCTTTATAGATATAAATAGGATATTGAAAAACATTTATTAAATTCAAAGTGACATATTCCATGGTAGTGAAAGACTCTGGAC
This sequence comes from Rattus norvegicus, assembly GCF_021556685.1. Taxonomy (NCBI): domain Eukaryota; kingdom Metazoa; phylum Chordata; class Mammalia; order Rodentia; family Muridae; genus Rattus; species Rattus norvegicus. The sequence continues at coordinate 99,802,072 of NC_141543.1, forward strand.
TTCATTGTGCAGCTTCACAGTGCTGTAGCGGAAATGGAAAAGGAAAAATTTGAGCTTCAAAAGCACCACACGGAGACTATTCAGGAATTGCTGGAGGACACAAATGTGCGCCTGAGTAAAATGGAGGGGGACTACATGGTGCAGACGCAGTCCACAGTGAGTGTTGGCTTCTCCGTCCGACTTTGCACAGCGATCTTCCTCCCCATGCCTCATGCTTCCCGGATGTACTTTTATAAACTACTTATGGAATTTAAAGGAAGAGCGTTCCTTTCTTACAGGAGCCAGCAGCAGTGGGCAGGCCTAGGGGTTCACTAAGAGCTCAGACCCGACTCTTCAGTGTTACCTACATTTCTCAATCTCTTAGAAACGGTCGCAAATTTTTTTCATTAACTTTTAGTTTAGAATTAATTATGTTCTTTTTAAAATTCTTTTAAACTGAAGATACAAGTGGTTTTTTTTAAATATTTAAAGTTAGTGTGAAGGAAATTAGAAGTATTACTACTCTGACACATTTTCTTAGTAGAGCATTATCTGAAGCACCATATATATACATCACTTGGAGAAATCTCAAATCCTAAACTGTTTAGAAGTCTTCTTAATGCTTTGAATGTTAAGTTTTCTCATTTTCATAATAAAATAATAGGAAGTTTTTGAAAATATTAAATTGATATGCAAATGAAGTTATATAATAAGCTTTCAATATTAGTTGTTATTATCTTCAAAAATGCAACATATAAGAAGACTAGTGTTATATAAGTGGAAAAGGCAGACTCTAAGAAACTAATTAACACTGGCGTGAGGATAGGATTTTTGGCTTCCCTTCCTTGTAAAACTGACAGAAAAGAGATGAAGTCGGAAATGACGATGGAAAGAACACAAGAGGTTCGTATAATTTTTGGAGTTTGTATTAGTTACATTTATGTCATTGTGACAAAATAACTTATAAAAACTATGCAAGGAAAGTTTCATTTTGGCTGACTGTTGCTGAGAGTCTGATGACAGGGAAGGCCTATGGAATTCATGGTGACAGGAACATGTCACAGAGGCGCCTTATATAACATCAGGCTAAGAAGCAAATAAATTACTGACAGACCCAGGATACAGAAACTCACCTTCAAAGGCATGGCCCTAGTCAGTCAGGTCCCCCCTTAAAGGCTTGACAGGCTCCTGAAACAGCACAGCTACCTGGAGACAAAGCTTTCAAAACATGACCCTGTGGGAAACAGTTCAGATTCAAATCATAACAGCATTGGAAATGCAGTGGAGAAGTCGAAATTGATCTGACAGGTTCAAGAACGCACAGGACGCAGAGAGGCTCTGCACTCATCAGGCCTTTCAGCATTTCTGCAGCCTGCAATGCTGACATTCTTGGGTCTGTAAGCAGCAGCAAGGGTGAGGGCACAAGGACTGATCACAATGAGCCTACATTTGCATGTGGTTCAGATGTCTCTGATGCGACTTTTTTATTATTTTTATTGGATATTTTATGTATTTACATTTCAAATGTTATTCCCCCTCCCCCTCTCCCTGCTTCTATGAGGATGCTCCCATTCCCACCCACCCACTCCCACCTCACCACCTTGGTATTCCTCTACACTGGGGAAATGAGCCTTCACAGGACCAAGGGCTTACTGTTGATGCCAGACAATGCCATCCTCTGCTACATATGCGGCTGGAGACTTGGGTTCCTCCATGTATACTCTTTGGTTGGTGGTTCAGTCCCTGGGAGCTATGGGGGTTCTGGTTAGTTGATACTGTTGTTCTTATGGGGTTGCAAACCCTTCAGCTACTTCAGTTCTTTTTCTAACTTCTCCACTGGGGTCCCTGTGCTCAGTCCAATGGTTAGCTGCAAGCATCCTCATCTGTAAAAGTAAACCTCTGGCAAACCCTCTCAGGAGACATCCATATCAGGCTCCTGTCATCAAGCACTTTTTGGCATCAGCAATAGTGTCTGGGTTTGGTAGATGCATATGGATGGATCCCCAGGTGGGGCAGTCTCTAATTGGCCTTTCCTTCAGTCTCTGCTCCACTCTTTGTCCCTGTATTTCCTCCCATGAGTATTTTGTTCTCCCTTCTAAAAAGGATTGAAGCATCCATACTTTGGTCATTCTTCTTCTTGAGCTTCATGGGGTCTGTAAATTGTATCTTGGGTAGTCCAAAGTTTTGGTTTAATATCCGCTTATCATTGAGTACATACCATGTGTGATTTTTTGTGAATGGGTTACCTCACTCAGGATGATATTTTCTAGTTCCAGCCACTTGCCTAAGAATTTCATAAAGTCATTGTTTTTGATAGCTGAGTAGTACTCCACTGTGTAAATGTACCACATTTTCTGTATCCATTTTGAAGGGCATCTGGGTTCTTTCCAGCTACTGGCTATTATAAATAAGGCTGCTATGAACATAGTGGAGCACGTGTCCACTATGAGCATATGTTGGAGCATCTTTGGGGTGTATGCCCAGGAGTGGTATAGCTGGGTCCTCAAAACGGAGAGAATGAGCAGCAACAGGATGCTGTGTCTCTATGGTCTCTTCCACAGAGCCACATTGTCCAACTTCTAACTCCTCAGAAAAAAGCTGGATGATTTTCTGGAGAGAAGGAAGGCTCTGAGTTTAGTGTAGTTTGCTAAGTGTGGTGGACAGATTCTTTCCCCCAGAGTCTGTGAAGTTCTTTGAATTCCTTGAATGGCAGGCTGTAAAGCAAGACTGCCCCACACCCTAGAGACAATGAAAACCAAGTCACTCATAAGAGTGTCAGTGGCCTTAGACGCTTACTCGGTACATGACAGTGGGGCTTTGCTGTTAGGTGCACATTAGAAAAAGATGTGGCTCCTAGTGCTTTCCAAGTGAATAAGTAGTTTTAAACACTACCAGACTCCTAGGTTTTATATACACTGTCACTGTGGTATTCCTAAAAATGTCATTTGTCATCGTTTTGAGGCCTTTAAATATTTTTCATTTGTTAGGATAAATGAATTCCTAGAAATTCTTTTTTTTAACAAAAGATCTTCTATTAGGCCTTACTTTGTGTTCTCTATCTCCTTGCAATTTCTCACAGTTCTTTATTTCTGTGAAAGCTTCTTATCTTACTCTAGTGTCGTCTGTCCATTCTTCAATAGATGTTCTGCTGATTGCATGCTACCCTTTACTTTTTTTCATGCCCAGTATTTTTGCTTGACTCTAAAAAAGCCCTTCTAACCAGTTTCTTGTGCCAGTGTATTATGAATGACAGCATAATCCACATTGCTGTTCTGGCATGTTTCTACTTCATGTAACCTAGAGTCACCTGAGGAGGAGAAACCGAAACTGCAGAGTTGTCAAGATCAGACTGTCCTGTGGCCATGTCTGTGAGCGGTTGCTTTGATTTGTGATAGCTGCGAGAGAGTCCAGTACATTATGGGTGGCACTAACCCTAGATAGGTAGGTTTGAGGTATGTAAGTGGTTAAGCATGAGCTGGTGAATGAAACGCTAGCCAGCATCTCGTCATAGTTTCTGCTTCATCTCGTTTGTGCTCCTGCCTTGACTTTCCTCACTGGTGGACTGTGACCTGGAAGTGTGAGCTAAGTTAAACCTTTTCCTCCTGTCTTGCTTTTCTCTGTCACAGTAACAGAAAACAGTCTTGTACACTTACACTGTCTTTAAAAATAAGTTTTAGTGATATCCCTTCTACAAGTCCCAGTTGCTTTGGATTGTGGACTCATGTCCTTGGGGTTTGTCATTCTGACTTGTATTCAGGAAAGTAGGAGATCAGGTTCTTCCTTGGTTAGTGAGAGCTTGTACTGTCTAGTTTCATGTCAACGTGAGAAAATCTAGTATTATTTGGGGAGAAGCAACGTCCATTTAGAAAACTCTCCCCATTAGATTGGCCTATGAGCAGTCCTGAGGTGTGTTTTCTTAGTAATGTGGGAGGGCCCTGTTCACTGAGGACTCTGCTGCCCCTGGTCTGGTGATCCTTGGTGATATGAGAAAGCAGTCTGGGTGAGCGTGAACAGCGTTCCTCCATGACTTGTGCATCAGGTTCTTGTTCCTGCCTGGAGTTCCTGCTCTGACTTCCTTAGTGACTGACCATGATGTAGCAGTGGAAGCAGAGTAGAGCCCTTTCTCCACAAGCTGCTTTCGATCTTGCTGTTTTATCTCAGCAATGCACAGCGAACTAAGACAGAGTTTGTTGAGATGAGGAGATGGTGAGCCTCAGGATAGAGGCTTCTGAAAGGCCCATTGGCAGTTTCTCATATGTAAGATGCAGGCCTCACCAATCCTGAAAGGAATATAGCTTTGAGGAGAGATGGCGTCCCTAGATTATAACAATCAGCTAATGGGCTTTAGGGGGAGAGTGGTCTTTGAATGAAGGAAGCCTGTAACTTCATCAGATTTATGCATCCTTTAAACTTGCTAATTTTTTTCCTATTTTCCCTACTTGAAGCTTCGTTTTCTCTCTTCCTTCTTTATCTCCTTTCATGTTCTTTTCTTTCTTCTTAGTCTCCTCCCCTTCATTTCCCCCTTTCCTGTTTCTTGTGCCTTCCCCTTCTCTTCCTGTCTACCTTCCCCTACTCTCATCCTTCCCGCCCCTTCTCTTTCTATTTTCTACTATCCCAGTTCTTTCCCTTTCTTTTCCTTTGTTTGAAACAAGGTCTGGCTTTACCTCAGGCTGGCCTTACCTACTATGTTGATAAGGCTAGCCTTCAGCTCCAGCCTCCCCAAGCATTGTCAGAGTCCCGCCCTGTGTGTCGTTATACAAATCTCTCCCGCAAATGCAGGAGACCTCACCACGGCCTTGTTGGACGGTTTACAGGTTAGCTTGTGTGCAGTCTTTACCTCTGGCTTGTTGCTTTGTTTTGTCAGTGAAAGACTGGACTCTAACTTCACTGTTTTCACGTGGATGACTTGGTTTTCCAGTTTCACTTGGAGTCTTTCTTCCTCTCCGTCTATCTTGACTGTCGCACATGTAACTTCCCTTCGGTGCAAGTTTCCACTGCTTATGGCTGGCTCCTTTGTCTGCCTTTGCTGATGTCATTACTGTAGCTTATAGTTACTCTGGATGTTCAGTGTGGCAGTCTGTCTTCCGTGTTGCGTACAGGTGTCCTGCCTGAGCCCTTTTCTTTGATGGTTACCTTTATAATCTGCTCTCCACTCTCAGAAGAAATAGGACTTGGCGAACATCTTTTCTTTATAGTATCATTTATGATATTTTTTGATGTTTACTGTTAAAAGTCACATACTTTTGGGGGCTAGAGGGGTTCTTCAATGGTTAAGAGCCCTTGTTGCTTATACAGAGGACCTGTGTTCAACTCTCAGTACCCACATCGCAGCTCACAGCTCTCAGTACCCACATCGCAGCTCACAACTCTCAGTATCCACATCGCAGCTCACAGCTCTCAGTACCCACATCGCAGCTCACAACTCTCTGGTACTCCAGTTTCTGCATGGGCACTGCACACATGTGGTGCACAGACATAAATGCAGGCAAAATATCCAGACACATTAAAAAAATAAATAAAGCATAAAGAAATAAATAATTATATAATTAAAAGATATACTTTTGCTATAAATATTTATCACAGATTTAACCCCTTATGGATACATAACAAAATACTTTTACAGTCTGTACATTAACTAGAATTAATATCAAATGTTAAGTAATGGTGGGAAACATAGTTTCTAAAAACTTATTTCAAAAGATATGTAGACTCAGGATTTGAAGAAAGGCTGCTTCTCTATTGTCATTATTTTGTCCATTGTTTAAATTAGCATATGAGTAATTGCTGTCATTATGGTGTATCGTGCATGTTTTGTTTTTATTTACCTCCCTTCCTGTTGCCCTCCCTCCCTCCCTCATGCCTGTCCCTCTTGCTGTCCCCTTCCCTCTTCTCCCAAAGCTCTGCTGCCCTCATCTCTCTCTCTCTCTCTCTCTCTCTCTCTCTCTCTCTCTCTCTCTCTTTCTCTCTCTCTCTCACACACACACACACACACACTCACACACACACACACACTCACACTCACGCGCGCGTGAGCACACGCAATGCATGCACGCACACATGCTTACACATTCATAATGTGTATAATGCTTCCTACTTAGAATCACTTTCCCACAAATATTATTTCTTTTTCTTTACAGCTAAATAAAAATTAATATATAGTATACAAAAGTATAAGTCACATCTGTTACTAATGCTTCTATCAAGGAAGACACTGATTAATATTTTGTCAAAAGTACGTACTTACACATTCAGCTTAGAAAAACAAACATACATATAAAAATAAATAAAAGTGGTTTCCTTGGCTCTCATATCTGAAAATGAAAAAAACAAAACAAGAATACATCTATACATACTTGTTATTAAACATGTAGAAGAGACAAGACAAAAAGATAGAAGCAGTCATTAAAGGTCTCCCAACCAAAAAGAGCCCAGGTCCAGACGGGTTTAGTGCAGAATTCTATTAGACCTTCATAGAAGAACTCATACCAATACTATCCAAACTATTCCACAAAATTGAAACAGATGGAGCACTACTGAATTCCTTCTATGAAGCCACAATTACTCTTATACCTAAACCACACAAAGACCCAACAAAGAAAGAGAACTTCAGACCAATTTCCCTTATGAATATCGACGCAAAAATACTCAATAAAATTCTGGCAAACCGAATCCAAGAGCACATCACAACAATCATCCACCATGATCAAGTAGGCTTCATCCCAGGCATGCAGGGATGGTTTAATATACAGAAAACCATCAACGTGATCCATTATATAAACAAACTGAAAGAACAAAACCACATGATCATTTCATTAGATGCTGAGAAAGCATTTGACAAAATTCAACACCCCTTCATGATAAAAGTCCTGGAAAGAATAGGAATTCAAGGCCCATACCTAAACATAGTAAAAGCCATATACAGCAAACCAGTAGCTAACATTAAACTAAATGGAGAGAAACTTGAAGCAATCCCACTAAAATCAGGGACTAGACAAAGCTGCCCACTCTCTCCCTACTTATTAAATATAGTTCTTGAAGTCCTAGCCAGAGCAATCAGACAACAAAAGGAGATCAAGGGGATACAGATTGGAAAAGAAGAAGTCAAAATATCACTATTTGCAGATGATATGATAGTATATTTAAGTGATCCCAAAAGTGCCACCAGAGAACTACTAAAGCTGATAAACAACTTCAGCAAAGTGGCTGGGTATAAAATTAACTCAAATAAATCAGTAGCCTTCCTCTACACAAAAGAGAAACAAGCCGAGAAAGAAATTAGGGAAACGACACCCTTCATAATAGTCCCAAATAATCTAAAATACCTCGATGTGACTTTAACCAAGCAAGTAAAAGATCTGTACAAAAAGAACTTCAAGCCTCTGAAGAAAGAAATTGAAGAAGACCTCAGAAGATGGAAAGATCTCCCATGCTCATGGATTGGCAGGATTTATATTGTAAAAATGGCCATTTTACCAAAAGCAATCTACAGATTCAATGCAATCTCCATCAAAATACCAATCCAATTCTTCAAAGAGTTAGACAGAACAATTTGCAAACTCATCTGGAATAACAAAAAACCCAGGATAGCTAAAACTATCCTCAACAATATGGATATTAGCCCTCTATCAGATTTAGTGAAAACTATACTCACAATAAAAGAACTTCTGGGGGAGTCACTATCCCTGAACTCAAGCAGTATTACAGAGCAATAGTGATAAAAACTGCATGGTATTGGTACAGAGACAGACAGATAGACCAGTGGAATAGAACTGAAGACCCAGAAATGAACCCACACACCTATGGTCACTTGATTTTTGACAAAGGAGGCAAAACCATCAAATGGAAAAAAGATAGCATTTTCAGCAAATGGTGCTGGTTCAACTGGAGGTCAGCATGTAGAAGAATGCAGATCGATCAATGCTTATCACCCTGTACCAAGCTTAAGTCTAAGTGGATCAAGGACCTCCACATCAAACCAGATACACTCAAACTAATATTAGAAAAAGTGGGCAAGAGTCTCAAACTTAGAAACCTACTGCCTCAGCATCCTGGAGGTTGACATTACAGGAGTCTGCTGTCATAGTAGGGATTTTATCATTGTTTTACAAAATGCTAATTTCTGAATTCATTTAAAGTAAAACAATAAAAGCATTGCATATGAACACAAATATCAATATTTTAAGATCTCATTTTTAAGTACTAAATATAAACGTTTATGTTATATGTATGTAAATTTTATATACAAAAGAAATTGAGTGGCCTCTGCCATTGCTTTTCCGCTTTGTTATTCTTAAGCTCTGGCTTAACAGAAGGGGGCAGGATTCTGTACTCCTTTGTATTCATCATAATATCACTTATAGAAATTGCATAAAGATTAGTATCTTCATGTTACTTAAAAATAGATTTGATCTTGCTGACCTGCCAAGAATCACAGGCAGTCTCAGGAGTTTGTAAAATTTTGAGAATTGCTACTCTAAGATGCTGGCTTATGAATGTTTTTTATCACAACCTACCAAGGACTAAATTTATAGATTGTATAAAAAAAGAATACATATAACCAGATGATGTAATGTATGTGCTATAAAAGAACAGATAAATAGTACTGGGAACTAAAAGTTTATGCAAGAATAGGGATAGGGATAAAAGAAAATAGAGGTTATGGTGGGTTAAACAGAAGTAAGGATGTATGGAAAAGTCTTATGAAACTCAATTATTCTGTAAGAATTTCTTTTAAAATGAAGAGGAGGGGATCCATCCCATATACATACAGCCACCAAACCCAGCCAAGAAGTGCATGCTGACAGGAGCCTGATATAGCTGTCTCCTGAGAAGCTCTGCCAGAGCATGACAAATACAGAGGTGAATGCTCAGGGCCAACCATTGAGCTGAGAACAGGGCACCCCATTGGAGGAGTTAGAGAAAGGATTGAAGGAGCTGAAAGTGTTTGCAAGCTCTTAAGAACAACAATACCAACCCACCAGAGCTCCCAGGGACTAAACCACTATCCATACAGTACACATGGACAGACCATGGGTCCAGCTGCATATGTAGCATAGGAAGCCCTTGTTGGGCACCAGTGGGAGGAGAAGCCCTTGGTGCCAAGGCTGGAACCCTCCCAGTGTAGGGGTATGTCAGAGTGGGGAAGTGGGAAGGGGTGGGTGCAGGAATACCCTCAGAGGGAGGGAGGATGGGATAGGGGGTTTATGGATGCGAACCTGTGAAAGGGGATAACATTTGAAATGTAAATTTAAAAAATCCAATTAAAAAAAGAGGAACCTCAAATACAGTCAGAGGAAAGTTATCTCTAGAACACTCACGCTGTTATTGTACCTGTAAGCATATTTTGGAATGCAGTTCAGGATTGTAGCCCTTTTGCTTTATAGCTCAATACAATCACTGCTCTCCCCTATAGCCTGCATAGCTCCTTCTAGCCTTATGAGTCTATAAATGCCAGCCAGCAGGGAGAAGCTTCCAACCGAGTACCATCTTAGTTTTTCTGTATTCTGTATCCAAGTGCAATGTCTTCAGCAATAGTGTTTTATTCTAGTTGTCTTGATTGGTTTTGGAACCTCTGAAGATTGTCTAGCCAACAACTCATAGGTGAGTATTCTGTACTTGGTCTTGGGATTTTGGTTTGAAATCCTCTATCTTCTGGGATCACTTCACATATGCAGGGTACTTCATAAATGTTCTTTTTAAAGTTGTACTTTTATTTAGCATATAAAGTATCATGCTGTTATATTTGTCCTATCTCCTTAGTTTTGACTGACTCCCTCCGTCTGCCTTTCCCTGTCTTTCTCTGCTCCTACATAGTTTTGTCTTTTCCTTCTCTAGGCTTCCCTCTTCTGGGTTTTCTGTCCCACCCTCATCTCACTGACCTCCCATCCTCATGGCTCTTTGTTGCTAACTAGCTCCTACTGATACTCCAACTTAACTCTAGTTATCTAAAAGTTCCAGCTTAGTTCTGCATTTGAGGGGATATATGGAGTTTGTCTTTAGGGGCTTAGGTTATTTCCATTTGTATAATATTCTTGCCAGTACTATACAAGATTTTCAATTTCTCCATATCCTCAACAAATGTGTTATTTTCTTTTTTTTTTCTTTTCTTTTTTTCGGAGCTGGGGACCGAACCCAGGGCCTTGCACTTGCTAGGCAAGCACTCTACCACTGAGCTAAACCCCCAACCCTGTTATTTTCGTATTGTAGCATAGATAGATAGCTTTATTTAGCAGGCATAGCCAATGGCTTACAGTTTCCTCACAAGTATCTTGTTTAAGTCTCATAAAGTTTTTTTTTTTTTTTTTGGTTCTTTTTTTCGGAGCTGGGGACCGAACCCAGGGCCTTGTGCTTCCTAGGTAAGCGCTCTACCACTGAGCTAAATCCCCAGCCCCCTCATAAAGTTTTAAATGTTGATTAATATCCAAATTAAAATTTCATGTTCACATTATCACAGTTACCATCAGTGACACCTGACATTTGAGATTGAATGTATTGCTTCAGTGTCTGTCACTTTCTTCAAATACTGGATATCTGTCCCTCTCATTTCGTTTTCTTCTAAAAAAAAGTAGTTTGCACTTTCATGTGAGCATTTCCTCTTATCTTCACTATATTCAATTATTAATACTGTAGAAAAAGATTGTTTGCTTGCTGATACAGACCTTTTTTCCTTAAGCAAAGTCTCTAGGTTTATCTGTATCAATTCAGTCCCTAGGTCTTGATTTATTTCATTGTCAACCGTGTCAATTTCTAACAGTTTATAATGGCTACTCATTCCTTTCTTTGACTATGGGTAATCTTTGCCTTGACTTCGGAATTCTTGTCTCCTGTGTGTATACAGTGACCAAACCTCACTTTATTCAGTGTTTTTTTGAGAGCTTTTGCTACTTTAAGGCTCAGTGGCCTTGGCTACCTCCTGCTTTGAGTTTCTTGTCCAGTCTCATCCAAGATTAAAAAATACCTTTATCTTTTTGCAACAAAACCAAAAGAAGAGAAGCACACAAACATAATCTCACTTCCAAATATGAAAATAACAGGAAGAAACCATCATTATTCCTTAATATCTCTCAACACCAATGGACTCAATTCCCCAATAAAAAGACACAGATTAACAGACTGGTTACCTAATGAGGACCCAGCATTTTGCTGCCTACAGGAAACACACCTCAGAGACAAAGACAGACACTACCTCAGAGTAAAAGGCTGGAAAACCACTTTCTAAGCAGATGGCCTGAAGAAGCAAGCTGGAGTACCTATTCTAATATCGAATAAAATTGGCTTTCAACCAAAAGTCATCAAAAAAGATAAGGAAGGACACTTCACATTCATTAAAGGAAAAATCCGCCAAGATAAACTCTCAATCCTAAATATCTACGCTCCAAATACAAGGGCACCTACATAGATAATAGAAACCTTACTAAAGCTCAAAGCACACATTGGACCTCACACAATAATAGTAGGAGATTTCAACACCCCACTCTCATCAATGGACAGATCATGGAAACAGAAATTAAAGAGACATAGAGTAACAGAAGTTATGAATCAAATGGACTTAACAGATATTTATAGAACATTCTATCCTAAAACAAATGGATATACCTTCTTCTCACCACCTCATGGTACTTTCTCAAAATTGACCATATAATCGGTCACAAAACAGGCCTCAACAGATACAGAAAGATAGAAATAATCCCACGTGTCCTATCAGACCACCGCGGACTAAGACTGGTCTTCAGTAACAATAAGGAAAGAACACCCACATATACATGGAAGTTGAACAGTGCTCTACTCAATGATAACCTGGTCAAGGAAGAAATAAAGAAAGAAATTAAAAACTTCTTAGAATTTAATGAAAATGAAGGTACAACATACCTAAACTTATGGGACACAATGAAAGCTGTGCTAAGAGAAAAACTCATAGCTCTGAGTGCCTGCAGAAAGAAACTGGAGAGAGCATACATCAGTAGACTGACAGCACACCTAAAAGCTCTAGAACAAAAAGAAGCAAATACACTCAGGAGTAGAGTAGAAGGCAGGAAATAATCAAACTCAAGGCTGAAATCAACCAAGTAGAAAGAAAAAGGACTATAGAAAGAATCAACAGAACCAAAAGTTGGTTCTTTGAGAAAATCAACAAGATAGATAAACCCTTAGCCAGACTAACCAGAGAACACAGAGAGTGTGTCCAAATTAACAAAGTCAGAAATGAAAAGGAAGACATAACTACAGAATCAGAAGAAATTAAAAAAATCATCAGATCCTACTACAAAAGCCTTTATTCAACAAAATTTGAAAATCTGCAAGAAATGAACAATTTTCTAGACACATACCAGGTTGCAAAATTAAATCAGGAACAGATAAATCATTTAAACAACCCCATGACTCTTAAAGAAATAGAAGCAGTCATTAAAAGTCTCCCAATCAAAAAGAGTCCAGGACCAGATGGATTTAGAACAGAATTCTATCAGACCTTCTTAGAAGACCTCATACCAATACTCTCCAAACTATTCTACATAATTGAAACACAGAGCACTACCAAATACCTTCTATGAAGCCACAATTACTCTTATACCTAAACCACACAAAGACCCAACAAAGAAAGAGAACTTCAGACCAATTTCCCTTATGAATATTGACGCAAAAATACTCAAAATTCTTGCAAACTGAATCCAAGAACACATCAAAACAATAACCCATCATGATCAAGTAGGCTTCATCCCAGGTATTCAGTGATGGTTTAATATACAGAAAACCTTCTACATAATCCACTATATAAACAAACTCAAAGATAAAAACCACATGTTCATTTCATTAGATACTGAGAAAGCACTTGACAAAATTCAACACCCCTTCATGATAAAAGTCCTGGAAAGAACAGGAATTAAAGGCCCATACTTAAACATAGTAAAAGCCATATATAGCAAACCAGTAGTTAACATTAAACTAAATGGAGAGAAACTTGAAGCAATCCCACTAAAATCAGGGACTAGACAAGGTTGCCCACTCTCTCCCTACTTATTCAGTATAGTTCTTGAAGTCCTAGCTAGAGCAATCAGACAAGAAAAGGATGTCAAAGGGTACAAATTGGAAAGGAAAAAGTCAAAATATCACTATGTGCAGATGATATGATAGTATACTTAAGTGACCCCAAAAGTTCCACCAGAGAACTACTAGACATCATAAACATCTTCAGCAAATTGGCTGGGTATAAAATTAACTCAAATAAATCAGGGTTGGGGATTTGGCTCAGTGGCAGAGCGCTTGCCTAGGAAGCGCAAGGCCCTGGGTTCGGTCCCCAGCTCCGAAAAAAAGAACCAAAAAAAAAATTAACTCAAATAAATCAATAGCCTTTTTCTACACAAAAGAGAAACAAGCCGAGAAAGAAATTAGGGAAACTACACCATTCATAATAGTCCCAAATAATATAAAATACCTCGGTGTGAGTTTAACCAAGCAAGTGAAAGATCTGAATGATAAGAACTTCAAGCCTCCGAAGAAAGAAACTGAAGAAGATCTCAGAAGATAGAAAGTCTCCCATCCTCATGGATTGGCAGGATTAATATAGTAAAAATGGCCATTTTACCAAAAGCGATCTACAGATTCAATGCAATCCCCAACAAAGTTCCAATCCAATTCTTTGTAGAGTTAGACAGAACAATTTGAAAATTCAGCAGGAATAAGAAAAAACCCAGGATAGCTAAAACTATCCTCAACAATAAAAGGACTTCCAGGGGAATCACCATCCCTGACCTCAAGCAGTATTACAGAGCAATAAAAACTGTATTGTATTGGTACAGAGACAGGCAGATAAACTAGTGGAATAGAATTGAAGACCCAGATATGAACCCACACACCTATGGTCACTTGATTTTTGACAAAGGAGCCAAAACCATCAAATGGAAAAAAGATAGCATTTTCAACAAATGGTGCTGGTTCAACTGGAGGTCAGCATGTAGAAGAATGCAAATAGATCCATGCTTATCACCCTGTACAAAGCTTAAGTCTAAGTGGATCAAGGACCTCCACATCAAACCAGATACACTCAAACTAATAGAATAAAAAGTGGGCACTGGAGGAAAATTTCCTGAACAGAACACAAATGGCTTATGCTCTAAGATCAAGAATTGACAAATGGGATCTCATAAAGCTACAAAGCTTCTGTAAGGCAAAGGACACTGTTGTTAGGACAAAAGGGCAATCAACAGATTGGGAAAAGATCTTTACCAATCCTACAAGTGATAGAGGGCTAATATCCAAAATATACAAAGAACTGACAAAGTTAGACTGTAGAGAGACAAATAACCCTATTAAAAAGTGGGTACAGAGTTAAAGAAAGAATTCACAGCTGAGGAATGCCGAATGGCTGAGAAGCACCTAAAGAAATGTTCAACATCTTTAGTCATAAGGGAAATGCAAATCAAAACAATCCTGAGATTCCACCTCATACCAGTCAGGATGGCTAAGATCAAAAACTGAGGCGACAGCAGATGCTGACGAGGATGTGGAGAAAGAGGAACATTTTTCTACTGTTGGTGGGATTGCACACTGGTAGAACCATTCTGGAAATTAGTTTGGAGATTCCTCAGAAAATTGGACATTGAACTATCTGAGGAACCAGCTATACCTCTCTTGGACAAATACCCAAAAGATGCTCCTACATACAACAAAGACACATGCTCCAATGTGTTCATAGCAGCCTTATGTCTGGAAAGAACCCAGATGCCCTTCAACAGGGGAATGGATACAGAAAATGTGGTACATCTACACAATGGAGTACTACTCAGCTATCAAAAACAATGACTTCATGAAATTCATAGGCAAATGGATGGAACTAGAAAATATCATCCCGAGCGAGGTAACCCAATCACAGAAAAACACACATGGTATGCATAAGTGGATATTAGCCCAAATGATCGAATTACCCAAGATGTACAGACCACATGAAACTCAAGAAGGATTACCAAAATGTGGATGCTTCACTCTTTCTTTAAAAGAGGAACAAAAATATCCATAGGAGGGTGTAGGGAGGCAAAGTTTAGAACAGAGGCTGAAGGAACAGCCGTTCAGAGCCTGCCCCACATGTGGCCCATACGAAATAGGTAAGATGGATGAAGCTAAGAAGTTCAGGCTGACAGGAATCAGATATAGATCTCTCCTGATTGACACAGCCAGAATATGTCCAATACAGAGGTGAATGCCAGCAGAAAACCACTGAACTGAGAATGGGACCCCTATTGAAGGAATCAGAGAAAGGGCTGAAAGCTGAAGGGGCCTGAGACCCCCTAAGAACAACAATGCTAACGAACCAGAGTTTCCAGGGACCAAGCCACTACCCAAAGACTCTACATGGACTGACCCTGGGTTCCAGATTCATAGTTAGCAAAGAGTAGCCTAATAGGGGCACCAGTGGAAGGGGAAGCACTTGGTCCTGCCAAGGCTGGACCCCCAGTGTACGGGATTGTTGGGGGGAGGTAATGAGAGGGTGGATGGGGAGTTGAACACCCATATCGAAGGGAAGGTGGAAGGCTTAGGGGGATGATGGCCTGGAAACTGGGAAAGGGAATAACATTTGAAATGTAAATAAGAAATACCCAATTTAATAAAAATGGAAGACAAAAATAAAAATTTACAAAAAGACTGTAAAATAAATCTAAAACAGAATATAGAAAAAGAAGAAGAAAATACCCCTAGGATTAAAAAAGAAAGAAAAAGCAAAAGAAGGGTGGGGAGTACAACTTCAAGTGCTGGCCCAGCCTGATGCTTCTCCTCTTCCTCAGCCCAGTCTGCCCTGGCATCCATAACACCTTCCTTACCTGTTTCAGACTGATTTATGTGTCTTTTCCGTGTTCTTAATGGGAGAGTGATGGTCTACATGCCACCCCCTCCTAAGCAGTATTACCTCTACTAGGCTCCTAAGGTGAAGTAGCCATTCTGCTTTTCCTAGACATTGTCTCCTTTTCATCAATTCCATGCCAGGAGGGCTAGGAATCCCTTTGTTGCCACAACATAAAATTGGAGAGCAAAGGTTCTTGTTTGTGTCACACAGTCACTGTGCAGGGAGGAGGTTCTGAGTGCTCTCTGAGGGGAGCTAACTTCCTAAAGGAGCGCTCAGCTCAGCACAGGCCGAGGTGATACAGTGGGTCAGAATGGAGCTACACATGTTAATACATGCTAATACATGTATACACATGCTGTCATGTTAAAAAATTACCAATGTGTTGTTTTTATTTTCACATATTTGGAAGTTGTTGCGCCAAAATTTACCCCACCAATTTATTCAGTTTTATAATGAAGAAAAGGTGAAATGAAGAGAGAATGTTGGAGTTTAACAGTGATGTTTAAACTTAACTCTTTGTTGTGGAAAAACAGTAGGAAAGAAGAACCACACTAACCTTTTCCTATTTGCATTCATTAGAAGAGTGGTTGTTAAAATGAAAACCAGTTGTTTCTCAGCTAATGCTGGCTTAGTGCAGGTTTGAATAAAGCATTTAGAAGCTCATAAACACCTTTATTCAAGCCTTAAATGCAGTCCTGCCAAAGTGAAGAATTCAAAATAACTTAAATACCAAATAAAAAGAGGCAATTTATTTGAATGATGCTTTTGAATACTTTAGAAAAATACAAAACTCTTTTAAATGAAATAGAAAAATCTAACAGATGAAACAAATAAGAATTTATGTGATAAAATATTCTTACATAATTTCTAATGTTGACTATATCATGTGGTACTCCTGCCATTAAAATGTGGAGGTATGGATTTTTTAAAGTTTCCTGATTGGAACCTTAAGTGAAGAGGACAAACTGAACTGTAATGAGGAGGCACAGAGGCACTGCCATGGACCTGAGGGGAGCACCTCTCTTCTTTACTCTCACGGGAAGGTCAGACTCAGCAGACATTCCACAAATGAGTGAATGGTTGGATAGATGTAAGCATGCTGGTAATTTTATGGTAAAAAGGTGGTAGGTCAGGTGGTGCTGGTACGTGACTTTAATCCCAATACTTAGGAGGCAGAGATAGACGGACCTGAGTTCGAGGCCAGTCTTGTCTACAGTGAGTTCCAGGACAGATGAGGCTACACAGAGAAACCTTGTCTCAAACAAACCAACAACAAAAAAATTACTTTAGAGATTTGTTTTTACTAATATTGATTATGGCTTATTTGCTCTCATAATTCTAATATGTTTCTTCATAGTGCTCATGGGCACACATGGCTGAAAGGCTAGTGAGAGGTTTTCCTAACAGAGACTTGTTCTTTAGAACCACATGATCAAAGACCTGGAGGGCCGTGTGCAGCAGCTGATGGGAGAAGCCGAGAACAGCAATCTACAGAGGCAGAAACTGACCCAAGAAAAATTGGAGCTGGAAAGATGCTACCAGATAACATGTAGTGAATTACAGGAGTTAAAGACAAGGTAGTGCTGATGCTGTCTGTGGGCACCCTGACTGTAGGTGACCCGCCAGTCAAACTTTGTCATGACATTTCTATCTAAGCAGGATTCTTTACATATTTTTAAAAAAATACTTAAAAACATAGTGTTTGAAACGAGTTGATGAAAATATGGGTACTTCATATATAAAAATATATTTAAATTTAGTTGATTATTAGTTTAGTTGATGTCTATTTTAGAGATTGGTTCCAAAAATATAAAACATTGTTATTTATCTTACTGTTTTAGGCAAAACTTACTACATACAGAGAAAGAACATCTTGTAAATGACTATGAGCAAAATGTGAAGTTACTAAAAACCAAATACGATTCTGACATTAACATCCTGCGACAAGAGCATGCACTTTCCACTTCTAAGGTATTGTACAAGTCCGTAGCTGCATTTGCACACGTGGTCAGCCATGGGCTGCGATGTATCAGCCAGTCATTTCCATTTGAGATTAGCCCCTTCATTCTGTTCTTGAAACCACCAGACTTGAAAACACGTGATGCCGTTTAGGACCCTGAAAACACTAAATGGTTCATAGCCCACACAGCGCTTAGTAGCAGGTTCTGCTTGATGCTTGCCTAAAGCACTAATGTTTTAAAGAAGGAATTCTTAGAAATGCTTTCTGAAGTGTTTCTGCACACATATAGTAGTTTACTTTGAAAGGTTTGTTTTATTCTATTTTTATTTCTTAAATTTAAAAAATTTCCATAAAAATTAAACTCACTTTTACATTTTCATAGCATTAAATACTATGCAGATTTTAATTTACATTTTTACTTCAAAATACTAATTTTGGTTCAAATGTTGCTCTAGAGACTGCTTAGTTTGCTACCCCTCTTACAGTGTGATTTAAATAGACTTAAATTTTATATTGTCTTTCAAAATATCTTTTTACTTAAATCCTGACTAAACTTTCAGGGGTAAATGGGCTTTATTTCAAACAGAACTGTGCAGTGGTACAAAAAGTCAGTGCTCTGCCTTCTGTTCTTGCAATCCTCCTAGACATCTGTTGTGATTGAAGAGCTAGAACAGAACATCCGTCAATTAAAACAGCAGGTCCAGGAATCGGAGCTTCAGAGGAAACAGCAAGTAAAAGTGAGTCCTGTCCTTTTACCAAGGTCACTGGGTCCAGTTCCTTTACTGTCATGATCTTTTGTTTATAAATGAGAGTCAGTTAAAAAATTACTAGAAAATCCCTTCTGGACATCGCCATTTCTGAGTTTATTGCTGGCATTTACCTAACAAATGAAGATACTTACTTACATGTAGAGAGTAAAAGTCAGTTGATCTGAAAGATCTTTTTTGAGATTAGTTTAGAATTAAAATCCTTATTTTATCAATATTGCAAAAACCAAAATACAGAAAAGACAATTGAACAAATGTTTTTGTGTAAAGTGAGCATTCTTGTAATCACTGCCAAAGTCTAGGAATAGAATTTTTTAGCTACCCCAAAAATTCTTAATTGGTTCTGCCCGATCCTTCCCACTGTAAATAGTCATCTTTTAATTCGCACACTGGCATAGCTCACTGCCCTCGTCAGAGAAGTGTCTTTGAGCTACATGCAATGGCTAATACAGAGAATCACAACTGGTCAAAGAGTCAAAGTGTAGGATGTTCTTGAAATTTTCAGGAAAATAGAAGAATTTGACCCTTGTAATATAAAGTAGGGCCACCCAAATGCATAAAGATAAACCTTGAATGTGTTCCTGCATATGTATGGAGGTGATAGCTCATAATGTGTACATCTGTGTGTGTTGGGAGCATGGGTAAGAGCTAACAAACAAGAGAGGAGACCAATACATGGTAAAGATGGGGGATGGGAAGAGCAGGGTTGACACAAGGACACCTGGAGCATGAGAGGAAATAAGTTGGGAACTGAGAACAAGGGGACTGTGACGAACCGAGGAGAGGGGAAGTGGGGACGACGAAATTCTACTAATATACGGGATTCAGAAATGCCATAATGATATCTAATATGTTGTATGCTAATTTGAAGTGAAATTATTTAAATATGTTAAATATATAAATTAAATATTTAACATTTTTTAAGTAAGTCCTAATATTTATTATTCGGTATAATGTGCTTCAGGGCACTGGTGTGAATAGGAGCTACATTAAAGTATATAAGTATGAATATATTATTTCCTGTTTTTTCTACATATCTTATTAGTATAATGTGCCATCAGATTTTTGTTTGATGTGAAAAAAATCTCTTATGTAAGTGTATTATTTTAGAAAGACCTCCCATTGAGGTTCTCAAACTCCACTGTCTTTCTTCCCTTTCTCTTTCTCTCAGCACTTTCATTTCCTCTCAGTCACAGAGCAGCAGGAGGAGGGTATGCAGTGGGTTCGGGGTTAGCACTACCATCTTGGCTTAGTTGCTTATTCCTGCTTTCATAATCTTAAGTATCACAGTGGTCTCCAAGCTTGAGGACAGGGATACCCTCACACAGCTGAGGGCTTAGGTCTTGGTATAGAAAGCTGCTGGTGACGCTGGTGACTTTCACAGGGGCTTAGGGTTCTCTCAATGATAAGCAAATGACATGTATGACTCCAGTTTGACATCCAGGACATTCACTGCTTTCATCACTGGGACACTTATTTTATTGACTCTAAAGGTAATATAAAACATACTAAGAATAAACATTTGTCACTTACAGGATCAAGAAGATAAATTTCACATGGAGAAAAACCACTTAAAATACATCTACGAGGAAAAGGTAAATGGTTGGAAAACATAAACATTTAAAATAACTTATTCAGGTAAAGGAGGCTGATTTAATAAAGTACTGTATTTACCCCATCCCTTCATGGATTGTTTCTTACTAACTCAGTCTCAGCTAACCGGTATAATCAATGTTTTCATGTTTATCAACAGCGTCAAGCTCAGTTATTAATGACACCAATATTAAAGCTCTAGTTTTATATTCTGTTGGGTGAGTGAAGACTCTCATTGACTGAACCTCTCATGAACAACTTGATGTTTTTATTTCTACAATTTTGAAATAATTGGGACTTTTCATTGTATTCCTGTGTATAATCCATGTGATAAGAACCTCAAATCTGTAGTCAAAAACCCTAAAACAGTGAGGGCATTGACTGCCTGCAGCTTAGCAGCTTCTTAGCATTCAGAACCATGCAGTTTCTGAAATGCATTTTAATGTTCCTATTATCAGAAGTAACTAAAGGTTTTAATACTTCAGACAACAATGTATAGATGTGTGACTGATATCTCAGTTCTGAAAATGGTTTGCTGTAAGACATGGAAAGTAAAAATAGTCGAAATAACAAAGTTTTTATTGATATTTTGGTCATTATTTACTTTTAATATTTATCAAGTGAATCTGCTTGTAAAATATAATACAAAATGAGGTTTATCCTTCCATTAAAATATTTAAATTAAAGCTAACCCTGGTATGTATTGTGGTATTCTCATTTTACATTGTAACCATCGTTTTGTCCCTCTAGTCGCTTAGTTGATATTGTTTCAATGCTTCTACTGGACAAGGCACCGTGTTCAGTAATAGGGTGAAGCTGGGAGCTGTCAGTCACTCTGCCCTCCAAGAGCTTAACACACCAAGAGATATATAGGATGAATAGTGTGTTGTGACTTACAAAAAAAGGATTTCTCCTGATGTATATTGATCTTTTTTGTGCTTTTTATAATTGTAATTATTTTCTTACTCCTGCAGTTTTATTATAATTCATTGTAACATGTTTAGTATATTTATATCTACAAAATATTTAGGTGAAGCTTTTTAGTTTCTATTACTGAGAAATGCAGTTTCCTAAATATTTTGCTTGAGAAAGGGAAGAGAGGGGGAAAAAGAAGGGGAGAGAGAGAGAGAAAGAGAGAGAGAGAGAGAGAGATTGACTGACTGACTGACTGACTGACTGACTACTGGACGCCTTCTCCATTGTGTCAGGCACTGGGTTAGCCTGGCACACTGGGTGTACTATTCATCGTTGTTCTCTGGGTAGCCCTCTGGCTGCTCTTCCATTATGGACCCCTTTCTAGTCTTTTGTTCAGCTGTGGTCTGTGCCAGTTCTCTCCCCTGCTGGCTGTGGAACAGGATGTGCCATTGTCCAGGAGCAAGGCACACTGAGAACTGTTTTGTGGAGAGACAGATCCAGATAACCTTTGCTTTTACTGTATTCTTTACTGTATTTTAGCCACCAAGTAATCTAAGGCTGTCAGCCTTTCTCCCTGGCGAATAGACAAAAGGAAGGAAACTTGAGAATTTGCTTTGTAACTGGAGCTTAGGGGAAAAGCACACATTTTAGCAGCCGTGAAAGATAGGCTTTGCCACTTCACAACACATTACAGAGCCAAGGAGGAGTGAAAAGTAGAGCAAGAGAGATTCATGGAGCAGAAAATGTGGTCAGCGACCACACGTCCTATCTGCGGGAACGGATGTGAGCTTTAGGTTTAAATGGAGAAGAATTAGGGTGGAGGGCAAGTGGTATGCATAGTTAAGCCGTACTTGTTAAGCTGTGGTCTGCTTGATCAACATCTCGGCTTTTGTTCTGCATGGTAATCTGAAGAAGTCTTTACTGGAGGGGACAAGCTGATTCCTTGAAAAAGCCTGCTCTGCTCCAGTTATGATTTCACTATCGTGGATAACTCCCCTCTTTGGAGGTGCTTGGTCCTGCTAGGCGCTGTTCTCCTTGGAGTCCAAGGTTCAGAACAGTGACTGGAGACTGTTTTAGCTCTTTCGTGGGGTCTGGAGCAAAGACAGTGAAGAGCAGACAGTAAGATCCCTCAGTTCTCTTCTTGTGCTTTCAGCTTTGAAGGGACTGAGGTAAGTTAGGAGCACTGGATCCTGGGTAGATTTTCTTGAGTGGTGAACCCTGACTACTGCAGAGGTAAGCGAGTCACCCCTGAGGAAAAGGAGACAGATGCAGGCCAGGCTTTCATCTTGCCTTCAGTTACCCTGTGAGTTCAAGTGGGGGTCAATGCATTCCTGTAGAAAGGCAGTGTCTATGTGTCTGTTATAATTTCATTTTTAACAGTAACCTGCTGGCCGGCTCTGTTGTAGTCCACCTTGGAAAGGAGAGCTGAAATCTCTGTTAGGCATTGCAACAGCAGTTACTCATCTTCCATGAGCTGTCAGTTGGCCTCAGTTTTAAATAAATAACCAGAATACCCTTTGCTGTTTTCAGTTCAAACATGACTTGTTTAAACCACAGTCTATAGAAGGAAATATGTATTAGTTCATGTTGCACGTCACTGAGATTGTTTACGTTAAAGAAAAGCTCCTCAGTGTGTCACTTTTTGTTTCACAATTAATTCCATAATCTCCCCTTTAAATTCACATCTGTTCTTCTTTCTTTATTAAACCTGCTGTGATCTCAAGCCTTGAAGATTTGATGTCTCCTACCCCTGAGGGAGTATCCTTCTGACAGCTCAGAGGGCTAACATAAATCTCACCTATGCCGAGCGGGGTGACTGGATAGCTAATGGGTGGATAGCTTTTGTTCTGAATTACAGGTGTGCACATTCAGTGACTTTCCCTATAAAATGTGCTTCTGGATATCTGTCCAGAGGAGGAAATGCCGTCTGAATGACATTATTTCCTCATGCCAGCGCGAAAGCAGCAGGGTGGGAGCGTAGCATCCCACCAGTCTTTGAGGTGAAAGAAACAGCATCAGATGCTGGCCCTGATTTAAGCACACACATATTATCTCGTGGTCTTTATTGATCTCTGGTGGCTGTTGCCTGCTCTTCAGATCTTCGAACATCAAACAAATAACAGGCCATAAAGCTAACCGTCATTGTTTGATGAAGTGTGGTAATCTGCTAGATCAGGAAACTGCTGGAGTGAATGATTTTACTAGTAAGGAAGCACCTGCCTCCTCCAAATGACCTGGTGCTTGTTTTCCAAACAGGCACGGGAGTAAAGAGTGATGGTGCTGTTTACCCAACGGAGAACATGAGGCAGATGCTCACACGCACAGGCTTACCCATGCTACACTTGACTTCTCCCCAAATCACTGTCCTAACTGTTAACAAATGTGAGTTCTGAAACACTACAGTACAGTTTTTCCAGTGCTTAGCATTCATTGTACTTTATATAATTATATTGAAATAATTTAAACATGTTCACAGCAGTTTTATATGTAATATATTAGATTGTATTTTTAATTTCTACTGACATAATTTTCTTTTAAAAGGATAATTTTCCCAAAGTTAAAAGAGAAAAATAAATTTGTGTTGTTGTAGTATTTAATGAAGTCATGCATTGAGGCCATGCATAGTGTTAACAGTAGGCTGTGGAGATTAGAAGAGTTCAGAGGCAGTGTTTTCCAGCCTGCTGGCTTTGGGGCCAGCCCCAGCCCTTTGTCTCTTTGCTATGCCATGATCTATGGTCTTTTTCTCATTTATATGCTTCTTTTTTGTTCCCTAACTTTGGAGGACGGAAGGGAATATAAACCATATTTAGCATATGTTCAGTCAGTGTGGTTATACCTACTGAAATCAACTAATAGTAAATTCTCATGTTTAAGAGTAAACTAGGTGCCTTAAACACCTTCAATAGTATAGTTTAATATTAATTATATATTGAAAAAAGTTTAGAAATAAATCATATTAAATTTTACTTCACATTACCTTTGA
Source organism: Rattus norvegicus (assembly GCF_021556685.1). NCBI lineage: Eukaryota > Metazoa > Chordata > Mammalia > Rodentia > Muridae > Rattus > Rattus norvegicus. Next base: position 99,826,101 of record NC_141543.1, read on the forward strand.
GCAACATAGCTAGTCTCTGTGTAAAAAAAAATGAAATAAATAGAAATAAATAAGTAGTTCTTAGTCAGTAGCACTATCTTTTTGTTTTTTATTTTTCTTTTATGTAAAAATGATTTATATAACATTAAAACCCGAATATTAAGTTGTAGTCTTCCATCAAAATCAGTATGCATCGATTACTTGCATGGTATTTAATTATATATTACCAACAAATATATGAAATATAGATCAAACGAAGGCATAATTTAAAGGGAATCTCAATCATGAGACACTAAAATAGTCTGTCAAGAGGAAACAAACCCAGAACATCCACTAATGACTGCTGTAGTGTGGGTCAGGGATGCTGGGCACTTAGTAACATAAGTGAGAAACAGCTTACAATGGTCATCAGTGCATGCCTTCTTGACTAAAGGGGAGCCCTTCTCCCCCATCCTGAGAGTTCCCTCTACCTTCAGAAATGGAGCTGATAGTCTTAGACTAGTTAGTTTTATTAAGGTGCCATTCACTAACCATCGTTAAGTACACACATTTGAGATTTGAAAGAGTTAAGTGTGTGGTGAGCACTCAGGATGCTTGGCCTCCAGGGACTGTTTTCTGAAAGGGCAGTCAGTCTTGGGTACTGTGCACACCATGACTGTTACTCGTACTGACCTTACGTAACCGAGATACTTGTAGTCTCCTATCTGACTCTGTAGCTGTGATGTTTTACATCGACTGAGCATTTTAATGTTCTCATGTTCACTGCCTGAAGTAACTCACTTTACCAGAAATCTTCCTGTGGCTGTTGCCCATCCCATCTGTGGAGGGCACCGAGACACAGCATGCTAAGTAACTTGGGAAGTAGAGAGATGACCATTTAATCTTGTCCTGTCATTCTTGCCAAAGTTTCTTTCTGCCCTCCAAATACTTAATGAGCAAAGTTTGTTTCTATTCCAATTTAAGATTCTCACACTGTGCCAAGCAGAGTAATACATATCGAAGATCTATAAGAAGTGACACAGCAGTTGAAGTCTGAGCCTGGGAAATTGTGAAAAGACTTTTTTTTCCTATGCAGAATAAAATAAATTTAGTGGTAAAAAATTTCAAGGTGAAGTGATCCTTCTTATCATAAGAAAATAGTATTTATGAGATATTTTAAATTGATCATTACAGTACCAAGAAGTGGGGCTTGTGTCTGTTAATTCTCCTGGTCAGTCACTGCCTCAGAATGCAGTCTTCTCTGCCTCTCAGTCCTGCCTTGATTTAGAGGTTTGCCATCAGAGGAAGTAGTAGAGGCTTTTTGCTATTATCATGAAAAGTTGCCTGTCCAGCCTCACTGTTAGTTTAAAAGAATGTAGTTGATTTTACTAATTTTTGCCTTATACGAAGGGAAAAATTCAAGATAATTTTATATTAAAAAAAAGAAAGGGCAAAAGCATGGGGGATTTGAGTAAAATAGGTCCCAACTGAACTGATTTAAAAAAAAAACTCCTTTTGTCTAGTTCTGATGCAGTGTGTGACATGGTTTTAGAATGTGTGGGTGGTGATGGTGTGTGGGGTGTGTGTGAGTGTGAGTGTGTGTGTGAGTGTGTGTGTGAGTGAGTTTATGTGTGTGTGAGTGTATGTGTGTGTGTGAGTGTGTGTGAGTTTGTGTGTGTGTGTGTGTGAGTGTGAGTGTGAGTGTGTGAGTGTGAGTGTGTGAGTGTGTGAGTGTGTGTGAGTGTGAGTATGTGTGTGAGTGTGTGTGTGTGTGTGTGAGTGTGTGTGAGTTTGTGTGTGTGTGTGTGAGTGTGAGTGTGTGAGTGTGTGAGTGTGTGAGTGTGTGAGTGTGAGTATGTGTGTGAGTGTATGTGTGTGTGAGTGTGTGTGAGTTTGTGTGTGTGTGTGTGTGTGAGTGTGAGTGTGTGTGAGTATGTGTGTGAGTGTGTGTGAGTGTGAGTGTGTGTGAGTGTGAGTGTGTGAGTGTGTGTGAGTATGTGTGTGTGTGAGTGTGAGTGTGTGAGTGTGTGTGAGTATGTGTGTGAGTGTGTGTGAGTGTATGTGTGTGTGTGAGTGTGTGTGAGTTTGTGTGTGTGTGTGTGTGTGTGTGTGTGTGTGTGTGTGATGCGCGATTCTTGTCATTCTTTTTTGCCTCACTGTCCAGCGGATTCATGTTCAGTCCTATGGTGGTGGCTAGCAGGTCTGTTATTGGTATTTTCAGGTACCAAATTGAGAGCTTTCTTAGCACTCAGGGAGGCTCCGCAGCCTTACTAGTGTGCAGGTACAACCATAAGTCATTCACTTTTCCCTTTCTGTCCGACTGTTCACATTTTTTCCATATTTTAAGATCACCATCATGTCCACATGGAATAACCACACTGCAGTTTGAATGTGTGAAAAACATCTTTCACCTTCGTGGTTAGTGCCCTCATCCCACTCACTCAAGGGTTGCTACGTGCAGGTGGGAGGCAGCCATGATGGAGGAGTTTGTTCCAAACTTGGTCAATGGATGCACAAATCATGCTTAGTGAAGGAAGATTTTATAATAGCTTTTCTATATCTGCTTAATGCAGATACACTTCTTATCCTAGTCTTCTCAATCATGTAAGATTTCTTTGCTTGCCAAAGCGATTGTTGCTTTTTGAAGTTGATGTATACCAAGTCCTTTAGAAGAGAATCTAATTATTAGTGTTGAACTGAAAAGTAATATTAGAAGTAGAATATTAAAATTATTCTATGAATAATCAGGTTTCCATCATGAAATACATAAGTCTGAATTCATATCACAATGGATGTGAGATTGTTGGTTTTTTGTACTTGAGTTCCTTATCGTCCAGTAAATTTCACGAACTCTCTCATGCAGGTTCATGAATTGAAGAGTGAACTTGATAAAGAGAAAGAAGATGCTCAGAGGAAGATCCATAAATTTGAGGAAGCTTTGAAGTGAGTAAAAAAGGCAGTCACAAAATATTTAATGTTTAAAAAATTGCTCTTACTTGGGGCTGGAGAGCTGGCTCAGTGGTTAAGAGTATTAGCTTCTCTTCCCAAGAACCTGGGGTCTAGTCTCAGCCCCAGCTTGGTAGCTAACACTTATTGTATAGCTTGGTATCTGGAAGATCTCATGCCCTTCTGGACTCTGTGGGCATCGGATGCATGGGTGCACTGACAAGCCAGCAGGCAAGAATCCATACAGATAACAACAATCAAGTTGAAAGCAGAATCAAGAAGCACGAGTTGCTCGTAGCACACTGAGAGCCAAGTTGACTAGACTGTTATGTGCTCACCATGGCCACAGAGGGTATTGCCCCACACTGCTTTTCCAACCTGGGTCTGTTTTCAGACCTACTCTACTGGTTGATTTTTTTTTTTAGTTGAAAAAGCAGCTCAGCTGTTCTTAAGTGATAGGAATGAGAGAAAATAGAACTTAGTGGTTTCAGATGCCCTCTTCCTCTTAAGTGGAAACACATTTTCACAAAATGAGCTTTAGGCCTTTGGACCTTTAGAAATCCCTGTGCAGATTTTGTTGGGCACTAGAGTGTTTTAGTTATGTTCACAAATCGATTACTCTCTAAGCATTGTTTGGAAGGGTTGTATCCCCTGACCTGTCATGAGAAGGGCCTGTCATTGGAGCCTGTCCCTCCATCCGTTTACATAGGTTGAATGGACTCTTTGACTGTGTTTGGTTTTTCCTGTGTAAGTTTTAGCTGCGACACACCGATTTACTCGGTAAATACTCAGTTATTACCGTGTGTCAGGCAGTGTATGAAAACACATTCCCAGAGGACCATAAAGCCATTTGGTAGGTTACTTAGGAACTTTGGCAGCTGCTATACAGGCAGACAGGATTATTTCCCTGGAGGAAAGTCATCCTAGCACCTGATTCAAGGGATTCAGGAGAGGGGCTTCCTGGAGTTTGGTGTACCTACATGCTTTTTCTTTTCTGAACTTCCAACCCAGAGTCATTTACAGAACCACCCCAAAGGATCCCTCCTGTTAAATATGCTTCCCATCACAGTCTCCCTGAGAGCTGCTGCCCGGCTTGTCCCCTTGCTTTGCTGATTAATGAAAGCATTGGCTTACTTGCTAAATGAACATCTTAGGATGACTTATGTGCTGTGACATCACAAGAAGTAATGTTTCTATCCACACAAGGACTCATTGCTCATATGCTCACATCAGCTCTGAAGCACAGCCATGAAGGGGATCAAAAGCCAGCAGCTGCACTCCTGAGAGACACTGAACTGTCATCTTACTAAGCTGTGACAATACTAACACTCACCAAAGGCTTGAAAGGATCATACCAAAACAACACATTTTACCTGCAGTTAAAATAAACCATTTTAGACCTTTAAGTAAAATTTCCTGGTAGATTCATTCCTCTCATCCCCTTGGCAGTCGTTGTCCCCACGTTGAACATTGGCTGAGGGTCTTAACAGTTTAGCACCTAGTACAGCAGCAGTTATCAAGATGGGAAGTAACAGGGAGTTACCATGAAGTTGGAACTCGAGAAGAAATAGCAGAAGCTGGCTATTTTCCAAATGGAAAATATTCTAAGCAGGATGTTACCTGCTTTTGATCTAAGAATTGTGCTGTTGTGTTTGCCTAAGTATGATTTAATTTTGCAGCCTATGATGTAAAAACTTGCCTTGATTTCTTGCAAGCTTTTTTCTTCAATAAATATTCACAAAGGTAAAAATAATCTTGTGTTTAGACCATTGTGTCCTGATGTAATTGTTCTTTCTTCATTTCATTTAATAATGGCTATTCCGTATGTGCAGGTAAATGGATAATAGAAGATGCCAGAGGAGCTAGAAGCATGTGTATATAAGGACAGCATAGGCCATTAATTTAAAACGTGGAAGCGATCAGAAAAAGACAGATTGCTAATAGCAGGTCTGTCAGAGAGGAGCAGCTCTTTACCTGATTTCACGGAGGGTGGGGACATGGGAAGCTCTCCTGGGTTTTGGTCTTGTTCTGTTTGGAGATCCTGCCTGCCAGCCAGGGCTGGCCCGGTCACACGTCCTTTCCATTTGTGAGCTCTTTGTTTTAATTAGATATTTTATGTATTTACATTTCAAATGTTGTCCCCTTTCCCAGTTTCCCCCTCTCCTAGCCCCTCTCCCCCGCTACTCCCTCCCACCCATATACTCCCACCTTACCACCCTAGCATCTCCTGCACTGGGGAAACCAGCCTTCACAGAACCAAGGGCTTTTCTTCCTATTGATGCCAACAATGCCATCCTCTGCTACATATGCCTCTGGAGCCCTGGGTTCCTCCATGTGTACTCTTTGGTTGGTGGCTTAGTCCCTGGGAGCTCTGGGGCGGGGGGTCTGCTTAGTTGACATTGTGGCTCTTCCTAAGGGTTGCAAACCTCTTCAGCTCCTTCAGTCCTTTCTCTAACTCCTCCATTAGGGTCCCCGTGCTCAGTCCGATAGTTGGTTGTGAGCATCTGCATTTGTATTGGTCAGAATCTGGCAGAGCCACTCAAGAGACATCCATACCAGGCTCCTGTCAGCAAGCACTTCTTGGCATCAGCAGTAGTGACTGGGTTTGGTGGCTGCAGATGGGATGGATCCCCAGGTGGGGCAGTCCCTGGATGGCCTTTCCTTCAGTCTCTGCTTCATACTTTGTCTGTATATTTCCTTTAGACAAGAGCAATTCTGGGTTAAATTTTTGAGAAGGGTGTGTGGTCTGATCCCCCAACCAGGGGCCTTGCCTAACCTCTGGCTATGGTCTCTACAGGTTCTCCCTCCCCTTTGTTGGGCATTTCAGCTAATGTCACCCCATGGCGTCCTGGGAGCCTCTTGCTTTTCTGGCATCTGGGACTTGCTGGTGGCTACCCAAAGGCCCAGTTCCCTATTCCTCTTTGCTATACATCTCTGTTCAGACTCCTGACCCTCTGTACATCATCCTCATCTCCTCTCATACCTGATCCTGTACCCCTTTCCCCTCCCCCTCCTCTCTTCCTCCCAGGTCCCTCCCCCCTCTACCTCCAGTGAGGATTTCGTGAGCTCTTAGAGTGCTTTTCTCCCTCTCTGCCTCATGTTTTCAGATCTGCTCCTCCTGTATCTTAGTTCCCACACCTCAGGTCATTTGATTCTCTCACAGAGTTCATCCCAGAATTCCGTAACCACGTAGATGTGTGTTGATTATGATGCCATTATGGGGATTCTGTGACTTTACTGTGATGTAGTCGTGCCAGAGACTTGAAGGTCTGGAGAGGCTTTGAGAAGATGGTGCTGACCCTGTCGTTAAGCAGTTGAAATGGCCCGACTTAAAGTTTGCTTTGTATTTAGGCTTGCTATTTCAAAGCTATCGTTATTGAAAGGTTCACATCTTTGTGATCATGTATCAGTTACTTTTCCATCTCTGTGACAAGTATCTGACAGGTTCCTGGCTTTCAAGGTCCATTCTATCGTGTCACAGGAGAGCAGAGCAGGTCACTGGATGGCAGGAGAGGAGCAGAGACAGGAATGCCTGTGTCATGCTGGCTCCCGCCAGAGGCCCCAGCCCAGGGGTTGGCATTGCTCACATTCAGAATCTCTGTCTGTATTCTATTTGTCCTCTGGAGATGCCCTTCTAGACACACACACAAGAACTCTTCACCGGCCTTGTAGGTGCCTCTCCACTCTGGGATATTGATAAAGAGGATAAACCATCAGAGACCACAGTCAGTATTTCACGCTGAATGTTAACTGGAGAGCTCATTGACTGGTTTCAGGATCTAGAACTACTCTAATGTTGCTGACTACTGCCATTCTGTATTTTGTTCTGTATTGTGATCATTTTTCTTTCCTGTTTCATTTTTATTGTAGAAAGTAATTTTAATACCTTCATGAAACTAAACATTATCTGAAACTATACTGCTAATGTCATGAACTATATGTGATTTATATTTTTCAATGATAAGAATACAGGAAACTCATTGACTAACAACTAGAAAAATGCTTAGTATAACAGAACCATTTAGTGTTACTGTCTGGAGGACTAATACTGCAAGAACATTGCCTCCCTCTTTGGGGCAGTTAAACTTTGTCAGCATAAAAAGGAACCTGGGCTTGATCCCTGAACCAAAATGTGTGAATAAATACATGGGTAAATAAAAATCTCTCAGCAGATATAGATGGTATCTTTTACATCATCTGTATTTCAATATTCCCGTATTTATCAAATTTGAAGCTATGTTGTGGGTACTATAAAAGTAATAAGGTAGAGTTTGAAGTAGTGCAGAAGTTGTCTGACGTATTCAGTGAGGTGTTTAGAAATTTTTTTGATTCATAACTTTTTCAAGGTCTTTGCAGCAAAATCCTTTTAATTTCTTTGCATTTTTAAAAGCACACATGAAATATACTTTATACTAACACTGCATATATGAATTGTGACTTTCTGGTAGTACTAGAAATATAAAGTTGTAATTTATTTATCCCACAAACATAAATGTGAAGCAAAGAAGGCTCATAGAAAATAGCCCATTCTCTACTGTCCTATTTATACAAAACTTAAAAATAGATACAAGTTATAGTCTGAGGAAAAGGAGAATCAGAACATGGACAACATAAAATTGTGCACATGTGCTTTTCTGTTGGACACAGTCTTCTATCAAGCTTTCAGTATAGTCAGGACAGACACATGTATGAAGATAGTCCTCTGCATACACCCTGGATCTAACAGAGTTTGACTATTCAGAGCTGTTCGCAGAGGGTCTGAAGTGACTTAAGGAAGGCCTTTCATCTCTTTTGCTCACTTCAGACATTGAGAGCACACTTGTCATGATCAGCCTCATTGCCTGAGGAGAATCTATGACTTCAGCCCTCTAAGTCATGCATCTGCATGTTAACAAAGGATAGATAATTGAACAGCTGTTGAATGTAAAGAAACAATGTGAGATGTTCTAGTGGCTTATTTGACTAAATTCATAGACAAATATATGTAAGTATGTGTACACACACAAAAGGATTTTCTCAAAGCAAGGTTTCTGCATGTGTATCTTTCTTGAAAATGTCTATTTTCACATGTTAACTGCCATTTCAATTAAGATCTCAGTTACACATAGAGTTAATTTGACAAGGTCTAAATGGGGCTTTAAAGCAATTCATTTCAGAGTGCTCTTGAGTTTTGTTTCTATTTAAACCATTAAAAGCTTACTCTCAATGCTAGTAGCATTCAACCAATGCATTCAACCATGTCACCGAAAGCCCTGTATGCAGCTGTGTGTGTGAAATTAGCAGACGACCTTCTCTGCCTACTTTTTCTAGTTTTCTTTAAAGTTAGGAATTACATGAAATATCTTTTTATGTTACCTTTCCAACAAAATGAGCTATATATTGAAAACAAATAACACGTCTTCTCACTTAATGTGCACAGTATTTGTAATCTCTTAGTGAGTGGAAAAACAGTTTACCTCGAAAGTTATTTTCAAAATAAGTTATATTTTTGCACGTAATTGGAAAAAATTTTCTGTAAAGTTGTTTTAAATCTGGTTGCTTGTTCGGTGTTTTGAATCAACATTTATAGTATTAGTAGCAATGGAGATTAATCTTCAAATGGGAATGGTTTAAAAATATTGAAGCTGCAAAGTTATAATGTTTCTGTCCTTGTATTTATTAGGAATAAATATTAACAGAATGCTAAATAATCATGTGCCTACTCAAAAGGGGGCTTTAATTTCAGTGAACTTTTACAGAATTTTTTCTTCTCCCATACATTACATCCTGACTGCAGTTTTACCTCCCTCCTCGCCTCCCAGAACCACTCCTCCTTCATTTCCCAGGATAAAAGAGCAGACCTTCCTTGGATAGCAAACAAACGTGGCACAACAAGTTACAATCAGACTTCATAGATTTCATATCAGGGCTGGATGAGGCACCCATTAGGAGGAAAGTGGTCCAAGCACAGGCAAAAGAGTCAGATTCAACTCTTGCTCCTACTGTTAGCTTCTCCTCTCCTCTTTATCTAGTCCAGGGCCCAATCTGTGAAATGGTGCTACCTGCAGAGTGGGTACCCAACCCAGTTAACTCAATGAAGAAAACCCCTCAGAACCATGTGCACAGACCTGTCTCCTAGGTGATTCCAATCTTTGTCAAGTTGACGGTTAACCATCACACCTTTATAAGAAATTTTAAACTTACACTTCTTAAATATCTTCTAAGGGAAGTAGAATACTGCCACAATGTGAAAGTGGTTTATAATTTATAATAATTGATAAAGATGTCCTGCTGATTTTGATTGATTGAAATATATTTAATGACCAACTGGAAATATATAATAAAAACAATAAATCATCTTCTATTACTATTCTTCTTGTATATTTCTCTGTGTAGAGTATGCATGTGGGTGTGTCTGCATGTTCTATTGTGGGGACTCCTGTGTGTGTATGCTAGTTCATGTGCACATATGGAGGCTCATGTCGTGAATCTTCTTTGATCACTCTGTCTGTCTTATTTGTTGAGGCAGGACCTGGAGCGTGCCCTCATGTGCAGTCTAGCTAGCTAGTTGTTCTGGGAATCCCTTGTCTCTGCCATTGGTGGTTGGGATTACAGGCTGCTGTCACATCTGTCTGGCATTTCTACAGGTGCTGAAGATGCAAATCTCAAGTCTCACACTTATGTGGCAAGTGTTTTACCCATTGAGCCCACTCCCAGGCATTTTCTAGCACTATGATTACCAATGCTAATAACAGATATAAATCGTAAGGTATTATTCAATTAAGACATGACATATTTTTATGTCTAGCTATAATGTAACTTAACATAAGTGAGTTGCAGAGTAAGAAGAAAATATATGACAGGTCTAAAGTCATTTGGGACTCCATTTAATTACAATGAGAAGATTTCTCATTGATGGATTGTTTCATTGTGGAATTACTGCAAGAGCTTATTATGACTGCCATTCAAGTTCTAGACTAATCCAAAGGGGAATGTTTTTTTTTTTTTCTAACAGGAGGTTATGTTTAAGCAACCTGTCCTGGGTGTTTGAAGGAACTGTGCATATTGGCAGTGTCCACCGAGAAACTGTCAGTGCATTTATTAGTAGTAAAATTCAAGTGATGACTGCATTCAGTAGCCTGGCTCCTGCTGCATCATCATAGTTACCCTGAGCGTGTGCTAACCCCGGAGCCCTGCAGAATGAGAAGCTGCTCTTTACACCTGCCTCTTCATTTTGAATTTTACAATTAGGTTTTGCAGAAATTCTGTAGGATTTTTTGTTGGATTTTTAATACTTTTGCTTAAACTGGAATATAAATAAAAATGTTATTTCTTTTCTATAGTGAGTATAGTTCTCCATTAATTTGACTTATTAAACATTTGAAACTATATTTCATATTTGTTTTATTAAGTTATATGTAAGTCCCTCATAGGTCACATTATTATATTTTACATTTTAAAAACAATTATAGTTTTAAATTTTGTATCCATCTGAACAGAGAGGCAGTTAAATATTGAACTGCTATATTTAGAAATTTTGTTTAGTTATATCTTCAAAGTTTAAAAAAAATTAAAGTAATTTACCTTGGGCTTGCTTTGTACACAGTACTAACTACACAGGGAGCAAATAATTATAACTTTTTCTTTCTATTTCAGTTTTTATGGTATCTCTCTCTTAGCTTTTAGCTTTGTTATAATGTTCAATAAAATCTTTCATTTCATCATGGATGTAATGGGCAAAACTTATGGCAAGAGAGTCTGTTTGTCTAAAGGTTTTTGTTTGGCACATTGTGGCTGATAAAAGATTTGCTTGTTTCTAGTTTGTTTAGAGGTTGTTTTTGTTTGTTTTGTTGTTAATATTTTCCTTTGGTATCTTACTAAGAATGACATTCTGGGTTTCATGTGTGCTTGACAGACACTTTAGCCTTGCCCTGATAAGAGTTTTTATATTTTTAAAATTCATGAATCGATGTTACAGCTCTCAGAAACATTCTGCCCAGTGAAATAATCACAGAACACTGTGAACATTTTAACATAAAATAATGTAAATTATGAAATAAGTCATATAAATGCATATATATGGTTTCAAATGTTACATTTTAAATTTCTTGGATAAATCCTCATTGATCATGGTGAATGGTTTTAAAAATTTTGCTGGATCCAGCTTGCTAAACTTTACCCAGGATTTCTGTGACTGTGACAGGTTGGCTGGTGTATGGCTTCCCTTCTTCCCACAGAAAGAAGCATCTTCTGGTCTGTGGCAGCACTTTGCTTCAGTCTGTCTTGCACAGCTCTCTTTGAGAGGATACTGTAGTTTAGAGGTCTTTCATGAACGTACTGCCCGTTTCCGTGCATTGTTGTCTCTGGTAAGCTCATTAAGTCCCCAGTCTAAGTACCATAGCATGATATATCTACGTCTTTTTCCTTGGCCCAGACCCTTCTGCTGTACTCTAGAATCTTCATTGACCAACTTTATTTTTCTGAGTTACCTTGGTATTCATTAGTTTTGAGGGGTTCTCAAAAATATAGTCTAAATATAATTCCTTTATTAAATAGTTGAAAATATTTTCTCCCAATTTGGGACTTTTCATTTGATTTTTCCCAATTTGTAGCCATTAAAGCATATTTACGTTTATTTGCTGGGGAAGGAGACAATGTGCGTGTGGCAGGGCATGAGTATGGTCAGCCCTCTCCCACATGGCGGCTTCAGAAGATGGAGCGCGGGTTCTCAAGCGCCTTTACTCACTGCGCTTTAACAGTGCCTCTCAAGAGCATAGGTTCTTGAATTTCATGCAGTTTTCTAATTGAGTTTGTAGTTGTTGTTGTTGTTCTGTGGAGTATAGGTTCTGCTGTCATAGCTAGGAAACATTTTTTGTTATTAACTGATCACAAAAGTTTTCTCCTATGCTTTCCTCTGGAAGTCACACATTTTAGGTCTCCTACTTGTATCTAATTGCTATGCTGAGTTACCTTTGACATGATGTAAGGTGCCTTTGTGTATTCAATTGGAGCTACTTTGTTTCATGTGAGATCTTAAAGTCCATTGTCTTTCTCTTTGGGAATGATAAACTGCTTATCATTGTGGTACCCATGGTTACTACTACCCTACTTTCTTCATTCTGCGATACAGTCTGTTGAAATAGGAAGTTAATTTTCAGCCCTGACTTATTTCTTCAGACTGTCTTCTTCATTCAGATGCCCCTCACTTTTTCTGTTGGATGTTTTATCAAGCGATTTTTGATGGTAAATTTTTTTCCCATTCTAGGTATAATAGTGATCACGTGGGGAGATAATTTGAGAGATGCTAAGCAGATGTCATCGCGCGCGCGCGTGCGTGTGTGTGGGTGGGTGGGTGGGTGGGTGGGTGAGTGTATGCAGCTAGAACTTATCTTTGCCCAGAATTTTGGCTAGATTTCTGAATTTGATATGTGGTATGCTCCGTGCTCTTCATACATGCATAGGTAAGTCCCTCTTAAGTCAGTACCATCACTTTCGGAATCAATTATTGAGGTTCAATGTAGATTCAATTATAGATTAGTTTGTGGCACTGAAATCTAGTTGCATGCTGACCTCTTCTTGACTTTGAAACTTGATTTCTTAAAATAAAGAAGTCCTTGATCTCAGCTTGCTTTGTGGTCTTTTGCTTCTTTTTCAAGAGGATATAGGGAAGCGTGTGGAGCGCGGTGACCTCCTGAGAAGTACTGCTCGGTTAGCTTTCTGCAAAATTAATAAGAGAATCAAAGACTGACTCACCATCTCCCAAATGACTTTTTTTTTACTCCAGGAAAATCATCATATTCTCTGTTGCCACAAGGGCTCTTTGATTTTTCACACCATTGGATGTATGCTTTATTAATATAATAGACTGCAGACAACTCCTTCTGAGCTTTTATCTCCTAAAAAAATTGTTCTTGGCATCATTTGTTCACAAAGTGTATGGTGTAGCCATTGTCATTGCTGTTAGACAGTGGTTGGTCCTCCTTCGCTTCTCTGATCCTCTGACTCTAATTACACATCAAATTGGTTCCTGGTCCAGTCTCTCGGATCTGTGCCAAAATATTGTTTCTGATTTCATTAAGGTTCTTTTCTTAAACCCTTGGCTTCTGCATTTTCTTAATTGAAGTTTTTTATGTACCAGGCTGTCCATCTATTAATTGCTTCCTATTACAAAAAATACTGCATATTTCTTTATTTTTTAATTATGATGTGAAAATGTCCCCTAAGTCTTTCAACCATATTCATCTTAGCATTTATAGATGCGTAATTCTCCATTTTAGAACTCCTTTCTCAATACTACTTTAGGCCTCGTCTCCTTTACTTCTAAAGTCGATTTCCTTTCAAGTATTATTTTATTAATTCCCTCTGCCTCACCGCCCACCCATCAGCCTCATCTGGTCTGCCTTCTTTCTTCTGGTTACCAAGACTGTCCTGCCAGAGCTTCTGCAGACTTCGATGTGGATTTTGTTGTTATGGCCTTGATCTTCTTGTGTTTTATGATTCAAACCATTCTCCATTTTCTTCTTTGCACTCAGTGTCCTCTGCATGTTCGTCACCCCTCATCTGGCTCTACATTATTTCCTTAGACACCGCAGTAGGCAGTGGCTTAATGACCATCCTTCGATACCATCAGTGCACCTCGAATGCGTGTGTCAGACATGGACTGCTAGCTTCGTTTAGTTTATGTCACTTGCTAGGAGAATATTTGATTTATATTTTCCATTTATAAACCTCTGTTTTGAAATCCACCTTGTGAGAACTTGTAGACTCATGCCTTTCCATGTCACTTCTGTCTGCGCTGCTGTCCCTTGCTGCTTCTGTAGTTTACAGTCTGATTTTCTTCTGTTCAGTAGTTTCTCATCCATTCGAGCTTTTCAGCAGACATTACGCACTTCTGCACCTGAGGCTCCTTTCTTCGGAACACAGAGTTAGTTTGTACCACATTGAATTAGCTGTCAACATCATGATATTTGAGGACTACAAAAATGATTTCTGGATATTTTGAAACAAGATCTGTGAGTATTGAGCCGTCACCTCTCAGGGGCACACGTAGGCTGCATAGTTCAGAGACAAGGTCATAATGAAATCACATTTACTTTCAAAAATCACGATTGTTAAATAAACAATACACTAAACCAACAAATAGCTAGTAGGTTCATTTTTAACCCTTACATTTGTAAACTTAAAAATTACACTTTAGGGGGCTGGGGATTTAGCTCAGTGGTAGAGCGCTTACCTAGGAAGCGCAAGGCCCTGGGTTCGGTCCCCAGCTCCGAAAAAAAAAAAGAACCAAAAAAAAGTTACACTTTAGGGTCGGGGATTTAGCTCAGTGGTAGAGCACTTGCATAGCAAGCGCAAGGCCCTGGGTTCAGTCACCAGCTCCGAAAAAAAAAGAAAAAAAAATTACACTTTAAAGTAGGTTAAAAGGGGAAGCAATAATAATTGTCAAACATTTAAAATGAGAAATAATGAAATTGTCACTCATCCAGCGTTGTAGACTATCTCTAAATTTCTTTCTAGACAGATATTAGATACACTTTTCTTTCTAGCTAGAATATAAACCTAAACATGGAAAATTACAAAGTAATGCGAAGGGTGGTATCATGCTGAAGAGGCCACTTACTCAGTGGGCATCAGGCTTGCTGTGCGAGCATGAGGACCTGAGTTCAGATTTTAGCACCCAAGGAAAAGCCAGGAACAGCAGCAGGCATCAGAGGATGGACACAGGGCTCCCTGGATAGTCAGTCTAGCCAAACCCCCTGTCCCAGGGAGAACACCCTCTCCTCTCCCAGGCACCAGTGAAACCAAAAATACAGAGTAAAAAATCACCAGAAATAATGTGAGAAGATAATAATCAGTGAGTCAAGGCTCCATAAGAGTAGTAAAGGAACGACCGAAAGGCACAATTAATACATTAGAGGAATGAAAACAGTCAAGTACCATAGTCACATGTGAGGCATAATCTTTAGCTTATTCTTCTGGTTTCATCATTTGGCCCCTGTAGATAGTTTGTTTCTTTCTCTCTTATTTTGTTTTTGTTTTTCTGTTTTGTTTTGTTTTTGCTTTTTCGTTTTTCTGACAGGGTTTTCTTATGTAGCTCTGGCTGTCCTGGAACTGTCCTGAACACCAAGCTGACCGTGAACTCAAGAGATCCCCCGTCTCTGCCTCCTGAGTGCTGGGATTAAAGGCTTGCTCTTCCACCAGGGTCCCTGTAGGTATTTGAATTAGGAAGCTTGTTGTGCTTTTTTTGCAGCTAGAGTGTTTTAAATTGTTTTACATGGATGGATGTTTTGCCTGGTCCGTGCACCACATGTGTGTTTGTGTGCCTGGTGCTCTAGAGGCCAGAAGACCACATAGGATTCCCTGGGACTGGCCATGAATCTCCATGTGGATTTGGCTGTCAAGCTAAGGTCCTCTGGAAGAACATCCAGTGCTTTTGTCACTGAACCATCTCTCCAGCCACTTAGCTATAGTATTTTTTTTAACTGTGTACTAATTAAGGCCAAATTTGTGTATCATAAATTACTTTAAACTTAGCAATTTGGTATGTTCACAGGATTGTACATATACTACCTTTATATAATTCCAATTAACTTTTAGCAGCACAAATAAAGCTCTGAGTACACTACACAGTTACTATATATCATCCACCCTCCACTGTTCTACCGTGGCCTTGCTTTGCCTGCCTGTCTTCCTTCCTTCCTTCCTTCCTTCCTTCCTTCCTTCCTTCCTTCCTTCCTTCCTTCCTTCCTATCTTCTGTCTGTTTATCTGTCTTTTTGTGCCTTGATATTCATGAATGCGTATATGGCATAGTACATTCTGTAGTCTTTTGTGTCGGGTTTCTTTAACTTACATAGTTCACAAGTTTCATCATAACTGTTTGATGGATGGATAATATTACATGATGAACATAAGTCATAATCCCTTTATCCATTACTGTTGATAGACACTTAGATTATTTCTACCTTTTAGCCATTGTAAATAACACCACTGTACATTATCAAAGACAGTTGTTCTTTTCAGTTCTGTGAATGCTTAGATGCTTAGATGCAGAGTGATTGGGAAGACAGGCTGTTCTGGTACCTGGCTTCTGTTCCTGGTCTTGAATGATACTTGGGCAGCTGGCACAGCTGTGTCCTTTTACTCTAGATGGAGCTGCTGTAATAGCCTTCAAAGTAAAATGTCACTATAGTCATGTACAAGCTTTCCAGGCACTTGACAACAGCACTTTCCCTAATGTTCTTATGTTCAACAACATGACCACAGAGTGAAGCGTTGTTTCAAGCTCATAGCGTTATACCTAGGGAAGTGTGGCCGTGCACACAGAATTCCTGTCGGGTTGGGTTCTTGTCCTTTCTCTACTTTGGGTTGTACTGCCCTCACTTTTATGTCATGCCTGATGAGCAGAATTCTCTGATGAGTAGTGGTGAAACCATTCTTTTTCAGTCTACATTTATATCCTTCCATGTATAATCGTCATAATAAAAATAGTAAACTAAACCAAGTTATGACCATCTGTTCCTTTAAGGTTACAGTAGAATTGTTAGATGCCGGTCTCAGAATTAATCTGAATACATATTTATTATATATTAAACAGGTTTTACTTTAATAATATCTAATTAATTAGTTCAGAATGTTATTTTTTGCTTTTCTTGCAACCAGAATTAACTGAATTTCTTTCTCACAAGAATTACTTCCCTGTAGGCGGGTGCAGTCATTCAGTTCTGCATACCCATCGCAGTGTGTGCAATTTCGTGTACCGCATGCAGTAGGTAAACGTTGCCTGTTGTGGTTTTGAAAGTTAGAAGAGTAGTACTAATGATAATGAAAGGAAGCCAAATGTTTACACAAGCAACTGAGATGAGATGCTAGTCATCAGCCATGGTGAAAGCAATGTTTATCTGTAGTTTGTTTCACACTTAAGAGGCCAAATTATGTAACACATCTGAAATTATGAGAAAACATCCCTAGTGATGGTACCTTCTTGAATGTGGTGGCTGTTAGCTATCAGAAAGAAAATAGAAATCTAGAAAATACGTTTTGTTGCTAGCAAATTTTCATAAATTATCTTTTGGTCTGATTAATTTTAGTGTGGAGTTCTTCCCGATAAAGCCCACAAGTTCCATTCTGAACACACCAGCTTATGTGTCAAATAGTTTTTTTAATATAATTATCCCCAGTTTTGAGGATTGAACCTGGGGTCTCCTGTGTGCGGGGCAAGCAAGCACACTATCCCAAACAATGTGCCTGTCCCAGTTTATTTTATGCAGAGTTGATTCACACAGAAGCTGTAAGAACACCCCTGTATAGACATGGAGAGTGCATGGTGTGTGTGTAGAACTAAAGGATTACTAGGAGGAACCAAAGTGTGCAGAACTGATGATTCTGCTTCCCCGGAGGGCAATGATAAAGAATGTTAGCAGAGTGGTAGACAGACAAAGTGACAGTGCAGAAAGATGGACTTTGCTTAGTAGTAATTGGCGATAAGCTAAATGCAAAGGAGGGATTAGAAATGAGTTAGCGCAAAAGAGAGCTGTCTCATCAACAGGAATTAATATTTCAAGATCATGAATTGTATGACATGTTAATGTCCAAGCAAGAGGTCAGGAGTATAGCAAACAGACATGACTGCCTGGAAGAAGGCTTTTGTCAGATAATTATAAGGAATAGATTAAAAAAAGTTCAGTACATCTAGCATTCAAAAATATGCCTTTATTTCCCTACTCAATTTCCTTTATTTTTTTCCTAAATCATAGGTCTTGAAGTTTGGTGTCATGAAAGTTAATGAGGGTTCTTTACAATTGGTAACTGTTAAATTTTAATCCTCTAATTTTTATTACCTGATATAAAATTTATTCATTTTAATTGTAGAATACACAAATGTCAAGGAACTTTGAAGAAACTTCAGTAATTTAAACCATATATCTCTGTTCTTAGTGAAAAATGAAAACACCCCAAAGGAGGTTTTATGTGGAGTAAACGAGGTCTGGAAATGGTCTGTATTGAGACCTAATGGCCTTTTGATGTCTGATTCTTTGATTTTGCCTTTTCTTTTTAAAGGGGTGCTATGTGATTATAATTAGAAACATATCAAGTTCTTTACTTGGGAGCTAATTGTTCCTTAGCTCACGCCATTAGGACTAATCGTTTACTTCAAAATGGCAATAGTTTGAAATGATACTAAAGAGATTCACCATGTTTAGTCAAGAATGCTCCAGTTTGTCATGAAGGTTTATCGTGTATGATGTATACTCATTTATTTTGCATGTTGAGGCTCTCTTGTGTATGTGTATATTATATATTAAATAGGCTTTATTTTAATAATTTCTAGCTATTTTGTTGTGAATATTTGCTTTTCTTGCAACTAGAATTAAGTGTATTTTAAGTTTCACAGTAAACTTAAATTCGTCAAAGGCATAATGAGAATACACCTTAGTAGGTGGATAATGGTTATTCAATTTTGTATTCATATAATCATTTGTATTATCTTGAGAAAACATATCCATATAATTTAGTAAGTTCCCAAAATCTGAGCATGGTTTTCTTTTTACAAATAGCTTTCTTGAATACCAGTGTGGTGGTAAAGGGGGCCCAGCTGTTCTCTCTTCTCCACTCTGCCGGACCATCTGAAACCAGTTTAGATCCAGAGCAGTCAAAGCTTGCAGTTGATTGTAAACATTCCTTAGCTCCAGTGAGCATGCTGATTTAACCCTCCCTCTGCGAAGTTTGCAGAAGAGAGCAATATGTGACCACCTTGCTTCAAGCAGAGAAAGAAATGTATTTTCTGTTAAGTGGTACTTTGTAGAAATGTCATCGTAGAACACTACATTTCTTCTCATGAGGACACATGGAGTGTGGTGGTCAGGGAACTTCTTACTGACAGAGACATTTGTGACACTGTTTCACACTCTAAGTTTAATGTGTAACGTGAGACTCCTCTTAGGCTTATTGGACGCTTGCTTCAGAATTCAGCAAGCTCTTTTTAAAGCAGCCTATATGTTTGGCTTCTTGAGTTTTATTACAGTAACAGTTCCACTTTTACAGTGAAATGTGGTGAATAAGCATGACTGGGGGAGTGGAATCAGCTAATGGTGTAAAGCCGCACTTCACTTACTATTCACAGTAAACACAACAATACTGATGCCAAGTCTTCCGGAGTCTCCTGTGTGGTCATGTTATCTCCTGGGAGAGATGGAGTTTCAGAAATGAAGCAACTTGGCTAGCATGATCTGTTACTGAGCTGAGCTTCATACCTGGAGCTTCTGAGTCTAAATCAGTGCTCTTATCCAGAAAAAAAAATGTAAATTTTACCTTCTCTGTCGTCAAAGCGGGTTTTTTGTTTGTTTGTTTTGGTTTTGGTTTGGTTTTTTGCCTATTGTCATTGTTGTTGGAGACACCGTTTCTCTTTCTAGCCTGGTCTGGAAGTGTTATGTAGCCAGGCTAACTCATCTTGCAAATGATCTTACTTCCCTTGCCTTCCAAATACTAGGATTTACTCTAGGCTTGAGTTGCCACTCTAAACTTGACAAAAATAGCTTTCCTTCTGTGCTTTCTAAATGACTTGACTTGACTTCAAATTATTTATAAGTATGTCCATTAACCCCGTGTGAGTCCATCGTACCCCAGAAAGCTGCCCACTCCCTTCTCTCCTACAGCACATCTCCTTTTTTCTGCTCTAATTATTGGGCCTAGATTGGTTTTCAGATCCAAAGGGACCAGTTTGTTTTCCCCTGAGGTACAAAGACCTTATGTTCTACAGTTGATAAAGCTTTAGGACTAACAACTTTGAATGGGTTTGACTCCAAAGTCTCTCTTGTTAGCCACTGTGTCATACACAGTCCTCTCTGACTATGGAAATTTGAAATCTAAAAAAACTGAAATCCGAAGCTGAAAGCCTGAGAAGTTACTATATTAGCCATTATTTTTGTTTTTGTGGCAAAATAGAGAGGAACTTAGGGGAAAGAAGTTATTTTTGCTCATGGCTTGAGGGTGTAGCCCGTCACTATTGCCACAAACAAGAGGCTGCTTAGATAGAACAAGGGCCAGTGAAAGGGGAATTCCAGTGTTCTGTTCTCTCCTTTTTCCATTTTTATTTAGTCTGGATACGCAGCCAGATTAAAGTTGAGTCTTCTCTTCTTTGTTTTAGCATCTCTGAGAGACTCCTCACAGATGTTCCCAGTGGTTTCTTCTAGATTATAAGTCTTGTCATATCGACAAGGAAGACTAACTTTCCCAGTTATCATAATGAAGATTCGTTAGTCAACAGCCCATATGGACTAGAATCATACTGAATTTTTCAGCAGTTGCACTGATGTAAGGGAACTGGGCAAATGCAGCGTGAATCAGGAAGTCTATAAGAGATACAGCTGTAGATGAGGGGCCTAGCGTACGTGCCATGTCAAAAGAGAGCCTTCTCTGAGACCTTGCATCTTTATAATATACATTTTATTCAGTTACTATGAGTTTGGGGATTTATTTAGTTGAAAGAGAAATTAAAAGTAGACTAACTATGGTGAATATACTATAATTGCCACATACATTACTTTTTAAAGGGAGACTTTTTCTTGGAAAGAATAAAAATGAGTTTTATTTTCCTTCCTTATTGAAACTATCACAGTTTATGGCAGGATATCATATCAAAGTATGAATTAATATGTGAATAGTTTAATTCTGTAGACCCCTTAGGAAGTTTAAGTTAGATCATTTATAAATAAAATTAGCTTATTGCCACTTAATTTAGAACATGTTGGTATTTTGTTTTGTTTCTCCAGCATTTATAAACTTGTGTAAAATTTTAAATTTTTATAACATTTTTGATTTGGAAAAGATTAGAAGCTAATATGCAACACCCCTTTCCTGCTAAATTCAGAACTCAAATTGGAAAGCAGGAGGTCAGGAAACCTCTCCGCATGAGCTTACATGCACTCACCAGCCCATGTTCAAAGCCTTCCCCAAGAAATCATGCACTGATGACAGGCAAGTCTTGAGTAGGTAAGAAAGGAGCTGAAAACACAGTTCCTCTTATTTCTTCCAGAGTTAAGGGTTGTTAGGGTTGTGTGAAAAGAGAGGCAGGGAACTTTTCTTGCTGAAGGAGTCAAAGTGCTTATTGTGTAGGCAGTTTAATATAGAAAAATTGCAAAATCCAACACACATGTTCACATATATCTAATGTTAATGCTTTATAAGTATTCATACATTTAATATAAGAAAGAATGTCATTAGGATATATATTTCCTTTTTCTCCAGAAATAAACATCTTTCTTTGTCACATTTTATAAATCTGCCATGTTTCTACATAATACCCAGATTAGTCTTTACTTGAATCCTTTAAAATTTTTGATACTTGTTTTATCTCCTGGAATATGGTTTGTCTTGATTAATGTTCTGTGTGCTCTTGAGATGGTTGTTTATTCTCTTGTGTTGTGACATGATGTCTTATGAATGTCATTAAGGTCATGTTTACTGATAATTTATTCAATTTCTGTTTGTTTTCCTGTCTTATTTTTCTCTGAATTATTAATAATGAAGGATATTTAAATTGATAGTTCTGTTTAAGCATGTGTTTGTCTCTGTAGTTCTGTAAGTTTTGTGTTTTTAACTTTTGTTTCCTATTTATAAACTCAGTTGTTACTTAAGTATGATAAAATGACCTTGATAACACTCTTTGTTCTGAAATCTATTTTGTACAAAATTAATATAGCCATTCTATCTGTTTTCTTAATGTTGATAGTTTAAAAAATAGTTTTACTTTTAACTTATTGGAATCTTTCTGTCTAAACAACATAAAAAGTTGGTTAATGCCTTTTCAATCATTTGGACAGCCATTGCCTTTTATTTAGGATATTTAAACCATTTACATTTAGTGTTACTAATAATTTTAAATTTTAAATATGTATATACATTCACCTGCCTGGTTCTGGCTTTTTGTTTTTTCTTTAATAAAGTGACTGCATCTTATATTCACAAATTCAAACTTTGATAGTAAGATTTTGTGATAATTTTGACAGGGAAGGATATTAAAATAAACTTTCATTCCATGAAAAAAATCTTTTGAAAGGAGGTACTGCATGTGGCAATGATAAAGTATGGGCCATAGTTAATTTATTAAAGAAAAAGGAAAATATAGATTAACTTTCGGGTTGATTAGTTGTTGGTTCTTATTGTCTTTATCAGTTACTTGCTGTCTAGAGGTTAATTCATGATTTAGCTTATACATTTTAAAGTTATCACAGTATACCCTCAAGTACTATCAGTCTAGTTTATATATAAGAATCCTATGATATATTATTGCTTTTCTCTATTTCTGTACTATGCATTGTTTTTGTTATACATTTTACCATTATACATTATAAAAAGCCATCATTAGTTTGCCTTATTTTCATTTGAAGTGAATTGTTTTTAAAGACAATTATAGAATGAATTTCAAACTAGTCTGTGTAAGTACAAATCTTGATAATACTTTTATATTCCAATCTATATTGTTGCCTTTCAACTTGGAAGACTCCCTTTTCTGTTTCTAGGAATGCAGGATGTGTCAATTTCATTTAGAAGAGGGAAGGAAATAATCCCAGGAGGCAGAAGGAGGGAGAGACCTGGGTGGTGGAGGGGATGGGGGAACAGGATTAGGTTTGGGGGGTCAGGAGAGTAGCCCAGAAGGCCAAGAGAATTATTAGAGATAAGCAGCATAGAGGGTTTGGGGGGTAGGATGTTGGCGGGTGGGGGACCCTCTAGAAAGTACCAGAGACCAGGAGGTGAGAGACTCTAAGGACTCAGTGGGGTTGAACTTAGCCAAAATGCCTAACAGTGGGAGAGGAAACTCAGGATAAACTTTAGTTTTATTGGATATTTTTTTATTTACATTCCAAATGTTATTCCCTTTCCCAGTTTCCTGTCCATAAACCCTCTATCCCACTCCCTCTCTCCCTTCTATAAAGGTGTTCCACCCACCCATCCCTTTCCATCTCCCCGCCCTGACATTCCCCTACACTGGGACATCAAGCCTTGGCAGGACCAAGGGCTTTTTCTCTTATTGATGCCCAACAAGGGCATCCTCTGCTACATATGCAGTTGGAGCCATGGTCTGTCCATGTGTATTCTTTGGATTGGTTGGTATTGTTCCCATAAGGGTTGCAGACCCCTTCAGCTCCTTCAATCCTTTCTCTAACTCCTCCAGTGAGGGCTCTGTTCTCAGTCCAATGGTTGGCTGCGAGCATCCACTTCTGTATTTGTCATGCTCTGGCAGAACCTCTCAGGAGACAGCTATATCAGGCCTCTGTCAGCATGCACTTGTGGCATCTGCAATATTGTCTGGGTTTGGTGGCTGTATGTATATGGGCTGGACCCCCGGGGATGGGGCAGGCTCTAGATGGCCTTTCCTTCATCTCTGCTCTAAACTTTCTCTACATATTTCCTCCTGTGAATATTTTTGTTCCCCCTTCTAAGAAGGACTGAGGCATCTGCACTTTGGTCGTCCTTCTTCTTGAAGTTCATGTGGTCTGTGGATTGTATCTTGAGTAATCTAAGCTTTTGAGCTAAGCATTTGAAAGGTATTGCTTAAGTGTCTTCTCTTTTCATTGTTTGTCATGGAAAGTCTGAATCACCTTTTCCTAGCTATTCTTTAACATTTTTCTTTCTTTTAGAGAAATTTTATTATCATGTAACTTGTATTTTCCTGTATATTGCCTGTATTAGTAGCTCTTGACTCTGTAGGTTTGTAAATCTTGCTAAGTTAAATGTTTGCTATTATTTCTTAAAAATATGTATATCCTATGTCTTTCTTTCTTTTGCATACTCTAAATATAGTCATATGAAGTTGCTGACAGTGGTCATGGGCTCTCTGACTTTCCCTTCCTGTGCCCCAGCTCAAGTTCCACTGCTACACCCACAGCTCTGGTCTTTTTTTTAGTGGTGCGAACTGGTCTTTAATCCAGGCTCCATGCTTTTCACTGCATGTGCAATCCCCTTTCTAGAAGTGCAGATGGCACAGCCATTCCTAGCGTTAGCACAGACCGTTGTCTCCATTCCTCCCCCAGTCTGGCTGCTGTTGTCCCTCAACCTGACTGTCTTTTATCCACACTTGTTCAGCTCATGGTCCTGGGGTCCATGGGGAGAAATGCTGACCATCTTTTCTTTTCCTTGGTCTTGTTCCTCCTTTAGTTAACTTTATTGCCAGTTTCTTGTGTGCTAATTCTATGAGGTTCTGTCTTTATATTTGTATCCATTCATTTAAATCAACTTAAATAATTATAATTTCTCTATGCATTTACTAAGCCCATGGTAGTTTATGTTTATTTTTTGTATTAATGCAATGCCTTTCCCCTTGAAAGCTAGTTAGTGGATGGGATGGGATACAACTAGTTCAGAAATGCTTTCCCAATGTTTAGTATTGCACCTGGTATTAAATGAGTAATCAGCCTGTTAATGAGAGTAATTAACAAATACTAAATGGCTTCAGATAAACTACCAAGCTTGTCATTCTACCATGTACTTTGTCAAATTTGGAAAATAAAATTTCTAAGATTCCATTTATTTATATGTTAAAATAATAACTTTCATAGCTATTGAAATTAAATGAAATAACATGTGGACTGCCCTGACCCGTAATGAGCATAGTAGGCTGTCTCTAAATGTGACCATGTGGTTACCCTGTTAGTGTTGTAGGCTGTAGACACACCATTCATTAAAGTACTAGAAAATATCTGTTGTCACACTGAAACCATTTCTCCATCACTCAGAAATCATCCTTAATAAGCTGAAGATGTCCCTCACACAATAAATATTGCATTTGTATTTGATAAATAAGGAGAAAATATGCCTACTTAAAATTTGATCTATTTGTGCATAGTGATGAACATAAGTGAGAATATTTTCCAGCTACTTTGAAATATTCAAGTGCCCAGGGACAAGGCATGGATGATGTTTTTGAAGGGAATAAATATTTCAGCTCCACATTTCAGCCTTTTTTCTTCATTCCTTTGATCTGGCTTTGGATTGCTTGTCATTCTGCTTGAATGACTTCACACTGTCTTTCTTCTTTCCCTGGTAACAAGAAATGGCTCTGTGCCTATTCCATAAGATTCAGCCTTGACCACTTTGCAGGAAGGCATATATTTCCTTATTTACTGACATAATTCTCTAAAATTAATTGTACCAGTTGAAATGCCAGTGAGCTCTATATAGATGACATGTAATTTCAATGGAAGTTTTAATTAGCAGCTTCTTAAGTATAGGAAACAGAAAAAGGAATGGTTAGATTGGAATTTGTTTTGAAGTTTAAAGATTAAAATTTTAAAGAATTGTTTTTTTCATTGTAAGGGTTATTTTACTCTTAAAGATCATTTCTTGTGATTTTCAAGTTGTACCATGAAAATATTGATTTTTTTTTTACTCCCAGAGTGAGGGTTTTTGCTTTATTTATTTCTTTATACCCTTACTATAGGCATGTTTATTTTGCATAAACTATTATACAAAATGTTAAATGGCACAAGCCTTTTCTACTACACACACAAGTCAGGTCTCATGAAATTAGTTTTTTTTGTGGTTATGTGTGTGTGCGTGTGTGTGTGTGTGTGTGTGTGTGTGTGTGTGTGTGTGTGTGAACACATGTGGGTATATATACTTACGCATGTTGGAGGCTGGCTGCCATTGAGTTTTCCTCTATGACTTCACATCTTAGTTTTTGAGACAGACGCTCCTCCTGAGTATGAAGCTCACTGATTGGTTGGACTGGCTAATGAGCTCCACTGGGTCTCCTGTTTCTGTTCCTCCAGGCCACTTGCTCTGGGCTTAAAGATGTACACCACTGCACTGGCATAAAAGTGTAGGTGCTAGAACTCCAAACTCAGGAGCTAATGCTGTTGGGTGAGCACCTTACTGCGGGGGGGGGCAGGCCCTCCCCACCTGAGATTAGTTTCCATGGAGACTAGCTGCCTCTTTGTGTCACTCACACTGTCACAAGCACACTCCTGTGTACACTGTAGCCTGTGATACAGATAGTGCTCACACTGTAGCCTGTGATACAGATAGTGCTCACACTGTAGCCTGTGATACAGATAGTGCTCACACTGTAGCCTGTGATACAGATAGTGCTCATACTGTAGCCTGTGATACAGATAGTGCTCACACTGTAGCCTGTGATACAGATAGTGCTCACACTGTAGCCTGTGATACAGATAGTGCTCACACTGTAGCCTGTGATACAGATAGTGCTGTGTTGTTTGATTTTCTTCTTGGTTCTTTCAGTTTTCCTGAGTCTGGTTGATGTTTCTCCAAGATGAGAGTCATTTCTTCTACTTATTTTATGGGTTTTTTTTTTGGGGGGGGTATATTTAATGAATAGATCTCAGAATTTGTCACTAGGATTCTTATCTCAGCTTCTAGACAACAGCTGACGACCAGGAGATTTGTGACAGACCCACTTGTTTTGAATCTAAATTAAAATCCAGCTGACTTGAAAGGATTTATGAATATCTTAGTTGAAAATTCATATCCTATTTATAACTAGCATTTCTTTAATATTAAAATTTGACCTTGGGAACAGGGTTTCTGAGACTGTTAAATTCATGTCAGAAGAAAATTTTATAGAATTCCTTTATGTTTGTTGGCTGCTCTTTTTCCTTTTTTTTTTTTTTTTTTTTTTTTTTTTTTTTTTTTTTAGCATTTTGATCTCCTGAAGTCTGAGTTCATAACTAAAGTGACTTCACTGATAAACAGATGATTTGAGCGCATCTTAGTCTAGGGGTGCTTGGCCCTACTAATAGTCTGGAAATCCTGGGTTTTATTAACTCAGACTTGCTCATGTTTTATTTATGTAGTGCCTTTTAAAGAAAGAATTCTGTTAGGGAATTTTTTAACCTGATAATATTATTTAGATGTCAAGTCACTGAAAATCCACAAATTAAATATTCATAGAAATAATATTGAATATATTCCTATTTTCTTTGTCTGATTTAACTGTAAAAATTTTCTATACCTAACTCATATTTTGTTCTCCATAGTATTTTAAAGAAGTTTAAGAATATTATATTAAATACCTTGACCACACTGCGTCTGATAATTGCAAACATTGTACTATTTTTCTATTGTTCCTGTGACAAATCCCTACAAACACATCGTCTTAAAGTAGTTTCAAGTTATTCTCTGCTGTTCTGGAAGTCAGTAGTTCAGTATGAGACTTGAGGAGGTAAAGTCAAGGTATTGTGGATCCTTGATCTTGGAGAGAGCTCCAGGAGTAAGCCCCTTGCTCTGGACATCTTCTGGGAGGCTGGTGTGCTTGGCCTCTGACCTTGAACCCATGGATTGTGTTAACTCTGCAGGTCAGTTGCGACAGTATTGGTATATGGTCAATAGTAAAACCAATACTGATGTTCATTTTATTAGGCATTCCTTTCTGAACCTGAAGAATATCAAGTGTGGTATATGCATTCCGCATGTTTTAAAGGATTTAGTAGATCCCGTGTGGATTGAAGTCTCATGAAGAAAAGGATAAAGAGTAAATTTTAATTATGCTAAGTGAATGGTATGACATTTTGACTGACTCAGTCTAATTAATTTCAGTTCTGATTGGCAGCCAAGAAGGTAGGTGATATTATTGCCTCTTGAAAAGCTTATGCTCCAAGCCCAGATGGAAAGGAGTGGAGAACTCGAGCTGTTTTCTAGGCTTGTTTGAAGTTTTTTGTTTTGTTTTGTTTTTCTTGGAGTTTCCAGGGGGGATGCCAAGCTGGCAGCAAATGAAGTATAGTGTAATGTGAAGCCTTATGTGTTGGACCATGGCCATCATTATCAAAAGTGCAGCTACAGAAATGTGCCAAAGGATTGTCAAATTAGGGTTGGCCTGCACATACAAACGCTAGCTTGTAAAGCACAAGACAGACCAAATGGTAGTCCATTAGTCCCCTGCATTTTATTGCCCTTTCTGAAATAATCATTCACTTCAGAGCATCCTTTAATCTGAGCTGAGTTGTGGCTGGGTAAGAATGCAGCTTCTTTTTTCTTTGTCCCTTATGTACTTAGATGAGGAAAATTTCATAAATAAATCACAGCTAAAAAGCACATTTCCTTTCCACCTTTTTATCTTCATGGAAACCCAGCTTTAAGGCATTTGAGTGATGCATTAATCCTCAGCTGCACAAGTCCATGGAAAAAAATAATCTTCAAAGTCACATTTCTTTCTGTTTTGCCTCTTGTGTCCTGTACTATTTGGGGTCATGGTTGAAAGAGGCAGCGTTCTTCTGACCTCAAGGGACAGACCTCTGACCATGAAGGCTTCAAGTTTACCTCTGTCTCAGTAAGACAATCTACACTAAGACATAAAAATCTTTTTTTTTTTTGGTTCTTTTTTTTCGGAGCTGGGGACCGAACCCAGGGCCTTGCGCTTCCTAGGCAAGCGCTCTACCACTGAGCTAAATCCCCAACCCCAGACATAAAAATCTTAAGTGAGTGGAGATGAGTGTATGCACCACACTGAGCAGCCACACTGGTGTGCATGGGACAGACCTGGGGCAGCTAGCTCTAACCTGTGTGGCTAGAGTAGCCTGTGTGCTTAGAGTAGCCTGTGGAGGGTTGGGAACTACTCCAATGTCTAATAGCTCCCTACGATTACCATTTTTAAAACCTATTTAAAGATTTTAATTGTATACGTCTGTGTGTGTTTGGAGGGGAATGTGGACATGGATGCAGGTACTCACAGAAGCCAGATGTGTTGGATCCTTCTGGAACTGAAGTTTGGCAGTTATGAGCTACCTAACATTTTCAGGCAATTGAACCCAGGTCCTCATACCATTAACCATCTCTCTAGCCCCTTGTCCTCGCTATTTCATATTTTTAAAAAATTCTAGTTGTTAATCTAGATGAGGGCATGGTTTAGCACAGAGAGCTTATTTGAACATTTTAAAATGTCTATAGAATATATTGATGATGGCTGAAGTTCATGATTTTATATGTTGAACCGACCTTGCAAACTGACCTTGGTGGGCAAGAATGACAAAATGTGAAGAAAAGATTTATCTCATTAAATTTAAAGTGTTTAAACACCTCATATGAATTCTTACACACAAATTAAAGATAAATTTCCAAATGCACATTTCAGTTTTAGGTTGTATTTTTTGTTGATTGATTAATTTACTTTATATCCCAACTACATTTTCCCCTCTGTCCTTTCAGTCTTTCTCCCACACCTCCCTTCGATCTAACTCCTCTTTTTCTCTTTAGAAAAGGGGAGGGTTCCCAGGGGTATGAAACAGTTGATATCCAGTTAGAGTAAGACTAGGACCTTTTTCTCCTATTGAGGCTAGATGAGGCAGCCCAGTCCAGGGAAAGGGTCCCAAAGCAAGCATCAGGGTCAGAGAAGGCCCCTACTCCCACTGTTAGAAGTCCCACATGGAGACCATGCTATGCTGCACAACTGTTACATATGTGCAGAGGACCTAGATCAGTCTCATTCATGGTCCTTGGTTGGTGGTTCAGTCTCTGTTAGGTTTTCTTGTGTCTTTGACCCCTCTGACTCCTACAATCCTTCCTCCCAGTCTTCTGCAGGATTCCCCAGGCTCCCTCCACCTAATGTTCAGCAATGAGTCTCTCTGTCTGTTTCCATCAGTTGCTGGGTGAAGCCTCTCTGATGATGGTTATGCTAGGTTCCTGTCTGCAAATATAGCAGAAAATCATTAACAGTGTCAGGGGTGGGCTCCCTCTCATAGCATGGGTCTCAAGCAGGACCAGTCATTGGTTGGCCATTTTCTCAATTTCTGCCCCATCTTTACCCCTGCACACCTTGTAAGTAGGACAAATTGTAGGTTGAAGACTTTGTATCTGAACTGGTGTCCTGGTCCCTCCATTGAAAGTTTTGCTTCATATCTCTCATTACTAAGGGTTTAAGCAGGGTTCCTCTCATAGATCCCTGGGAGTTTCCATTGCCTTAGGTTTTCTAGCTCCCCGTAGAGATGTTCCCGCCCCATGACTCCTGATTCCAGTTGTCTTTCCCACTATTCTCTCCCTCCATCCTCCCCTCACCTGATTTTTCCTGCTCCTGTCCCCGTCTGCTCTCCCATCCAGTCCCCTTCTCCTCCACCCATATGGCTATTCTAGCCCTTCTTAGTGAGATTCATATGACCTCTTGAGTCTTCCTTGTTACTTAGCCTCTTTGGGTCTGTAGATTGTAGCATGGTTATCCTTTACAGCAAACCTCCTCATATAAGCGATACTATGTTTGTCTTTCTGGGTCTGAATTACCTCACTCAGGATGATCTTTTTTAATTCCAGCCATTTGCCTGCAAATTTCATGATGTCATTGTGTTTAATAGCTGAGTAATATGCTCTATCGTGTGAATGCACCACATGTTTCATTATCTGTTCTGCAGTTGGGGGTATATAGGTTGTTTCCGGTTCCTGGCTGTTAGGATAGAGCTGCTACAAACATAGGTGAGCATGTGTCCTTGTGGTGTGGGGAAGCAAGCCTTGGGTCTGTGCCAGGAGCAGTATAGCTTGGTCTTGACATAGATCTAGTTCCAACTTTCTGGGAAACTGCCAAATTGATTTCCAAAGAGGCTGTAAAAGTTCGCACTCCCACCAGCAGTGGAAGAGTTTTCTCCTTGCCCCACATCCTCGCTAACATGAGCTGTTGCTTGAATTAATCATTTTTGGCATTGACAGGTGTAAGATGGGCTCGCAGAGTCATTTGACTTCATCCCCTGATACCTAAGGACGATGCACATTTCATTAAGTCGGCCATTAGAGAGTCCACTGTTGAGACCTAAGGACGATGCACATTTCATTAAGTCAGCCAATAGAGATCCCACCGTTGAGACCTAAGGATGATGCACATTTCATTAAGTCAGCCACTAGAGAGTCCACTGTTGAGAATTCTGTTTAGAGCTGCACCCCTTTTACAATTGGGTTATTTGGTTTGTTGCTCTCTAGATTCTTGCGTTCTTTATATATTTTAGATACTAGCCCTCTGTCACATAAGGTACAGGTGAAGATCTTTTCCCGTTCTGTAGACTTTTGATGCTGTCCTTTGCCTCACAGGCGCTTTTCAGTTTTATGAGGTCCTATTTACAGTTGATTGTCGATCTTGATGCCTGAGCTGTGGCTGCTCTGTTCAGGAAGTTTGTCTTCTGTGCTGATGTGTTTAAAGCTATTCCCTTCTTTCTGCTCTGTCAGGCTTAGTGTATGTGGTTTTAGTTTGATGTCTTCGATCCACATGGACTTAAGATCTGTTTACATTGTTCTACATACAGACATCCAGTTAGACCAGCACCATTTGTTCAGGATGCTCTATTTTTTTTCCACTAAATGATTTTGGCTTCTTTATTAAAAACCAAGTTCCTTATGTATGTAGAATCTTTGGGATATAGAGAGTCTGCAGGATATCTGTTCAGGGCCTTCCAGTGTAATTCTAATAGGTTTACCTGTATATCTTACTTGCTCTTTTTCCCTTGTAGTTTTCAATATTCTTTCTTTGTTCTGTATGTTTAGTGTTTCTTTTCTGGTCTATATGATATTCTATATGCTTCTTCTATCTTTAGAGCCACCTCTCTCTTTAGGTGAGGAAAAATTTCTATGATTTTGTTGAATATATTTTCTGAGCCTTTGAGCTGGCTTTCGTCTCTTTCCTCTATTCCTATTATTTTTAGGTTTGGTCTTTTTATACTGTCCCAGATTTCTTGGATATTTTGTGTCAGGAAGTTTTTAGATTTAACATTTTCATGGACTGCTGTATCAATTTCTTTTATCTTATCACTATACTTTTCTTACACTCTCTCCCATCTCTTGTCTTCTGCTGGTGCTGCCTGCGTCTGTAGTTCTGCACATTTACCTCAGTTTTCCATCTCAGGACTCACTCACTTTGTTTTCTTCCTTGATTCTCTTTCCATATTCAGGTCTTAACCAGTTTATTCATTTCCTTTACCTGTTCGATTATATTTTCTTGTATGTCTTTAAGGGATTTATTCATTTCCTCTTTAAAGGCCTCTGTCATCTTCATAAGGTTGGACTTAAGGTCATTTTCTTGTGTGTCAGCTGTGTTGGAATATCCAAGACTTACTGTAGAATAGCTGGGCTCTGATGCTGTCATGTTTCCCTGGCTGTTGGTGATTGTGTTCTTTTGATGGCCTCTAGTCTTCTGGGTTTTGGTATTGTTACAGATTTATGTGCTCATATCTGTTTATCTTTGTTAGGTGGGTGGTTTTTGGATATTTTTACCCTTAATTTCTGTTTCCTCTCTGGTCTTCTGGCCTGCGTGCCCTGAGGTGCTAGTGACCAGCAAGTCTTTAGGTCTAGTAGTGTGTCTCTGCTGGGTTATTTGTGGCCTGTATGACCTGGGTTTTGGGTGCCAATGTTGCATTGCCTCTGGCATCCCTAGAACGGGTGTGGCTTCAGGGAAACAGAGATCTTCCAAAATTATAGGTTAGAGTATGGAGCTCAGGTGCTGGTGTGCACTTTACAGCTGTTGGCTGTGCTTTAAGGGAAGTTAGCAGGTATTCTGCATTGGGTGAGGGCTTACCTGGCGTCTCTGTTGCTGGCATGGCGTATAGGAGAGCAGG
Source organism: Rattus norvegicus (assembly GCF_021556685.1). NCBI lineage: Eukaryota > Metazoa > Chordata > Mammalia > Rodentia > Muridae > Rattus > Rattus norvegicus. The sequence goes on from NC_141543.1 coordinate 99,858,519, forward strand.
CAGAGTGTGGGATGGAAAATGGAGCACAGGGTCTGGAATGAAGTTCATGGCTGTTGGCTGTGCTTTAAGAGGAGTTGAGCCCAGGTCATAGAGTGGGGTCTTAGGTGTCAGCCTAGATTGTATATTTTTATAAAATTGTTAGTAGATTTTTCTTTGTGATGATTAAATGGTACATAATTTTGAACTATATGGTTTTAATATTTGATATTTTCAAATATTGCCTAATACTATTTTTCCATGTACAGACTGACCAAACATAGATAAGGCTTTGATGAATTTTCAAGAATTCATTTACATAAACTAGTCATTGTAATCTCTGAGCAATGGATAAGTAGCCTTTCCCTTGTCTAACACAACACTGTAATGGGGTCACCAGTTGCCAACCATAACTGCTTTTCTCTTTGAGCCTGCTCCCAACAACAAACAAACAAACAATGACAAAAAACTCAAATACCCTCTTGCTGTCCCTTAGGATCTTTTTAGCAGAGAACACCCATATTTCTGCTGAAGTTTAAATTGTAGTGGCTGACACAGTTTTATGACTTTACAGTCTTCCATGTAGTTTCAATATGCAAATATTTTAGTAGTCAATTTATTTGATATATATAACAAAGCTGTGCATATAGCTAAAGGCTCTCTGATTTTTAGGTATAGTACTATAGAAAGTATAGATACACCAGACTGAATTAAATTTCCCATAGCCATCACAGTGCTTGATCTTTTGTACAAAATGATGTCTTAGGCTTAGTCTTCTACATGTTATCAATCACTATTATCTAAGAGCTTATAATGTTAAGTGGAAAAAATCATTACTAATGTTAGGGTCTTGCGACTTAGAACTCCTACCTTGAAGATATTTGTTTTAAAACATGTTAGAAAAATAGTAAACAAAATATGAACACATTAGGGCTGACGAGATGGCTCAGTTGGTAAAGTGCTTGCCTGCTGTGTAGGCATGAGGACAGGAGGTTAGTCCATAGAAAGCTGAGGAAGGTTCTCACACTTGTAATCCCAGCCCTAGGAAGGCAGAGCCACAAGGCTCCTCTGGCTCTTGGGCGGGCAGCCCAACCTGCTTGATGAGTTTCAGAGCAGTGAAAGACACATGAGAAACGGACGGTGCCTGAGTGTATCAGAGTTGCCCTTGGTGTCCCATGGGCATATCCAACATAAGCATGTGCATCTGCAACACAGTCTACTGTGCATGTACACACACACACACACACACACACACACACACACACACACACACACACTACATAAAATGTCACCTAAAAGGAAAGTTTCAGTGTTCTAGAAGTCTGTATCCTGTTGTGAGCAGTGTCTTGTCTTCAGCCAGATTAGAATGACTTTGATCCCATGCATAGTATCACGTGCCTCCATGCCTTGGAGCAGTCTTAAACTCCATAGGGCATACTAAGGGTGGCCATCATTACAGAAGAGAGGAGAAGGGATTCCGGTGGGAGATAGTGGTTTGCCATGGATGTATAGTGCCGTGACTACTGTTGGTGTAATCACAGGTAGAGATTACTACTGATACAATCACAAGTATCGGTGTAATCACAGGTAGACAGATGCAGAGGAGGATCTGAGGAGATAATAGACACAAAGTGTCCTTACATGAAGCAGTATGTTCAGTCAGCCCATAGGCAGAGTAGCTTAGATACACACATGCCGTCGTGCCCCAATCCAGGATGGAGAGGTGGTGTCCACTGAATGCAGAGAGACTGGAGAGTCCAGCTTACATGGCAGCTGCAGGCCACTTTCCCCTGTTATCTGTTAGCCACTGAGGCTTCAGCAAAGATGTAGTTTGCAATTAGTAAGAAAACTTGATGTTTTGATATAAAATATGTTTATGGGAAGCTTATACATGCTATATCTTAGAGGGATGCTTCCAAACTCACATCTGAGTAACTCCAGGAAGTTCAAGGTTGCTTGATCGGTTGGATGTTTTTTTGTTTTTGTTTTTGTTTGTTCTGTCCTTTAAATCGACAGTGGCAAAAATGGTTTGGAAAGGTCTCTTCCGATTCTGACAAAGTTCATATATTGATTCACATGAGTTAAATTGCTCTATCTCCCAGCATGCATCATTGTTAGTTAGTGATAGTCAGTGTGTGTGTGTGTGTGTGTGTGTGTGTGTGTGTGTGTGTGTGTGTGTCTGTGAACTTACCAGTAGGGAAGATGAGCCTAGTCCATCAGGAAAGCAGCTTGGTGAGTCAGCCACCCCCAGGAGCTCTGGAACTGATTTCCATCTATGGAGTCCTGGCATGAGCTCCCACAAGGACGATGGTCTTGGAAGTGAGTGTAAGCCCAATTTCCTGTTCTAGAAAGGAAAGGATAGAATAACTCTCACACAGGCTTACTGTGGAGATAAATGAAAATTGATATATGAAAATATTTTGCTTAATGCACAGAACCTAGTCAGAACTTCAGAATTTGAACTCATTTATAAATTAATGACTTCATTTTTTTATGTCACCATGGGATGAGGTCTACTGCTTTATGGTTCCATTTTGCCTGCCTGGTTTCAGTGTGATGTGCGAACAGATGGGAAGCACCTTTAGTCACGGGATCGCTGTGTTGCCTTGACCATCTTTAGGGTACCTGATGAGAATGTATGTCTTCCGGTCCGATGTCATTCATTTCTAAAACTGTCCTAGAGTCCACACACCATTGCACTCACCTGCTTAGAGGAATCTGTACCTGTTACCACCATTCCAGTCCGTGTCACACTCACTGCTCTTGTCCATCAAGTAGCTAACCCCCTGCCCACATGCCTTGTCTCCAGCAACAACAAATTCTTTTCAGTCCTCAGTTCTTTTACATAAGTGGGATCACATGTGATTTATTTCATTACTGACTTACTTGCCTAAACAAACACTTTGAAGATTATATATATATATATATATATATATATATATATATAAAATCACTGTATAGGTATGCCATGTTTTATATATTCACCACAGACGGAGAAACATAGTTGTGTGGCTTGTTTTAAGGGTGTCTTAGAGTGTAGTTATGCCTTCATCAAGATGTTGTGTGGTTTGTTTTTTCTCCCAGACAGATTGCCCAGTTATCAGTTTCTGAAAGAGAACTTTAAGAAAACACAGTCTGAATTTTGTTCAAAAGAAAGCTAATTATTATTTTTATTGAAACTTAGTTCTTTTTTAATTTTACAAAAATAATTAAAAAATTTTAAATTAAATATAATTCCATCATTTTCCCTTTTCCTTTCCTCCCTCCACCACCTTCTTCATCCTTTTCTTATGTAACTTGGCGCTTTATGAACTTTGCAGGGAGAAGGAGGAGCAGCTCGGCCGAGTGACTGAGGTTCAGAGGTTGCAAGCCCAGCAGGCAGACGCTGCCCTGGAGGAGTTTAAGCGGCAGGTGGAGGTGACCTCCGAGAAGGTCTACAGTGACATGAAAGAGCAGGTGAGACCCACTCACCCCCAGGACACTGCACTGTGAGACCCACTCACCCCAGGACACTGCACTGTGAGACCCACTCACCCCCGGAACACTGCACTGTGAGACCCACTCACCCCAGGACACTGCACTGTGAGACCCACTCACCCCAGGACACTGCACTGTGAGACCCACTCACCCCAGGACACTGCACTGTGAGACCCACTCACCCCCAGGACACTGCACTGTGAGACCCACTCACCCCAGGACACTGCACTGTGAGACCCACTCACCCCCAGGACACTGCACTGTGAGACCCACTCACCCCAGGACACTGCACTGTGAGACCCACTCACCCCAGGACACTGCACTGTGAGACCCACTCACCCCAGGACACTGCACTGTGACACCCACTCACCCCCAGGACACTGCACTGTGAGACCCACTCACCCCAGGACACTGCACTGTGAGACCCACTCACCCCAGGACACTGCACTGTGAGACCCACTCACTCCCAGGACACTGCACTTTGAGACCCACTCACCCCCAGGACACTGCACTGTGAGACCCACTCACCCCCAGGACACTGCACTGTGAGACCCACTCACCCCAGGACACTGCACTGTGAGACCCACTCACCCCCAGGACACTGCACTGTGAGACCCACTCACCCCAGGAACACTGCACTGTGAGACCCACTCACCCCCAGGACACTGCACTGTGAGACCCACTCACCCCAGGACACTGCACTGTGAGACCCACTCACCCCAGGAACACTGCACTGTGAGACCCACTCACCCCAGGAACACTGCACTGTGAGACCCACTCACCCCAGGACACTGCACTGTGAGACCCACTCACCCCCAGGACACTGCACTGTGAGACCCACTCACCCCAGGACACTGCACTGTGAGACCCACTCACCCCCAGGACACTGCACTGTGAGACCCACTCACCCCCAGGACACTGCCCTGTGAGACCCACTCACCCCAGGACACTGCACTGTGAGACCCACTCACCCCCAGGACACTGCACTGCTCTAAAGCTGAGTTGGTGCTGGAGAGATGCTTAGCAGTGAAAGCACAGACCGGTGTCACAGAGGACCGGACTTCTTCCCACCACACGCTTTTCGCCTGTCTCCATGACAATTCCACTTATGTGTAGATACTGGCACACAGGCTCACATGAGTATGTGTGATTAAATATGCAAATAAGAGTTGGGCATAGTTATGAGTTCCAAAACTGCCTGTCTGCATAGCAGGTTCCAGGCCAACCAGCGCTATATGGTGAGACCCCTATCTGAAGAAAGAGAAAGCCCTGTCAGAAGTAACAATACAGCGGGGTCAGCGAGTAAGAATGCAAAGGGGTCTGAACCTGCGATTCACCTTTGAAGCCAGAATGGTCACCTAAGAGTACTAAAGTCCATCTCAAAGTGTGGTAATGGCAGCAATGTTAATACAACAATGTATAATTGTATACATGTAGGAAATGTCCAAAGATTAATTTTTTGTTTGTTTTTGTTTTTGTTTTCCAAGACAAGGTTTCTCTGTGTAGATTTGGCTGTCCTGGAATTCACTCTGTGGACCAGGCTGGCCTCAAAATTACAGAGAACTGTCTGCTTCTGCCTTCCAAGTGCAGATTAAAGGCATGTACCACCACGGCCCAGCAAAGAGTACATTTTTAAAAGAAAAGATTATGCTAGTACTAAAAGCTTTTATCTGTTATTCTCATTTTATTTGGTACATTTAATAATATATATGTTTTTATGTTTAACTAGTATATTTTAATGGTAAATATATTTTATCATTTGAAAATGATCACATTTTAATTATCAGCTCCTTGTAGTAAGTATATTTAGATTGTTTTCTGTCATAATTAGGGTTTCTGTTGCTGTGATGAAACACTATAACCAAAAGCAACTTGGGAAGAAAGGATTTATTTTGCTTACATATCTATATCATTTTTCACCATCAAAAGCAGTGAGGGCAGGAATTCAAACATGGCTGGTACCTGGTGAAGGACCTGATGAGAAGCTCTAGAGAGGAGCTGCTTACTTGGCTTGCTCCTCATGACTTGCTTAGTCTATGTTCTTACAGCACCAAGGACTACTTGTGCATGAGTGTGGTCACACACACATGGCTGGGCCCTCACCCAGCCATTACTAAATAAGAAAATGATCCCACAGACTCCATTCTTCTGGAGGCCTTTTCTCAACTGAAGTTACCTCTTATGGAATGACTCTGGCTCCTGTCAGGTTGACATAAACTATAGGCTGCACATTGCTGAAGCAGCATGGTGTAGTTATGCTGTTTCTCTTCAGCTGCAGGTGTCTCCCCTAGGAAAACCAAGCACACGTGAGTGTTAGAAATGGCCCTGAGCAAAACCTACAGGCTTCTGTTTGAAACTGCTTATTTTGATGTGACTTTCTCAGTTCTGATTTCCACTAATGCTGATTTGGGAGTGTGATTTGGAGGACTCCATTTTTCTGTTTTCAGCTTGTTCCCTAGGTAAAATCTTTGGGGACTTTGTGCTAGGCAGCAGAGACTATCCATCCTGATGCTTGGATGTGGATTTCACTTTCTGTTCCACCCGGACCTAGGATGTGTATGTGGTCCAGATATTTCACAGAACTGATCGGAAATTCTCTGTTAGGCTTAAAATTAAAGGAATAAAGAAATTACCAAAAAAGAAAGCTTGAGGCAAGAATATGTAAACATATTGCCAAGAATTATTGACTAGATATTAGGTGTTTGGCAATGCGTAGCCAATAGTAGAACACTTCAATAAAAGCTATTATGGTCAACTTTCGGGTCACCAAGTGCACTTAGAGTTGGTGGAACAATACAAACATCAGAATTTGTATTCAGTCCTCACAGTGTAAAGCCACAAATCTGAAAATGGCCTACGTTAGAATTCAGAAGAAGCTAAAAACCATATATCTCCCCTATAAATATATATGAAAAAGAATTGAACCTCTAAAATAAAATAAACATTCTATGACTTTCTATGCATTATGATACTAGTAAAGGAATGAGAACAATAATAGTGTTTTACAGTTTGGGAAGAAAAAAGTTACAATTCAGTTTAATCAATAACCAAGGGTTTTGTTCACTCACTAGATATCAGAAAAACTCCACATGCATGCACGCATGCACATGTACACACACACACACACACACACACACACACACACACACACACATACACACACACACACACCTTACTTCTTTTCTTCAAAAACATTACATGAAGACATTTTATCTAGAGATGAAGCACAAGCTTCCCACACATAGGGATGCCATCATCTAAACAGTGAGGCAAAGATCCATCAAAGTAGAAATGAATTTAAATGATGTTAAAAATCTTATTATAAAAGCGAATATGAAGTGAATGGAATTCTCAAAAGAAAGTATGTAGGGGTGTGTGTATAAAATTTGTATTTTATAATACACACACACACACACACACACACACACACACACACACACACAAATTTAAACTTGAAAAGGCCAGGAAATTACTCAGTGTGCGCAGTACTTATCACACAAGCATGAGGCCTGACGTCTGGACCCCTGATAACTGTGTAGAAGCCATGCTGGGTCACACATTTCTGTGCTTCCAGTCCAGGGGCCAGATATGGGGAGGAGACAGACATAGTAAATCTCTAGAGCTTGCTGGCCAGCGAAGCTAGTTGAATTGGGGAGCTCTAGGTGCAGTGAGAGACCCTGTCTCAAAAAGTGAAGTGGACGTGTGGCTTGAGAGCATTAAGGCTCTGTTCAATTCCCATCTCCCACATGGCGGCTCACAGTTAACTCTAACTCCAGTTCTAGAATATCCAGCGCCCTCTTTTGGCCTCAGAGGACACTGTACATATGTGGTGTATGTACATAAATATGTGGTGTGTTTATGTCTATAAATGCAGGTAAAACATCCACATACTTAACAACCTAAGGCAGGAAGTGAGAAAGATACCTGATCTCATTGTCTATTTTCTGCTTGCTTGTGCACACAAAACAGAGGGATGTGAACACATACATTCCTTCCATTAACAAATTAAAATGAAATCTCCACATTAAGCTAGCTAAGATTAATAAATGTATAGGACTAGGAGAAATAGCACACTGATCCAACACTGGGTAGCCTGGTTGAGACTGTGAGTCTGGGTATCCCTTAGCCATAGCAAAGGGATTGGTGGATATTGAGAAGAGCTTAGTATATAAGGTTCTTTGTCACTAATGTGAAACTCGTATGATCCCTAAACCAAGGAAACATAACATAGAGTAACCTGGACCCCTGAAGCCAGGTACATAGCTTTAGCCCAGCACTCTGGAGGCAGAGGCAGGTGAATCTCTGTGATGTTGAGACCAGCTTAGTTTACACAGTGAGTTCCAGAGCAGCCAGGGCTACATAGAGAGACTGACAGAAAAAAGAGAAAGAGGGGAGACAGGGAGGGATGGAGGGGGAGGGAAGGTGGGAGAGGAGGAAGAAGGGCCAGGGGAGGGGAAGGGGAAAGGGCCAGTGAGATAGCTGATTTTGATCCCTAGGACTTGAGTTTGATCCCTAGAATCTTGAAAGAACACCACCACGAAGCTACCCTCTGACCTCCATACATACCCACCCATGATGCACGCATGTGTGCACACGCGCACGTGCGTGCGCTCATTTTTTTTTAAATTAAAACTTGATTAAAGTTTACATTCTCTTTCTGTTACAATGTTTTTATTGGGTGTCAATCTTTTAAGATTTTAAGTAGAGGAAAACAAACAAGCAAAACAACGAAGACCAGTTCAGCTTTGTAAAGTTTACTTGACCATGGGTTTATTTTGTTTTGTTTTAAGGCTCTAGAACTGGGTACCATAGTAGAATAAAATTGGTTCAGAATCCACAGCACCCCATCCTCATAGTGTGGTGAGTGGCCTTTATAACCAAAGAGCTAGGCGTGACAACAGCTATTTCCTGACTGGTATACTTCTGCCACTTTGCCCGCTGCCCTTTCTGGTATTACATGGCAGCCTCCAACCTGGGATTGCCTAAGGCTCACTGTGTGGCTCCCTCTGCTCTGCTGCTTACCAATGGCAGGTAGTGTCAGGCTACTTGGAACCTGCCTGCAACAACTGACACTGTAGATGGAAGTTCCTTTATGCCGAATTTTGTTTAGATACGAATACTGGTTTAAACCAGTTTATGATTTCAGCAACGTATAGGCACTAAATCATTAATTATCTAGGTGCACATTTTCATAAGTATCTTGAGAAGGTAATTGCAGAACCTGAGAGGGAATATTGTCAAAGAATGGGAGCTGAGGACTACAGTAGAGTGCACTCATGCGGTTGTAAATATTAACAGGTTAACTTTTTCTGCTTAATAAATAGTATTAACAGACCTAAATCTACAATATGCTCTTACAAAAGACACCACTGGAATAAAAAAAACCAAAAACTTTTGTTAAAAGTATGATGAAATTGTTTCACTTATTTTCAGAGGAAATGAAGAACTGTGTTAAAGCATCATACAAATTAGAATTAATACAAGTTCGTAAACTAGAGCAAAGGGCTTGTGTTTGTGTGTCAAAGGCAGGACTGCTTGAGTCCCCTCTTTGGAAAGGTGTTAGGAACACACAGAGAGGTCACAGTCATCATGTACATTTTTCTCTGTCTTTTAGACTGCAGAGATGAACCAGATGAATTTTCTACTTTCTGCTGTCTAGAGACAGCACATTAAATTTTTACTCTTGTAAATCCGTTATGAAATTTAGTAGACCATACACAAAACTTCATTTTGTTTCTAAAACTTGACATATCAAAAAAGACGTTATTTACCACAATGTAATAAAACTGGAAATTCAATTTGAACTGAAACTCCCACGTTGACTTCACCAAAATGAAAGGGTTTTGCTCTCTGAAAGACTCCAATAAATTACAACAAAAGGAAAGGCTGGAGAATGGGGTAAGTATTTTAATTTCTACATTTCAAAGAATTCGAGTATAAAATATGAAAGGTATCAGTACAACTCAATAACAAGACAAGTAGCCCAATCAAAAATAGACAAAGACTCATAGAGCCCCCTCCCAGAAGATAGACTGAGGACAGGTAGGCACAGGAAAGGTGCTGAACACCTCACTTGAGATGCAAACTGAAACCCAGTGAGATGTCGCTTTCCGGATGGAATGGCTAAGATGATGAGGAGAGCAGAGGATCAGGAGTGCCATGCAGCTGGATGGAGCTCTTACACGTGGTTAGGAAACATAGAATGGCGCTGCCATTGTAGAAGATTGCCAGTAAACAGCTACATGTACTGTACGTCAGGGATTCTTGTATTTATTGAAGGGAAGTAAAAACAAGTGTAGACCAGAACTTGTGCACAATTACTGACAGAAACAGTAATTCATATGCTGCTCAACAAACGAAAAGATGACCAGGAACTAATAAATAATATGTAGAGCCATCAAAAGGATTGGGTTATTGATAATTCTCAACAAATGGATGTCTCCAAGCCTGTGGATGAAAGAATATAAAACCAGAAAAGTCTGTACTGAGTGCTTTCTAATCACTGGTTCTGTTAGAATGCTTTAGACCCTGCGGAGGCCTCTTTAAATCTCACATCAACTGAATACCTTTCAGAGCCAGGGGGCTTGTCTCATTCCTTGGGAACATTTATGTTATGTAAGGTGGAAAGTTTTCCAGCATGCTGAATTGTTTTTGATTGTGCCGCTTGTGTGACTTTGAGCGTTGGTGGTGATTTTAGTCACCCACACCCAGTGACTGCAGGGACTCATGAAACGCTCCAGAACAGATGATGTGCCTGGCCTCAGGAGCAGTCCCAATCAATGTAAAGGACTAAAATGATGCTCAGTGTACTCTGTTAGCCACATTATTGTAATTTAGAAATAAATGACAAAACAAATCAGGGAAACACTCAAATATTAGAAAGTTAAACAATAGACTTTTAAGAATAATTCATGGGTCAAGGTAAAACAAAGAGAATATTTTGACCTGATCTAAAGCAAAAATTAGGACATATCAATTTTTTTTTCAGTTCAGGTAAAGCAATAAATAAAAATTTATAGTTTGAAGCATCTATGTCTAAAGAGAAAATTCTCAAGCCACCACCCTCACCTTCATCCTAAGAACAGAGAAAAAAAGTAATGCAAGTGTGTGTCTAGAGAAGCAGGAAGAACAGAGTGGCGAGGAACCAGTGAGGGAGTAGATGTGGGGAAGTGGACAGCTGTCGGGACGGCCCAAACGACGGTTCAGAAACAGTATCAAAATTGGCTAAAGCTACACTAAGAACAAATAAAGGGCAATGGGTGCAGTTGGGCTGAGAGGAGAGAGGGCACCACTGTGGATTAATGAAACGTGGCATGCAGATAGAAAGGGAAAAAATTACTTGGTTTTACCATAAGTGGCAGAAGTTCCCACTTATGATTTTTCTGCAGATAACATATTTACTCTTGTTACTTTCTACTTAATAAAAATTTTAGGGGTTGGGGATTTAGCTCAGTGGTAGAGCGCTTGCCTAGGAAGCGCAAGGCCCTGGGTTCGGTCCCCAGCTCCGAAAAAAAAGAAGCAAAAAAAAAATTTTTTTAAGGACAGATATTTAATAGCTCACCCCACAAATTCTTTTACTTCACCCCTTCCTAATCTTCATCCCCTAGATTAAATTTCTTTAGACTTTCATATCAGTACGTACACACACACACACACACACACACACACACACACACACACACGCACACACACACACACACGATTTTATGACTGTATCTAAAATCAAAGATCCATAAGTGATTGATATATAAGTCTGGCTTATTTCACTTGTAAGACAATGGCCAATTGTATTTATTCTCCTGCAAACAGCGTTCAATCTTCTGCCTCATCCCCCTCCCCTTCCTCCTCCTCCTCCTTCTCTTCTTCCTCTTCTTCCTCCTCTTCTTTTTCGCTATTAATTTTATTTATTTATTTATTTCGCAATCCAGTCATTGTTCCCTGCCGGTCCCCTCTCCCACAGTTCTTCATCCTATCCCTTCTTCTCTCTGTCTGCAAGACGATGTTATCCCTTTCCTTACACCCCCAATCTGACTTCCTCACTCCCTGGGGCCTCAAGGCAGAGGCTTGCAGATTCTCCCACTGAGGCCAGTCAGGCAGTCCTCTGTGTATATGTGTCAGGGCCTCTGACAAGCTCCTGATGCTGCCTGGTTGGTGGCTCAGTGTTTGAGAGATCTTGGGAGTCCTGGATACTTGAGACTGCTGGTCTTCCTTTGGGGTCGCCTTCCTCCTCAGCTTCCTTCAGCTTTTCCCTAATTCAACCACAGGGGTCAGCAGCTTCTGTCCATTGGCTGGGTGTAAGTATTTGTATCTGCCTCAGTCAGATGCTCTTTGGGCTTCTCAGAGGACAGCTATGCTAGGCTCTTATCTATAAGAACATTATAGCATCAGTAATAGTATCAGGCCTTGGAGCCTCCCCTTGAGATGGATCCCAAGTTGGGTCAGTCAGTGGACCACGTTTCCCTCAGTCTCGTCTTCGTTTTTGTCCCTGCAGTTCTTTTAGACAGGAACAGTCCTGGGTCATAGTTTTTGACTGTGGGATGGCAACCCTATCCCTATACTTGATGTCCTGTCTTTCAACTGGAGGTGGACTCCTTCAGTTCCTTCTCCCAAATGTTGGATATTTTATTATATCTCACCTCCCAGGTCTCAGGTACATTCTAGAGGGTCCCCCTACTTCCCATCTCCCACCTCCAGGTCACATATTTCCTACTCATTCTGCTGGCCAGCAGGGCTTCTCTCCTGTTTCCACCTGGATACCTGATCATGTTCCTCTTTTCCCCTCTCCCACCCAAATCCCTCCCTCCCTCTGTTTTCTTCTTCCTCCCAAGTAGGATTGAAGCTTCCTCACTTGGGCCCTTTTGCTTGTTAACCTTCTTGAGTTCTGTGGATTGTATCCTTGGTATTCTGTACTTTTTTGCCAATATCCACTTATTAGTGAGAATATACCATGCATGTCCTTTTGGGTCTGAGTTACTTCACTCAGGATGACATTTTCTAGTCCCATCCATTTGCCTGCAAAACTCATGATGTCCTCATTATTAAGAGCTGAATAGTACTCCATTGTGTAAATCAACCACATTTTCTGTATCCATTCTTCCATTGTAGGCATCTGGGTTGTTTCCAGCTTCTGGCTGTCATAGGTAAGGCTGCTATGAACATAGTGGAGCACATGCCCCTGCGGTATGGTGGGACATCTTTGGGGTACATGCCCAGGAGTGGAATAGCCGATCTTTAGGTAGATCTATTTCCAATTTTGTGAGGAAGCTCCAGATTGATTTTCAGAGTGGTTGTACCAGTTTACAATCCCACCAGCAATGGAGGAGTGTTCCTCTTTCTCCACATCCTTGTCGACATGTGCTGTCACCCGAGAGTTTGATCTTAGCCTTTCTGATTTGTGTAAGGTGGAATCTCAGGGTCGGTTTGGTTTGCATTTCCCGTAAAGAAAAGTTCAGAGTCCTTAGTCATCGGGGAAATGTAAATGATGTCACTCTTTAGGGATGAACACGGCTCAAGTCTGTACACCACAGTTCTTTCTTCCTCTTTCTCTTGACATGCACTTGGCTTATTTTGTAAGTTAGCTATTGTGGCCAGTGCTGCACTACCCATGGAAATGCTGGGAGTTCTCGGGTGTGTGTGCCTTAGAGTGTTTGAGGTGCACACGTGGAGTAGGAGCTCCTGCACAGGACAGTTCTTGCTGTAGTCCGTTTGTCAGCCATAATCTAAGAAAGGGGCCATCCCATTCTGTCTTCCTTGTTGGCCTCCTCTTCTGTGCAGAAGCCTTTTAACTTCATGCAGTCCCGTTTGCCAACTTCTCCTTTTCCTTCCTGCCCTGTTGAAGTCTTCTTCATCTAGTTCTTGCCTGTGCCTCTATCCTGAAGTGTTTCCCCTGGTTTCCCTCCTAACACTCTCAGCTCTTACATTACAGTCTTCCATCCATTTAGTTGACTTTTGTGGGCTGAGAGCCTACGTTCTAGTTTTATTTTTCTTCTACTCGTGGACATCCATTTTCTGACATCATTTGTCGACAAGGTTGTTGTTTATATAATGTATTTTTTTGGCATATTTGTCAAAAACTAGGTTGCTGGACCTGTTTGTTTAGGGTCCTCTCTCCGGCTGCACTTGCGTGTGTTTCTGGTTTTGTTACTGTTGCTCAGTGGTGGTGTTTGAGAAAAGGCATTGTGGCTGCCCAGCATTGCCGTCTTTCCTCAGGATTGCTCTGGCAACCTCGGCTCTCTGTGCTACCATAAGGACTTTCAGGTTTCTTTTCCTATGTATGTGAGTAATCTCATTGGAATTTTGATGCCGTTTGTATTGAGTCTGTGGTTTGCTTGTGGAAATATAAGCATTTTCATGATATTCTGTCCATGAGCGTATGAGTTCTTCCTCATGTCTTCTTCATTTTCTTTCTTGTTGTTTTAAAATTTCCATTGTAGATATCTTCCACTCATTCATTAGATTTACTGTCCAGTGTTGTATTTATTTTTAGGCTTTTGTCTTCCTGATTCCTTTCTTGGTGAACTCAGTAGGTGGGGATAGAAAATTACTGGTTTTTATTTGTTGATATTGGATACAGCTGCTGTGCCAGGAGTGTTTATCAGTGCTGCAACACTTATGGTGCACCTTTGTTGTTCTGTGTTCTTCTGTGCTGTGTGCAGGTATGGATGAACCTTGTCCTCAGTGGTATTACTCCCAACATCCAGGGCTGTGCTGAGTAACAGTGGGGCAAGTGGACACCATCACTCCATGCCTGATCTCATCAGAAGTGCTTCGTGTTTACCTGTTAAATATTACCTATACGTTTGTTGTAGTTATTGTTCATCTTTATTATCATGAGACATGCGTCTCTTATTAATTTCTTTAGGACTCTCATTATGAAGATATCTATGATGATTTTTTAGAAATTATTGAAAAGATCATGACATTTTCTCTTTGATTCTAATGTGACGGGTACATTTACTAATTTACATATACTGAACCATCTTTATGATTAAATTCAAATCAACCAATTCTAAATGACCTTTTAGATTTAATTATTGAATTTGAAAATTTTTTCATTATTCACTAGAGATTGACTCCTTATTTTTAATGTATCTATGTGCATGTATGTATGTGTCCTTATTTTGTTTGAGTAACAAAGTAATACCAGCTTGGCAAAATATATAGAACTGAAAGCCCTGACAACAGTATAATGGTCTCAGGGACCATTTTTGTTATTATAATTTAATTATTTCATTTTTAAGATTATAATTACATCATTTCCCCTTCCTTTTCCTCTTTGCAAATCCCCTCACAAAACCCTGCCTGCTTACCCTCTTTTTTCATTAATTCATGGCCCCTTTTTTAATTAATTGTTGTTACATATGTGTATGTGCACATTCATATATATACCCCATTCCATCTATACAATGTTGCTTGTATGTATTTCCACATTATTATTTTGTTATATGACATTTTTATATTTTGAGAGAAAGTACATTTATAAATTTCATACACTCACACAATGCGTTCCCATCATACTCACCTTCCATTTCTGTCCCTCTATTCTTTCTGGATCATCCCCTTCATGTCACCCTCCCAGTTTCATCATTTCTTTGTCCCCATGTCTGTCTTCCCCTGTCCTTCATGATCCACTGCCTTCAGTTACTGCTGAATGCCCATAGAGGCAGGGGTCAGGCCATCCACTGAGGCATCGTCAGCTCACAGAGCCTGCACTCATGAAGGAGACGGGGTCTCCCTTCCCCAGCAGCATTGACTCTTTAGGTTCTTAGCTGGAAGTTGGGGCCTATGTCTACCATCCATGACAGAATGTTGTCTGGTTTCATCTTGTGCAGTCAACCACAGCTGTTATGATCTCATTTGTGCAGCAGGCCTGCCTGCCCTGTGCAGAAGACAGTGTTGCTACAGTCTTCCCTGACTTACAGCCTGTCCAGTCTTTCCACCCTCTTTCTGCAGTTACCTGAGCTCTGTGGACAGGTCATGTGACATAGATGCTCCATGTATAGGTGAGCCATCTTCCAACACTTGTTCTCTGAAGTTTGGCCAGTTGTGAGTGGCTTTATTTAACTGCAGGCCACTATACAAAGATATTTCTCTGATGAGGACTGAGAGCTGCCTTACTCTATGGCTATAGAGAAACATATTTAGAAGGTAATAGTGTTGGCCTCACCATGGGGGCCTCTGAACTATCCGGCTATAGGTTATTGGCCAGATTAACAGTAACAGCAATGAGTTTCCTTTTGTGGAGTGGACCAGAAAGCACTTGGCTGCCCCCATAACGTACATGCCACTGTTGAGCTCATGGACATATCTTACAGTGCCAGTGCAATCATAGAGTTCACAGCTGGGTCTGACTGTGGAACCATTATTTTAATAACCTCACCCATATGTAAAATGAGGTGGCCATCAGCTGTGGAGTGTTAGAGATGACAGGTAGCATTTGGAGATTTGCCTTTGGAAATACCATGTCTGTTGGATCAGTCCTCAGAGCATCTCTGTTCTGTGGTGCGCCAGCCTCCAGTTTCCAGTCACACCGCACCTGCCAGACCACCATAAGAGTCCATGTGCCCTACCTTCTTCTTCCCATGTCTCTGTGAGCTGATGAGCTCACACAGGGCCCTAAGTAGTGCATGCTGTGGTATCCTTTTACTTTTCCACATTTCCTGGCTCCATGGCCTGCTTTCGAGAGAAGCATTTGCAAGCCTGGGTTGCTGGGTGGGGCTAATTCACACTTTTGAATACTAGTAGTGATGACAAAGCAGGATGTTCGTTTGGTTGTCTCTTGTTGAAGGAATGGTTTCTATTACATAGAGTTTCCAAGTAGAATCGGATTCCCGAGATAAGAAAGGCCTGCCTGTATAAACACTAAGGGATTCCATGTGCGATGGGATCCTTACAGCTGCTTTTTCACACATCAGTCAAATGATTCTTACTGGGGAACTTGAATAAATGTTAAACAAAATGCTAAAATATATGGGAGTACATGCTAGATTAGAATCTCCCATTCAATTATTTTCAATTGTATAAATAGTATGTGACTGGTATAGAACAAAATCTGTATGAGAATAAAGCAGTAGATTCTTAACGTTAACTTAAAGCAGTAGGACTTAACGTTTTTAATCTCTATTTAGCCAAGCATATAAATACTTATTTATTGAGCTTTCTAGCACTTTCTTTTCTTTTTAATCTGTATAGGTTTGTGGTGTGCATGGATATGTATACAGCTTTTGCATATATGTGGACATGAGTGTTATGGGTGCAGAGGTTTGAGGTTGATGTCAGAGGTCACCCTTAATGGCCCTGCCACCTTATTCATTGAGGCAGGCTCTGTCAATCAAATGGGAGCTTGCTGATGTGGTTAGTTGTGTTAGCCAGCATCCTCTGGGGCTCCGTTTTCTTACTGTGAGGCTTTACTCATAGGCAAGCTGCTTCCTCCCCGACATTTCTGCTCTTCACACTTGTGGGCCAAGCACGCCAGCCACGGAGCTTTTCCCAAACCATCCTTTCCCGCATTTGTACCTAGCTATTGACCACTCTGTGTGTCTCAATGTTTTTGTATGTCTATGTATATGAGTCTTAAAATAGTTAGAAGACAATTTCTTAGCACTTTTCTAAATATTTGGTAGATAGGATAAAGTATATTTCTATTCTAAATTATATAACTTTGTAATTATACAACTTAGATTGTGCGTGTTATATTACTTACGATGTAATGGGGCACAGCACTTTATTGGAGAAAGATGAGTTACTTTTTATGACTGTAGTTGATGGAAAATGCTATATGCTTATCTGTTGTCCATTCTTCCTTTTTCCTAGAACCAGATCTCATTTAGGGAATGAGGAGTCATCCATTTAAAAACTCTTCTGTTACAGAAAGCAGTTAACATTTAATGCACTTCAAAGTAATAAGATGCAAATAGGGCAGTGAAGTTGCTACTGACAGGAATTTAGGCTTTCAGGAGTTCAGGGGGAAATGGGTTTGCTTTGGCTTGCATTTTGAGGTGCAGTCCATCACTGTGGGAAGGCGTGGCAGCAGGCAGGTAAATCATTGATCACGTTGTGTCCTCAGAGTGCAGAGAAAGATAAATGCTGGCACTCAGCTTGCACTCTCCCTTTCCTCCTATTTATCTAATCTGGGACCCCAGCCTGAGAGATGATTTTGCCCACATTGATGGTGGGTCTCCTTAGTCAGTTCCTGTGTAACATCACTACAGACATGCGCAGAAGGGTGTCTTTTAGGTGATTCCAACTATAATGTTGACAGCAAGGATAGATCATCATGCTCTGGCTTTAAAGAGGAATCTGAGCTAATCCATACCCTTTTTTCTTCTCTCCTTCCCTTCACCCTCTGCCCTCCCCTTCCCAGATGTCCAGAACTAAAGAGATCATTTTGCAACTGCCAGGGCAACGTTGAAACGCAGCAGCTGTGACCCTGACAGCTTTGGCCTCCTGTAGATGGTTACTCTTGACCTTTCTTACACTGGGAAACAATTAGGTCCCACAGTACAAGTGGAAGCCCCGGCCGGGTACCTGGGTTTTCTCTGAAGTATTCCTTCCTCTGGCAGGGAGTAAGTCTGTGGATCCCATCAGGAGGAGCCAGTGCCTTTACCACTTCTAGTCTTGCTTCTGGGCCACCAAACAAACAGAGGTGCATGCAGTCCTACTCCTGCTCCTGGGTGGGCTGCCAGACTGTATTCTTGGTTTTCTTGAAGCCAGAGATACACAATAAAGGAGCTCTTGCTTCCCTTTGGTTTTGTTTGAAGTGAATGGAATTTGGAATGATGATGTGTGAGGAAGCAGAATCCTTTGTAGTTATGGCAACTGAGAACTCTAGTTTTAGATAAGCTTTGCGAGGCTTGTTTTCTATTCTACTTAAATTGAGGAGGAAGAATGGAGTGGGGTTTGGCATTCTCGGTCAGTGTTAATTTAAAGTGAAATATATTTCATTTTTACTTACCAGCCATTGTTATTTACTTTGGTTTTTCTTAACATTTGTATTTTTAAAGTCTTTTTTGTATGTTTTAATTATTTTCTATTCTGATGACAGACAATATTGCTTACGGACATAAAGTGCTAATTTTTATTTTATATCTTTACATATTTTCAATTTTAAAATTTACTCACTTTTGATATTCTATCTGTACTGAAATAGTAAGGAGCAAGAATCTGTGTCATGTGAGCATTTGTACGGAACTACTAATCAGACCAGGTCCGCGCCCATCGGCCAGGTCCGCGCCTGTCAGCCTCTTGCTCTCCTTGGCCTTTTACTTTGTTTATCCTTTCACTCATCTGTAAGAAAGCTTTCAGTCTCAGAATATGAGGATTTCGTTACTTCTTCAGTTCACAAGTCCCAGGCATGTGCGTTTACGGTGCATTGGTTCACGTCTTTCTGTCATGCAGTTCGCTGCAGCAGGACAGCTAGTTTCTTCGTCACCTCCCTTCTCTGTGGTAGCCTGCTTGAGGATCCGAGTCTGTGCTGTGGACTGCAGCCCCTCCTAGTGCTGCAGATCACTGGGACACTCCTCTTTTGTCATTGAAGCTTGTCCTGGACAACACGTCCTAACGCTTTCCCCCTCCATGGCCTCAGTAGCTGCCATGGTCCTTTCTGTTCCATAAGCTTCACTTGGTCAGATTCTCCACATTGGCGAGGCCGTGCATTCTGTCTTCTGAGCTCGCTTGCCTCATTTAGAATGATATCTGATTGGTGTGGTTGCAAATGCCAGGTCCCCTATTTTTTCCAAAGGCTGAGCGAGATTCTGTTTTGCATGTGTTATACACTACCCTGTATGCATGCCCGTGAACATTTGGAAAGACTCAGACTTTGGCCACTGTGAATGGCTCTACGTAAACATGAGAGTGTGACTATCTCTTCAACATATCAATTTTATGTCCATGGATAATATGCACAGTATTCGGATTACTAAATCAAACGATAGTTTTTAGTTGTTCAGAGAGCTCCATGGTTTTCTACAGTTACTGTGCTGCTCCATCCCCACGAGTATCAGAAATTCCCCTTATTTTGCTTTCTCATCAGTGTCTGTGTCTGGTAAGTAACGATCATTCTGACAGGTAGAAGATGCTAATTGTGGTTTTAATTTGTATTTACCTATTCATTGGTGATATTGAACGTTCTTTTGATTAATCTGTTGGCCATTTGGATGTCTCCTTTGAGATGCACGTTCAAACCCTTCTCCTGGTTTTAAATCTCTGTATTCTCTTGCTGTTTTGATGTTAACCCTTTACGAAATGTACTCCATCCAGGGTCAGCTGAATTGTCATAGTAGCTGTAAAGAAACTTTTGCTTTCATGTCTCTGTTTTGTTGACAGTTCATTCTGCTGCTGCACCAAGAAATCTTTGCTAAAACTAATGCCGAGAAGCTTTGCCCATATGTCTACTCCTAATTGTGTTACAGTGTCAGGTGTAATGTTTAAATCCTTCATCCGTTTTGAATTTATTGTATATTGTGCAAAAGAATCCAGTTCCACCCTCTTCAGGTAGACAACCAGTTCTCCAGACGCCATCTTGGAGAAGGTTCATTTTCTGTGATCTTGGCATGCTCTGCTGACTACGGATGCGTGTCATTTCTAGACCCATGTCCTAGTGGTCAGTGTGTCTGGTTTTACGCCAGCGTCGTGCTGTCTGAGCTGTAGCTTCCACATCTGCGTTGGGTAGTGCGACGGCTTCAGCTCTGTTCCTTCGGCTCAGGTTTGCGCAGGCTCGCAGACATCTTCCTGTTCCTTCGGCTCAGGTTTGCGCAGGCTCGCAGACATCTTCTCTGGCTCTTTGGGACTCTCAGGGTTCTTATATCCAGTTCTGTGAGAATGGTACTGGGAACTGGTAGCAATGCCACTGAATCTGTGGATTGCTTTGGTCGATATGGACATTTCAAAAGTATTGATTATTCTAACCAGAGAGCACAGGATGTCTTTGTATTCAATTATTTTCATTGGTTTCTTTTATCGGCATTTTATAGTTCTGACACATATATTCTTCAGCTATTCATGAAAAGTTATAGCTAATCATTAGACTTTGTTACGAGTGGCATTTTGTCTTAAATTCTTTTGTTGGTGGCATATATCAGCGCTCCTGGTGTTAGACTGCTGCTCTGGATTGGGCAACTTTATTGAGTTAGTTACTCCTCACAGTTTTTTGTGACACTTTTAGGGATTTCTATTTGTAAGGTCAAAGATGATTTTATTTCTGTTGCTGGTGGACTCTCTTTTTCTCAGCATCTCCTTGCTGTGACCTGGACTTCCAGCTATGGACAAAAGGGTGGAAGTTGACACCGTTGTCCAGGGCCTTCACTTAGAGGAAGGACCATCAGCTTTCCACAGATGAGTGTGATGCTAATTTGGTGATTAACCTTATTATTGTGTTGAACTACATTCTCTCTATGTCGCATTTGTCAAGAATTTCTAATTATAAAAATGTGGACTTTCAGCTACTAGTGGGGGCACACTCCTGTAATCTCAGTAATGGAGACTGCAGCAGGGAGCCCTGCAGCTCTAGGCCAGCTTAGGCTCAATTTGAAAAAAGTCACATCTTTAAAGGAAAGAAAAAGACATTGAGTTTTGTTTAATGCTTTTCTTTAAACTCTTGTGGTGGTTACATAGACTTTTTCTTATTTCCTTAGTGTATGTTTTATTGTAGTTATAACATTAGACCATATTCAGATGTATATCAATTTTAATCCCTTCTTGAAATTATCAAAGTAAACTAAAATAGTCACCCAGTCCATTCTCTTCCCAGCCTTGCTTTTATCACAGATTATTGAGTTGTTTAAGTTTGGGGATTTTTAGAGATGATCAAAATTTAAGCCGTGAGATACACGTTTTTAAATCTTTTGACTCTCGCAGATGGAAAAGGTGGAAGCAGACCTAAGCAGGTCCAAGTCTCTGCGTGAGAAGCAGTCCAAGGAGTTTCTGTGGCAGCTGGAGGACGCCAGGCAGAGATACGAGCAGCAGGTTGGCCTTTCGCTTTCATGATACCAGTTAATTTTTAATATGACTATAACTCCTCTTTTAATCATCTCTCTATCACAGAAATCTCTGTAAAATATAAGCATGACCATTGATATATTTGAAAATTTTAAAATAATAATTGTATTAAAACCCAGACAGAAGAGTTTTTAATATTCTTCTGAAGGCTATCTTGATGGTTTGTTATTCTGAACATTTAATTGAAAACTAATAAAGTTAGTTTAAAAATCACAATAAGTGATTCCTGACTCCTTCTATCCCTCTGTCCTAGAATGATTTACTCAGACATTACAGGATAGAATAGGCACTTGCGGTCTGCAGGTCTCAGCCCGGGCTGGCAGCAGACAAGACTCCTTTGCCGAGGCATTCTAGATTTTGGCAGACAATCACCACATGAACAGAAGTTGAAATGACTCTGAAAAGTGAGTCAAGAGGAGGAGAGGAATATGGGGAATATGGGGAATATGGCAAGAGACTGCCACAGGAGGGCAGGGGTGTGGTCCTCAGCACTGATGGATGGGTCCTTCAGATCCCTGCCCAGAGTTCTCTGGAGCACTGTGAGGGGGCTGCCAAGAGGTCTCTGCATTCTCAGCAGAAAACTAGGAATTACAAGAACCCAGAAAGAGAGCGAGCTAGGTGACAAAGGTGACAGTAAGCCCAGGTTAGGCAAAACACAGAGAGAAGGTTCCTAGCTGTGGGAGCAGGGGAATTAGACCCAATCAATGGTGGAAGGATTTTAGATTTTAAAAATCAAATATTGTTTTCTTTTTTTAAAATCTTCCACAATACTTAACTACAATTAATTTTTTTTATTAACTTGAGTATTTCTTATATACATTTCGAGTGTTATTCCCTTTCCTGGTTTCCGGGCAAACATCCCCCTCCCCCCTCCCCTTCCTTATGGGTGTTCCCCTCCCAACCTTCCCCCCATTGCCGCCCTCCCCCCCACAGTCTAGTTCACTGGGGGTTCAGTCTTAGCAGGACCCAGGGCTTCCCCTTCCACTGGTGCTCTTACTAGGATATTCATTGCTACCTATGAGGTCAGAGTCCAGGGTCAGTCCATGTATAGTCTTTAGGTAGTGGCTTAGTCCCTGGAAGCTCTGGTTGCTTGGCATTGTTGTACATATGGGGTCTCGAGCCCCTTCAAGCTCTTCCAGTTCTTTCTCTGATTCCTTCAACGGGGGTCCTATTCTCAGTTCAGTGGTTTGCTGCTGGCATTCGCCTCTGTATTTGCTGTATTCTGGATGTGTCTCTCAGGAGCGATCTACATCCGGCTCCTGTCAGTCTGCACTTCTTTGCTTCATCCATCTTGTCTAATTGGGTGGCTGTATATGTATGGGCCACATGTGGGGCAGGCTCTGAATGGGTGTTCCTTCAGTCTCTGTTTTAATCTTTGCCTCTCCCTTCCCTGCCAAGGGTATTCTTTTTCCTCATTTAAAGAAGGAGTGAAGCATTCACATTTTGATCATCCGTCTTGAGTTTCGTTTGTTCTAGGGATCTAGGGTAATTCAAGCATTTGGGCTAATAGCCACTTATCAATGAGTGCATACCATGTATGTCTTTCTGTGATTGGGTTAGCTCACTCAGGATGATATTTTCCAGTTCCAAACATTTGCCCACGAATTTCATAAAGTCATTGTTTTTGATAGCTGAGTAATATTCCATTGTGTAGATGTACCACATTTTCTGTATCCATTCCTCTGTTGAAGGGCATCTGGGTTCTTTCCAGCTTCTGGCTATTATAAATAAGGCTGCGATGAACATAGTGGAGCACGGGTCTCTTTTATATGTTGAGGCATCTTTTGGGTATATGCCCAAGAGAGGTATAGCTGGATCCTCAGGCAGTTCAATGTCCAATTGTCTGAGGAACCTCCAGACTGATTTCCAGAATGGTTTTACCAGTCTGCAATCCCACCAACAATGGAGGAGTGTTCCTCTTTCTCCACATCCTCGCCAGCATCTGCTCTCACCTGAGTTTTTGATCTTAGCCATTCTGACTGGTGTGAGGTGAAATCTCATGGTTGTTTTGATTTGCATTTCCCTTATGACTAAAGATGTTGAACATTTCTTTAGGTGTTTCTCAGGCATTCGGCATTCCTCAGCTGTGAATTCTTTGTTTAGCTCTGAACCCCATTTTTTAATAGGGTTATTTGTTTCCCTGCGGTCTAACTTCTTGAGTCTTTGTATATTTTGGATATAAGGCCTCTATCTGTTGTAGGATTGGTAAAGATCTTTTCCCAATCTGTTGGTTGCCGTTTTGTCCTAACCACAGTGTCCTTTGCCTTACAGAAGCTTTGCAGTTTTATGAGATCCCATTTGTCGATTCTTGATCTTAGAGCGTAAGCCATTGGTGTTTTGTTCAGGAAATTTTTTCCACTGCCCATGTGTTCCAGATGCTTCCCTAGTTTTTCTTCTATTAGTTTGAGTGTGTCTGGTTTGATGTGGAGGTCCTTGATCCACTTGGACTTAAGCTTTGTACAGGGTGATAAGCATGGATCGATCTGCATTCTTCTACATGTTGACGTCCAGTTGAACCAGCACCATTTGCTGAAAATGCTATCTTTTGTCCTTTGGATGGTTTTGGCTCCTTTGTCAAAAATCAAGTGACCATAGGTGTGTGGGTTCATTTCTGGGTCTTCAATTCTATTCCATTGGTCTATCTGTCTGTCTCTGTACCAATACCATGCAGTTTTTATCACTATTGCTCTGTAATACTGCTTGAGTTCAGGGATAGTGATTCCCCCTGAAGTTCTTTTATTGTTGAGGATAGCTTTAGCTATCCTGGGTATTTTGTTATTCCAGATGAATTTGCAAATTGTTCTGTCTAACTCTTTGAAGAATTGGATTGGTATTTTGATGGGGATTGCATTGAATCTGTAGATTGCTTTTGGTAAAATGGCCATTTTTACTATATTAATCCTGCCAATCCATGAGCATGGGAGATCTTTCCATCTTCTGAGGTCTTCTTCAATTTCTTTCCTCAGTGTCTTGAAGTCCTTATTGTACAGATCTTTTACTTGCTTGGTTAAAGTCACACCGAGGTACTTTATATTATTTGGGTCTATTATGAAGGGTGTCGTTTCCCTAATTTCTTTCTCCGCTTGTTTCTCTTTTGTATAGAGGAAGGCAACTGATTTATTTGAGTTAATTTTATACCCAGCCACTTTGCTGAAGTTGTTTATCAGCTTTAGTAGTTCTCTGGTGGAACTTTTGGGATCACTTAAATATACTATCATATCATCTGCAAATAGTGATATTTTGACCTCTTCTTTTCCGATCTGTATCCCCTTGATCTCCTTTTGTTCTCTGATTGCTCTGGCTAGAACTTTAAGAACTATATTGAATAAGTAGGGAGAGAGTGGGCAGCCTTGTCTAGTCCCTGATTTTAGTGGGATTGCTTCAAATTTCTGTCCATTTAGTTTAATGTTAGCAACTGGTTTGCTGTATATGGCTTTTACTATGTTTAGGTATGGGCCTTGAATTCCTATTCTTTCCAGGACTTTTATCATGAAGGGGTGTTGAATTTTGTCAAATACTTTCTCAGCATCTAATGAAATGATCATGTGGTTTTGTTCTTTCAGTTTGTTTATATAATGGATCACGTTGATGGTTTTCCGTATATTAAACCATCCCTGCATGCCTGGGATGAAGCCTACTTGGTCATGGTGGATGATTGTTTTGATGTGCTCTTGGATTCGGTTTGCCAGAATTTTGTTGAGTATTTTTGCGTCGATATTCATAAGGGAAATTTGTCTGAAGTTCTCTTTCTTTGTTGTGTCTTTGTGTGGTTTAGGTATAAGAGTAATTGTGGCTTCATAGAAGGAATTCAGTAATGCTCCATCTGTTTCAATTTTGTGGAATAGTTTGGATAATATTGGTATGAGGTCTTCTATGAAGGTTTGATAGAATTCTGCACTAAACCCGTCTGGACCTGGGCTCTTTTTGGTTGGGAGACCTTTAATGACTGCTTCTATTTCCTTAGGAGTTATGGGGTTGTTTAACTGGTTTATCTGTTCCTGATTTAACTTCGGTACCTGGTATCTGTCTAGGAAATTGTCTATTTCCTGAAGATTTTCAAGTTTTGTTGAATATAGGCTTTTATAGTAAGATCTGATGATTTTTTGAATTTCCTCTGAATCTGTAGTTATGTCTCCCTTTTCATTTCTGATTTTGTTAATTTGGACGCACTCTCTGTGTCCTCTCGTCTAAGGGTTTATCTATCTTGTTGATTTTCTCAAAGAACCAACTTTTGGTTCTGTTGATTCTTTCTATGGTCCTTTTTGTTTCTACTTGGTTGATTTCAGCTCTGAGTTTGATTATTTCCTGCCTTCTACTCCTCCTGGGTGTATTTGCTTCTTTTTGTTCTAGAGCTTTTAGGTGTGCTATCAAGCTGCTCTTTCCTGTTTCTTTCTGCAGGCACTCAGCACTATGAGTTTTCCTCTTAGCACAGCTTTCATTGTGTCCCATAAGTTTGGGTATGTTGTACCTTCATTTTCATTAAATTCTAAAAAGTTTTTAATTTCTTTCTTTATTTCTTCCTTGACCAGGTTATCATTGAGTAGAGCATTGTTCAATTTCCACATATATGTGGGCATTCTTCCCGTATTGTTATTGAAGACCAGTTTTAGGCCGTGGTGGTCCGATAGCACGCATGGGATTATTTCTATCTTTCTGTACCTGTTGAGGCCCGTTTTTTGACCAATTATATGGTCAATTTTGGAGAAAGTACCATGAGGAGCTGAGAAGAAGGTATATCCTTTTGCTTTAGGATAGAATGTTCTATAAATATCCATTAAGTCCATTTGGCTCATGACTTCTCTTAGTCTGTCTACATCTCTGTTTAATTTCTGTTTCCATGATCTGTCCATTGATGAGAGTGGGGTGTTGAAATCTCCCACTATTATTGTGTGAGGTGCAATGTGTGTTTTGAGCTTTAGTAAGGTTTCTTTTACGTATGT
This sequence comes from Rattus norvegicus, assembly GCF_021556685.1. NCBI lineage: Eukaryota > Metazoa > Chordata > Mammalia > Rodentia > Muridae > Rattus > Rattus norvegicus. Next base: position 99,884,906 of record NC_141543.1, read on the forward strand.
AGGTGCCCTTGTATTTGGGGCATAGATATTTAGGATTGAGAGTTCATCTTGGTGGATTTTTCCTTTGATGAATATGAAGTGTCCTTCCTTATCTTTTTTGATGACTTTTAGTTGAAAATTGATTTTATTTGATATTAGAATGGCTACTCCAACTTGCTTCTTCTGACCATTTGCTTGGAAAGTTGTTTTCCAGCCTTTCACTCTGAGGTAGTGTCTGTCTTTGTCTCTGAGGTGTGTTTCCTGTAGGCAGCAGAATGCAGGGTCCTCGTTGCGTATCCAGTTTGTTAATCTATTTCTTTTTATTGGGGAGTTGAGGCCATTGATGTTGAGAGATATTAAGGAATAGTGATTATTGCTTCCCGTTATATTCATATTTGGATGTGAGGTTATGTTTGTGTGCTTTCATTCTCTTTCTTTTGTTGCCAAGACGATTAGTTTCTTGCTTCTTCTAGGGTATAGCTTGCCTCCTTATGTTGGACTTTACCATTTATTATCCTTTTTAGTGCTGGATTTGTAGAAAGATATTGTGTAAATTTCCTTTTGTCATGGAATATCTTGGTTTCTCCATCTATGTTAATTGAGAGTTTTGCAGGATACAGTAACCTGGGCTGGCATTTGTGTTCTCTTAGGGTCTGTATGACATCAGTCCAGGATCTTCTGGCCTTCATAGTTTCTGGCGAGAAGTCTGGTGTGATTCTGATAGGTCTGCCTTTATATGTTACTTGACCTTTTTCCCTTACTGCTTTTAATATTCTTTCTTTATTTTGTGCATTTGGTGTTTTGACAATTATGTGACGGGAGGTGTTTCTTTTCTGGTCCAACCTATTTGGAGTTCTGTAGGCTTCTTGTATGCCTATGGGTATCTCTTTTTTTAGGTTAGGGAAGTTTTCTTCTATGATTTTGTTGAAGATATTTACTGGTCCTTTGAGCTGGGAGTCTTCACTCTCTTCTATACCTATTATCCTTAGGTTTGATCTTCTCATTGAGTCCTGGATTTCCTGTATGTTTTGGACCAGTAGCTTTTTCCGCTTTACATTATCTTTGACAGTTGAGTCAATGATTTCTATGGAATCTTATGCTCCTGAGATTCTCTCTTCCATCTCTTGTATTCTGTTGGTGAAGCTTGTATCTACAGCTCCTTGTCTGTTCTTTTGGTTTTCTATATCCAGGGTTGTTTCCATGTGTTCTTTCTTGATTGCTTCTGTTTCCATTTTTAATTCCTTCAACTGTTTGATTGTGTTTTCCTGGAATTCTTTCAGGGATTTTTGTGTCTCCTGTCTATGGGCTTCTACTTGTTTATTTATGTTTTCCTGGAATTCTTTCAGGGATTTTTGCGATTCCTTTCTGTAGGCTTCTACTTGTTTATTAATGTTTTCTGTGTTTCTCTAAGGGAGTTCTTCACGTCTTTCTTGAAGTCCTCCAGCATCATGATCAAATATGATTTTGAAACTAGATCTTGCTTTTCTGGTGTGTTTGGATATTCCATGTTTGTTTTGGTGGGAGAATTGGGCTCCGATGATTCCATGTAGTCTTGGTTTCTGTTGCTTGGGTTCCTGCGCTTGCCTCTCGCCATCAGATTATCTGTAGTGTTACTTTGTTCTGCTATTTCTGACAGCTAGACTGTCCTATAAGCCTGTGTGTCAGGAGTGCTGTAGACCTGTTTTCCTCTCTTTTAGTTATTAAAATCTAATTTGCTTGTCCTTAACATCTGGAGAAGAATTAATTGGATTTGTAACTCAAATTAATAAATTTATTTCTAAAGATTTTTGAATCTTTAAAATTTTAAAATAAAAATAATTTTTCAAATCTACTTTAAGCTCCATTAAGCAGGTACTCTATCAAAACTAATTAATCCCTTATGATCATTGGATTTTATTTCCTCTACTAATTGATAGCAATTAGTGGTTTACTTGAATTCAGTTAAAACAAAAAACAAAAAACAAAAAACAAGCCTGATCTGGTATGTGTCCTGAGGGATGTTGTTTTAATCTTAATATATTAGTAAAAATAAATGCCTTGATTAACTTCCATAGGCATAGTATAAATTGCATATGCTTAAAAAAAAAGAGTGCATGTGAATGAATCTTCCTTGTTTAGAATCTGACAGTCCTGCTCTCTGTTCTAAGCAGGCATCTAATGTCCTCCTTGGGAGAGCTGAGCTGTGGTCAAGGCTTTTTATCAGACTTTGCATCTTTTTATGCTATGTCATTTGTTGTTGTTGCTGTTGGTATTTCTCTAGAACTATAAAATTTGGCAGATAAGTTTGTACCTTAAATTGTTCTTTATTGAAAAATTGTCTCATTATCTCTGTTATTAATATAAATTTATATTAGTACAATATTAATATTATATAATAATAATTAATACTAATATATCATTCATCCTAGTTGTGAAATGACCTGCTTAGAGTACCAGCCTAAATTTTGTACTAGAGTAGTAAGCAGTGAGATAAGTGGACTGGATTAAGTCAAAGAGAGGAGGAGAAGAGCCTCCCGTACAAAGTATTTACACATGTGTACAAAAAGGTATGTGTGTGTGCATGTGTGCATGTGCATTTGTTTGATTGCTTATGTGATCATGTGTGTATATATGTGTATGTGTGTGCATGTGTAAGATTATTTGGAGTAATAGAAAGTTGTAAATAAAATAAATATCACCAAATCTATCTGATGCAATACTATATCAAAATACACAGATTTATATGCTATGTTGATAAGAGGAAAAACTACTTTTTAGAACAACTTGTAGATTATCTTATTTGTGTAAAATTAAAGGATATGTATCCCTGTCATGTGATTATAAATTCTGCAAAAAAATTTTCATAAGACTACACATTTCTGTGGAGTGAGCACAGCCATGTAGGTTAAGAATATAATGACTTCAGATTGTCCCATCATGCCCTAGGTAGGCCACTGAACCTGAAATTAATAAATCAACCTGCCCATGACATGGATATTAAAGACAGCAATGCCAACAAACTGTAGAAACTATAAACATTTATATTATAGTACATCTTAAATGATGAATTCAACCTCCACCTATCCGAGAGAGAGAGAGAGAGAGAGAGAGAGAGACAGAGACAGAGACAGAGACAGAGACAGAGACAGAGAGAGACAGAGAGAGACAGAGAGAGACAGAGAGAGACAATGAGAAGCTCAAAAGAGAAGGTAAAGCATTAGGTTATTTTCAAGGTGTTAAATCTGGGTAACATGGTATTTTCTAACTGTATAAAATATTTCAATCAGATTTTTTAAAGTTGCATATTAGAAAAGTGATATAGCCAATTTCTGATAAATATGGAATGTCATCTAAAAGTTATTCTGAGACATGCCAACTTAATAATGCGCATTTCTTCTGGACGGCACTTGGCCTAATGAGCCATGAAGGTTATTTTCCATAATCCTAACAGTCTGAGAGAGGCTCCTTGGAAATAGCACTAAAAATGGAGTACAGAATATTACATTAAGCAATGGAGGCTGGGCTGGAGAGTGATGAAAAGAAGGGTGAGGTGTGTACAACACACACTTTAGGAGAATAGTTGTCAATGTGATGACATTAAAAACTTTTAAATCATTTTTAGCAGGAAGATTTATTGGCCAGAACAATATTCTCAGAAGTCAGCCCACAAGTTGCAGGTTTTTCCTATAAAATTTTATCCTGAGAAATGATAGTGCAGTCATGACTGCACTTGTCAGCATGAGCATGCCCAGAGCTAACCAGCCAAGCAAGCTCTTTTCCTTCTTTGGCCTGACAGGGGCTTAGGGAGAGCTTTTCAGGAGCTACCTGACAAGGGCCATCATGAAGGTGAGAAATATCTCAGTTAGGTGACAATTCACAGAGCCATCTTTAAATGATTTGTGTCAACCTCAACTGAGACAAGTAAGTGTCTAAATCACTAGTAGTGATTTAGAATCAAGCTTCCTAAAGTTGAGAATTCAGACAGGGAGTTGATATGTAGCAGAAAAATCCCTCAATTTTATGAAGCTTCAAATAGGCTGGAATTAAGTAGACTATTAACTGGGATTCAATATAAAACGTTGTACTTTGGTTTAGAATATTGGTTGCAGAATTTGAGAGTAAATAAGAGTAAAGATGATCAGAAGAATCAGAGACCAGGAGACTATGGCAACCAGGACCGCAGACAGTATACTAGGACCATGCAAACAGCTCTGAACCTAGTCTATCTTACGTCATATAAGGAGTCAAAATTTGGGTTCTATTTATGTAGGACACTGACAAATGTGAACATGTTCAATAAGAAATTTCTAGAATGTAGCAAGGTCTGGAATTATGTCAGAGGGAACATTTAAAGGAATAGATTATCTCACCAAGAAAAGGCAAGAGTAAATAGAATTGAGTTTCTTCCATTTTTACTGTAGGCCCACAGCTCTCGGGGCTAACCTCTGCCCTCTCTGTTCTGACTTCATTTTCACTGTGTGCTCGTTTTCACAGTGCTCTGGTAAGGCAGGCATCTTTATGTGTTTTCCCGTTTCTAGGAGTAGAATGCAAGGCAGGTCCAATTATAAATATCACCGGCGTAGTTCATGCTGTGAGTAGATGGCAGATCAGAACTGGAACCTGACCTGTTCTCATAACTCCCACTCTAAACACTGCTGTGGAGCTCCAGGAGCAGGAATAGAACCGCGAGTCTGATGGCACTATGGCAGTTGGTGGCTCTCACTGGAAAACTATCCAGACATGCACTGATAAGTCTGTGAGACAGTTTGTTTTCCAGTGTCAAGCATGTCAAATACCTGTTGTGAGGACTGTGAAGATAGGTGTGCGTTTGGGACCATCTCATTGTGAAGGTCCCTTCTGTGTTGAACATTGTGTGGCTTTCCACTTGTCTGGTCTCAGCCTCTCCTTGAGAGATGTAGACTTGCGGGTCCTCTGACGGACCCATCCTTACCAGGTTTACTCAGACAACACTTCCACCTACTTTCCCAGTTACCGTTCAAATCGAAGTGTGACAGGTTTTCTACTGCTTTGCCTTACTTTTCTCCAAAGATGAATACTTAGACCCTTAGCCACTGCATCCAAACCCTTTCTTCTCTCATTGGGGCAGGGCGAGCGCTGATGTGGTGAACACATATGTGAGCTCCTCACCTGCTTCCTGTAGTGTTGGATTCGCATGACTGCTTTAACAGAAAGCAGGCGGCTTTACTACTGAGGTAATATTCCCATTAAAACAAACAGACTTTCTGCTTTGTGAAAATGCAAAGTTCTCACTACTTTCTAACATGAAATTGAACATTTTAAAGAAGCTTTCACTGGCCGTCTGCTTCTGACTGTGGCCTCAGGTCCCTGGGGGACACTAGTCATCTTTGCTGCTGCGGGGATCCTGCAGTGGAAGGTTTGAGGAGCACGTCCCCAGCCAATCCTTACATTGCAATGAAGGAGCCAGCATTCAGGGGACGGGGTGACTTCTGCTATCTGGGCCTCAGTTTTCTTCTCTGGGCTTGGTTTTTGAGCTCCTCCCATAATAGAAGGCATCTTACTGGGAGCTATAATGATTTTAGAAAAGCAAAGGACACTATCCTGGGCCAAATGTAGTACAAAGTGTACAGATGTGGAAGGAGAAACATCAAACACATGGAATAAATACTCACAAATATCCTGTAAGCCCTGAAAGCTTTCCCTGGGATTTCCTGTCCCTTTCCTGTGTCTGCCACTGGGACAGAGAGACAATTCTGCCTCTTCACAGACTTCACTCATGCTGGAAACAAACAGTCAGCTAGGCATGCGAGGATTTCCTGAACCATGGAAATGTGTTTTTGACAATTTTATCTTACCACTCTTTAATCTTCTATTTTATATCTTCCCTTTATACTACAAAGCCTTTAAAGAGAAATGCTGTTCAGTAGATAAACAAGTGGCCACAGTTTTCAGAAAGAGTAAGTGTTTATTGTTAGCGACTGTGAGAAACAAGCATGGGGCCGTCCGCTAGCAAGGTCATGATTTGAATGATTTGAAACAAAGCCTCTTGGCACCAAGCACAGTGGCAGAGACAAGCTGGCCATTCTGCAGGACACGTAAATGGGAAGTTTTCAGTTAGGACCAGGTGGGACATTGAAGGGGCTGTTTAATCTACACAGAATAGGAGACGGAGTGGAAGATGGGGAGAGAGAAAGGAAGGCAGCGAGCAGACACGGGGAGAAAGAGAGCTTGCGATCCCCTCATTTAGTCAGCGGCCTTGGGTCCTTACCACAGGCTGACTTGTTTGCTGACTCAGAGGGACGGGGCCTTGCTGTACGCAGAGAGGAAAGGGTGGCATGATGTCGGCAGATTAACACAGTTATGGTGGTTTTGTCACTAGAAGTGTGTCTTTCTGAGAGAGGGCAATAATGTTTATAGAGACTAGAGAATTACAGGGGAGAAATGCTAAGTTAACTGGATTACTCTGGTGGTTGCAAGAATGATCTAAAATTAGGGAAAAATGTTTCTTCATTATTGAGGACCTAGATGTGTTTAGTGATGAAGAATTTGTGAGTCTCCCTGAAATATTATCAAAATGTACTTTCATGTGATTTTTAAATTTTAGATGTGTATAATTCACTGTGCGTCCTGTATAGCATGTTGCTAGTTTTCTCTTTGTATTCTATTCACTTTATGCTTTTTAGAAAAGCAAAAAAAATTCTTTTTGCTTAGCTTTTCTTTTACATTTGATTGTTTGTTTTTATTTCCAATGCCAGGATGGATCCCAGGGTTTCATGTATGCTAGGCAAGTTCTCCACCACTGAGCTGTATCCACAGATCTACAATCTACAGTGAATAGTTTTTCTTTTGGAACACATTGTTCCTACAGGATGAAGGATAAGAACTCTATTTCTACCCATTAAGCTGTCAAAGGCAGAGATCCAAGTAGTGAGGCTCCCGGGCTTGGGCATGTGCACAAGCCAAGTGCTTGGGTTTGGAGACACTGGCTTTGTAGAAGGCAAGCCTGCTGTCTGCCTTTTCTTGTATGTCATTGGAAGGTAGGGAGCAGCTGACATTTTCCCACCTAGATTAAAGAATGGTAAAAAGAATGTGACTTAGGAGGGCCAGGGTGAAGGCAGTGACCGAGTATGGACTGTATCTGTTTCATTTAACAATGTTTCTCCCTGGGTAGTAATGCACTGTCTGTTAGATTAAAGTATGAGCTGGAACAGTGGTTCCTCAATATAGTTTATGTCTATAGAGAAAACGCCCTCACTGACCATTGTTCCAGTGGTTGGCCATGGCAGTGAAGAGTGTCTTGTTGAAACTCTACTGTGTTAAGGGAAGGCGGTGCCATCATTTTCACCTCCACAGAGCTGTGATTGTGAGGGCAGGGTGCTTTACGGGAAGAGCTGTCTGTCCTTAGGTTGGCAGCAGAGGGCTGTGATGAACTGACACCTGACTTATATCTGAGGGAAGTGAAGGCAGGACCCATTGCCCAGCCTGAGCTGAGGGACCTGGGCTTTCCTAGTCTGGGGCAGTGAAGTCAGAAGGTCAGTCCTACCCAGTGCTATGACAGACTGCATGGAGTTTAGATTCCACTCCAAGTGCAGTGAGAAACTGGGAATGTTTGAGCAAGAGCTACTGTCTAGGTTTGTTTGTTTGTTTGTTTGTTTGTTTGTTTGTTTGTTTTTCAAGTATTTTGTGGACACTGTAGTGGAGGAAGGAAAGAAGCAGAGACATACAGTTGGGGATGGTGTTGGCAGTCTGCTAAGAGACCACTCTCTTAGTTAGGGATTCTACGGCTGTGATAAAACACCTGACCAAAACAGTTTGAGGAGGAAAGGGTTTATTTCAACTTAGAGTTCTACCCCATAGTCCATCACTAAGGGAAGTCAAGGCAAGAAGTCAAACAGAGCAGAAACCTGGAGCAGGAGCCTTAAGGGGGTCTGCTTTCTGGCTTGCCCCTCGCGACTTGTTCAGCCTGCTTTCTTATAGAACCCAGTACCTCCTGCTCAGGGCTAACTACAAGAGGTTGGGTCTTGCACATCAATCACTAACCAAGAAAATGTCCTACAGTCTAGCTTCGTCAGAACATTTTATCAACTGATGTTTTCTTCTTAAATGACTCCAGCTTGAATCAAGTTAACATAGTAACTGTCCAACATAACCACCATGGCTGGGACTATGGTGGAAGTGGGAGGCAATGACAAATGGTAATGGGGATCCAGGACAACAGGATTTGTCAACGCTTATGGAATGCAAATGGAGCAAGATGGTTCCCACTGAGCAGCTGGAGGGACAGTTGTACCAGATGCCACAATAGGAGTGTAGACAGGAAGCACCAAGACTGAACCCAAGGTCATCACACGGTTAGAGGTAGGAAAGAGGTTGACAGCAACAGAGGAGACTGAGAAGGAGCAGGGCTTGACTGTGTAAGGTTCACACAGGGTTTCCTCAAGGAAGGGGGACGTGAGTAGCCTTTTGTTTCAGGCCTTGCCAACATGGGACGTTAGATGGAAACTGAGATCTATTAAATTTGGCAAGTGGATCTTTAGCCAGCTAGTCCAGTTCTAGTTAAATGTGGGCACAAAGCCCGGCTAGTGCGGGTGGCGAGAGAACAGGGTCCGAGCAGTCCTTTTGAGGAACGGAAGGGGATCAGAGAAATGAGGTGATAGCCACAGGTCTTGTAGGGTCAAGGGAAAGACTTCAAAACTGAAATAGATTCCAAGCATACTATTAAGTGAGAATGATCCAAAAGAACGAACAATGATGTGCAGAAAGTGATGGCTGTCTTGTGAGAGTGACATTTTTATGTTGTAAGAGAATTGGTAGAAACAGTGACTGGTGAGGAGTCGGCCTAGGCAGCAGCAGATCTGCCTAGCCACTCAAACTGTGGATGGGCACAGATCCCATAAGGGACAGGTCAGTTTGGTGCTGAGAAAAGTGAAGTAGCATTGTTCCATCTACTTGTGTGCGTGTGCGTGCGTGTGCGTGTGTGTGAAGGTCAGAAGTCAATCTCAGGTGGTGTTCCTTCTCTTACTCCTCTGAAGCCCCCCTCTTAGGCCTGCCTGGCTGGCAGCGACCACTGTGGATCCACCTGTCTCTGTCCTCTGCCCCAGCACTAGGATTAGGAGTCTGCCACCCAGCACCTGGTTTTGGGTTCCATGTTCTAGGAATGGGACTCAGGTGCTCGTGCTTACACAAGCAAACCCTTTACCAACTGAACTATCTCTCCAGCCCGGATTTCATCTTTGTTTATTCCTGGATCCCACATTGTTCAATTTAAAATGATGAATGATTATGAAGTATTGTGGGTAAAGGAGGAGTTTCTAAAATTTGACGAGTTTGTTTTTTTTCCAATTCCATACTTAGTGTCAAACGTATTCACTGGTTAATACTCCTCCAATAGCGGTGATGTGTTTGATTAAGGAAGGGTACAGTTCATCTAGAACGGACGTAAAATTAACAGAAATGTAACATTAAGATGTGGTCCCATCCCAAAATTGAACTCTGCCTACAAAGGGAATTCTTAACTAAGTTTGCTTATCATTCTCACTTGAGTTGAGCATTATTGAAACAAGAAATGCTTCCTGAGTTTCTACTGATATCTGGCATAGAGAAGTAATAGCTATTTCTCAGCATGCTTTAATACATAGGATTATTTTTGCTAATCATCACCCCTAGGCCTGCAAGTATTATGAAGTGTTCAGTGAGAATCTAGGGTGGGGCCCAGTTGTAGGGCACTTGCTACTCAGATAGCATGCCTGGTGCTTCACTCATCAACAGTGGGAGGAAGCGCTGAGTGTTAACTGTGTGAGAGAAGCTCTGCCTAGTCATCTGCTTAGTCACAGTCAGACCTGCTGCCAGCCTCTGGCTCGCTCCCTTGCATCTTGAGCAGCAGGACCTTCAGGAGGTTTCTTTTCCTAGACACTGACAGTTGACTGAGTCGTGCTGCCCAGCCTTCCCCATCTCCATAACAGTTACCATGTCAACCACATTTTAACACAGAACTTTCCTAGCTAAAATGGACTGTGGTTCAACAGGTTTTATGGATGGCTCTTTTTTCTTGTAGGAAATATTGAACCCGGGAGCCTCGTGGCAATCCACAAATGATAGCTTGTGTTTCTACAGCCTTCCTTTTGCTCTTTTGCATAGGGGTGGCTAATGTGGTGCATGTTCGTATATATGGAGATTAACATACACTCATCCATGTGGAAAAGATCAGGCTCATATATAGCCCTCACGGTTTCTCATTGCCCTGAGACTTGGCTAGCCTGGCTTGCCAGTGAGCGGCAGTGATCACCTGACTCTCCACCCCAGAGTCGGGATTGTAAGCGTGTCTCCATGCTCAGCTCCAAGTATTGGGTGTTGAATGTAGGTGATCATGTTTGTAAGTTAAGCACTTTACCAGCTAAGCTATATGCCCAGCCTTATTTAGTAAGAAAAAATACTTTTGTGCCTATTTTTTTAATCAAGATTTAGATGTTGTGCATAAATATTCTCAGAACCAAATAAATGGCGTATTAGAGAATTTAGCCTGGCCCTCCATGCAAAAGGATTCTTTGAGCTGTGCTTGTAGACTGTTTATACATATACACCCCAGTAAAGGATGGAGAAGACCACAAGACCCTCATCTGACTACTCTCTCCTACCTGTTGCATGTAACTCTGGTGTGATTACTGTGGCCTCTTGGAGGGATAAGTTTATAGGTCAGAAAAGATTAGGAGAGGAGAGCTCCGTCTATACAGCTCTTGAGACCTTCATCCTTGTGTGTAAAACCTTTAGGGGACGAGTTCCCACACCCCTGTATCTACATTTATTAGGAAGCCCAACAAATTCCTTGGTTCTTCAGAGCGAACTTTCATGGAATTGTGCCCCAGTTTGCCACTGGGACCATAGGAGACAGGGTAGACATTACTTACTCTCCCCCGGAGGAATTTTTGTAGCAGTCACAAAATTATATCACACTGACAGATTTTTGTATCACAGTGTATTTTTACTCTGACTCCAAAGACACTGAGAGGGTTTATATGTTCTGAAGGAAAGTCACATTTAAGGAAGTCATTTTCTTAGGTAAAAAAGTAGCACTTTTTGTAGCATAAAATTATTTTTAAAGATGCCAACTCCTTTTGTAAGGACATAAAGCCAGTCTAGTGAAATCATGCCAAACTCACGGTGAATTTTACCCTACTTGAGCTGAATGTCTAGTGCCCCAGAGAATGTTGTAGCTCATTTTAACATTTTAGATGTGACCTTTTGCATATACAAGTTTCCCAGAGCTATAACCAGATGATGATGATAGGTCTGTGTCTCAGGAATGGAAAGTAAAAAGGTTCTACCTGCTTGGTGTGGACCTTATTCTATGTCTTCCAGAAATATAAACGTAATACTAAATTTTATGAGCAAGAAATGAAAGTTTTCTACAGAGAGCCCTCAAGTAGAATGTAGCATGGTATTGAAATGTCGCCTGGCAATCCCTATAGAAAAAAATCTGTCTTTTAATGACTAACGTCTTAAAGTAGACTATCCCTTGAACTATTAGTGTGGTGATCAGAACCCATTTAACTGCTTTTAATTTGTCATTTAAAAATGTAGATAGAGTTGGGAGATAGCTTAGCAGTAAAAGCTCTTGCCACCAAAGCTACTACCTGAGTCCAGTCCCTAGGACCCATATGGTGGAAGGAGACAACAGACCCCTTCTAGATAGATTTTAGTATGTGCTTCACCGCTCTTCAGCTGTGCTGACCTGTGATGGCAGTACTAGAACTCCCTGGCAAAATGTTGGGGGAGAGTCATAAAATTGAGGAAATGAAAATACCAGGGTAGTTTGCCATTTAGCCCAGGAAACCTATCCCAGGAGAGGCCTAGATGATGATATTACCTTCTCTAGAGGCCCTCGCTGTTGGTGGGAATGCTGATCCCATCAGGCAGCTCATGCTGCCTTGCCTTCCTGTGTTCCAGTGGGCAAATGCAGGAGGTTTCTTTGGAACTGGGCTGCCTACTGTTAGCAGCATGGTAGGGATAGAAAATGCCATTCAATACATGGGACACCCAGTGTCTGAAGTAAGGCAAAATGATCAGCCAAGCCTACAGATGAAGGGTCTCTCTCCCCACAGGTTCTCCAGTGATAATAGACAGAGCATGGTTTTCCAGGAGTAAGATAGACACAAAGCCAATGAGAGGAGTAACTGATCAACTTGCAGAACATTAGAGCAAAGTCCAGAGTTGGTGAACATGCTTTAGTTGTCTGGTTAATTGGAAAATCTCGGTTCTTCACCTAAACATCATATCTATGTGAGTTTGCAGACCCCAGAAGCCCTTGCTTTGGAGAGAGAGAGTGAATGCCTTGTTAAAATTCTCTTGCAGCACTCTATGGAAATATTCCTCCAATGGGAGCTGTTGCAGCCTGACATGGGAGCTTAACTTCATTCAGAAGCTCCAGAAATGACATTGTTAATGATGTCACTACATAAATTTCATGAGGTTGACAAATTTAAGAATAAGGAGGTTAGAGATAAAAACAGATTTGTAGAACAGGACCATACCATACTTGCCAGTTTTGTTTAAATGTAAAATTTAATTTTTTGTGAATTTTGATGGAAAATAAAAGAAATTGAAACATCATTGAAGTTTAGAAAGCTATTTCTTCATATAAAGGATGAGTTCTTAGGATGTTAAAAGAGTGCTGATTATGACACATCAAGTTTACGGTGCTTTAAATTTTTTTGAGGACATTAGATATTTCCTACTACAGAACCTCAAGTGAACTTGTGGAGAATTCTTTGCTGCGTCCGTCAGTCTGCCATCTATGGACTTACCTGTCCATTGTTGAGGTCTGTAATGTATACATATGATAATATATGTTCTGTGACCCTTCCTGCAGTTAGAGAGAGAGCAGTTTCATTGCAGTTTGGGTGTGATGAGATCTCGTCATTGAACATCTTTGCAAGAGCTCACAGTGTGCTCACTTTGTGGCTGGCCCAGCAATCACAGTATGTAAAGGGTGGCTTCTCTGGGCACCACGCTCTCCGACTGTCATCCCCCGCAAAGCTTTGTGTGCAGTTTCACATTGCCTTTACCTCTAAACATTACTTTGAGCTTGTCTACTCCTCTCACAGTTTCTCAAACCTTACCTGCCGCTCTTACTGTATGGTTTGGTCTGAGGTCGCCATGTTTGCGTTAGCGATAACCCAGAGCTGTTCTTCTCAGTTGTGATTCATTTTCCTTGCTGTGCAGTGTGCACTTCTGAGATCTGAGTTTATTTCAGGGAAGTCTTCAGTTTTCATACCTGCACACTGCATAGTTTCTCTCTTTCCACTTTCTCTCCTCCCACTCTTCCCTGCACCTTTGCCATGATTTTCTGTGGCCCTTCGTGTCCTGGTGGGATTTTTCATCGGTGCCGCTCACTGCTGCTTCTAATTTACATTAGTTTCCTGGTGGGTTTGTCTGACCTGTACTTAATTTTTTCCGTATCTTCTGGGTTTTGAGTTCTTCTTTCATTCTACTCATCCTCTTGTTAAACTTTCCCCATAGCTGTTCTTGACTTACAAGGTATATTTTCTCCTTAAGCATGAAGGGCCTTCTTTTCTCTTTTTGTTTTATTTGTTTGATCTTTGCTAAATTCTTTTATTTTTTCATTTATAAGTACTTAATTTTATTATTTTTACATAGGTGTCTGTGTTAATGTATGTCATGTGTGGATGGTGGTGTCCCATGGAAGCCAGGAGAGCATGTGAAATTCCCTGCACTGAAGACAGAAGAGCTTGTGAGCCACACTTATGCAGGCTGAGATGGAACCCAGGTCTTGTGGAGGAGCAGGGAGAGCTCTTAACCATGAATCATGCTTTAACTCTCATTTTATAGATGTCCAAACATGTTTTTAGCTGTCCCATGCCTCTTAGGAATTTGAAACTTTCTTAGCTCTTCATGGGGACTGCTTTGGCCAGTCTTTGTCACTGCGCATCCTATGCCCCTTTGCATATACAAAGGCCTGGACCTCCCCATCGCCCTTGACTCAGAGTCTCACTGACCTCTCAGAGTTTAGCCATGTGGATGTTATCTGATTTTACAACATGGGTATTTCCACAATCTAACTCCTCACTTACATTAATTCTTAGACTTTGTTGCTCCACCCAAAGTGTCCATGAGTCCAAGACAAGAAAGACGCTGCTTAATGCTTCTCTGAGCACTGTGCTCCTGAGTAAAGGACCACACTAAAACAGTGAAGGACCACTCTTTCCCATTCGATTGATACGAAAGGACCAGGGTTTAGCCAAGGTTCGGTTTCTAACACAGTTCCACCTCAGCGGTGTTCTTCGTGATTCTAAATATTATCTTCAAAATATCCCCAGAACATTTGGGCTTTTCCTGTGGACTCTGCATTTATCTGGAGAAGACAGGAAAATCTGACAGTGAAGAAACCTAGGCTGAATCCAGAAGAGGCTTAGAACATTTAGAAGTAAGCTGCATAGTCTGTAAGTGAGCGGACAGGCCTCGGCTCTTGCATTTACTAGGATTCACTAACCTAGATAGTTATTCCTTAAGAAGACTCACTGGGAAAAATATTATACTAACAATTCATTAGCATCTATTTTTACAGTTGAAATTCTAGTAATTCTTTTCTTGTTTGTTTTTTTAAGTGATGAAACACATTTGACCAATGCAGAATAATTGAACAGGCTATCAGAACCCTTCTGATCACTGAGGTTAGAAAGGCGTTGAGGTTATATGGGAGCAGACCGTCACTAGACTGTAGACGAATTCAGCAACGTCATCCTGAGACAGTAGTGTTTCATGGCAATCTTCTCCATCCTCTGCCTCCGGACTTTTTTTCAGCCTCTCTTCTGCCCCAGGCCTCAGGGGTGGGAATGTAGGGATGACACGGTTGTCTTATTCAAGACTAGGTATTGTTTAGTTACTCTTCTCGAACTCTAATGGCATGTAAGTTTTAACTGCCACCCTCTACAAAACGCTCCCTGTTTCAGACCAAAGTTGCATCAGTCTATGGTATAAACATTTAGATGGCTGTCTGACTGCACGTTCAATCAGGGAGACTATAGCAGTGTGTTGCTTCCTTGGGCTCATGCCCTCAACAACTGTAGCTTTTGGCTTGATCTGTAGTATAAAGTGTGTATATTCCTGCCCATGGAAAACACAGACAGACAGACAGACAGACAGACACACGCGCGCGCGCACACACACACACACACACACACACACACACACACACACAGCAGCCTGCATGTACAAAGCTAGCCCTCCAACTTTTCATCCTGAACAGAGAGGTACCTATGGAGTTGCCTAGCTCCTGGGGAGCAATCGACTACAAATGGTTGCTGAAGGAAGTGATATCATTTTCTCTAATGCAGCCACTGGGGAACTAGGTGGGAAGAAGACAATGTTCAGAAGGAAGGGAATGGAGCATACCTGAGTAATGGGGTGAACATAATCACAATATATTGTATATATGTATGAAGCTTATACAATAAAGGGACATAAACAGTTGGACGTCATTCATTACTAGTGGCCTTATGCTGTTTCTTGGCATGTCCTTTCAAGGGAATATTCTATAATTCTTCCAGTGTAGCCTCAGGTTATTTGGTTATTAATAAATATTTTGCTTTCTATCAATTTTAAGTCATACCCATTTTCCCAATTTTTAAGTTTTCAAAGACCCTAGTAGAATGTTCTATGCCTCCCTCTACTTCTCCTTAGTGTAAAACATGCTTAAATAATTTTGATTAATTTTTTTTTCTTTTCTTTCTTCAGAGCTGGGGACCGAACCCAGAGCCTTACTCTTGCTAGGCAAGCGCTCTACCACTGAGCTAAATCCCCAACCCCTTGATTAATGTTTTAAACTTTACTATAACGATACTTGATACTATAACACTGAGTAGAAGTAATGATGTGTCGAAGAACTAAAGACATTCTAGTTCAATAATTAATACAGTTAGCTGCCGAAAATCGGCTCTAATAATGCTCACTTTTTAATTTCCCTCTTCTGTTGGGATTAATATTATCGTTGTGTAAATCACAGAATAAAACATACATTTATTTTAAATAATAAAAGACTTTTCTTTACTACCTGGTGTACTGGTATATATTGTGAATAAATGCATACTATTTTTTCTCTTTACTGGTACATTGGAATAATATAGGGACAAACACCCAAATTTTAAGTAAATTGACTAGAATACATCTGATGCAAAATGTGTTTTCTATGTTATTTATGTAGTGTTGTAACATAGGCATAAGTGGGTATGTTCAAGAATTAGCATACATTTCTTCTAACTAGTATAACACAATTATGAAGAATTATAAATTTATTATTGGTTTCCCAACTCTAAAGTCACAATAAAAATATTTTAAAACATATGTTATAATCTAAAAGCAAACTTGATTTATTTTTTGATTCTTATTTGCAATTAGGGAATGAAAGTTTTAAAATTCATAGAGAGATTACTTCTGAGGTTTAGTGTCGTGTGCATTCCTGGAGAAATGGCTGCTATAGCTTTAAGATAAGGTAGTCTGGTGATTCATTGCAGGAAACAAGATCGATTTGGAGCAGACTCCTACTGTTAGCTTTTTTGAAGATGGATTCTCACGCTGAAAATAACACAACATATTCTAAATAACAGCCCCCCACCCTGAAATCCACCAAAACTGAAGAAAAATCCAAGTGACTGTTCTTAGCAGCTGTGTGGCCTGCAGTTCACTGGGGAAGCTGGCTTCCTGCAGTCCCTATTCATCACCTGCTTCAAAGACAGCCTGGCTGGCTATAGTTTGCAGGCCAGGTAGGGTGCCATTGTGCACAGTCTGGGAGGATTAGTATCAAAGCTGCGGCAACCAGGCCCTTGGTCTCAGGCTGCCATTCAGTCTAGCAGGGAGAGGCTAAGACTGGCCAAGGTCACAGTCTCCAGTGTGGAGTGGACTGGGAAAGGACCCTGAGAATAGAACGCTTTTTATGAAATGATGGCGCAGGCTCGCGGCACAGCAGGTGCCCTTCTGGAAGACATAACATCTGTTTATGTTGGTGTACCGTGGCTGACAACGAGATAATAGAGCTTTGAAGTTTATCATTTTATTTTTAAGAGACAACTGTATATACAATAATCCAGATGCGCATTTAGCTCAGATCTTTTATTGGGAAATCATAAAGGGAACTGATCGACTTAATTGTTGCTTTTTACATTGTATATATTCAAGCAGAAAGCAAGGCGTACTGACTATTAACCGTTTACAACCATTGCTGATCAGTAACACCCAGTTCTTGGGGAGGAAATACCTACTATTCAACAGAAATTGTTTTCAATGTTCAGACATCAGTGTCAACAGATTGCACAGGATTTCCTGAATATGCCACGTATCTTGGATATTAGTTGTTTTAGATAAAATGCTCCCCATCAATTGAATGTTTTAAGGGTGAGGTAATAATGACGCAAAAATAAAAATTTCAACTTGGACAAATTAGAGAAAAATTAAGCTGTACATGAGTTGTCATGACGACAAGGATGTTCTGTTGATGAACTGTCCTCCTCATTGTCCAATCAGATAGTAGAGCTGAAGCTGGAGCATGAACAGGAGAAGACGCACCTATTACAGCAGCATAACGCAGAGAAGGATAGCCTAGTCCGAGACCATGAACGGGAAGTTGAAAACCTGGAGAATCAGCTTCGCGCTGCCAATATGGAGCACGAAAATCAAATTCAAGAGTCCAAGAAACGAGACGCACAGGTAATTATCAATAATATTTATTAAAACGGGTGTCTATCTTAAAAAGTCATCAGCGTTTCATGTTTTCTTATTCTTCTTGATGCACGCTGTTTGATCATTTGCAAAACTGACATATAAATGTGATTTTTGTTCTCCCCGCCCCACCCCCGTTTGGAGGATGAATAAGGGCTTTAACTACAGAAACCACAGGTAGCCAGATTAAAAATCCCATGGCGCGCTATAACTTGGTCCCCTTATAATCTTGTCTCAGTTCCTTTCATGATTTTTTTTAAAGGTATGCCCCTTACCCCTCCCCTCAGCCTTAGAAAATCCCTAAGAAATATATTAGCCTCACCCTGGCGTTTTGTTTTAATCTCTGAAGGCAATCAAGTAGCTGCTTTAATATTCGCCTCTCCTTCCTATTGTTGTTTTTCTCCATGATTTCCTCCATGATTTCCTCTCTGTTCGATTACCTTATTTGGATGGTAATTGATAAAAATGACTCCAGAGAAGTGCTCTTTCCCATCAGGTCTGGCTTTTTCCTGCACACACACACACATGCCTCCTAGCCCCCATCTCTGTAGTCCCTGTTGGAAGCCATTTGGCAGAATAACCTCCAGCTGTGGTAGCATTTGACTCTTCAAACTTATGGATGAAATGTGCAGTGTCAGCATGGAGAATTATCTTTATAAATTTCAGATGAAAAAATCTTATTGGGTATGTATCTTTGTGGTACAATACATTCTTTAGGGTCTATATAATCAAGGGCCTTTAGTATATCCTCTTGAGCAGATTGCTGTGAAATTTTATTAAAGAAAAATTTAGGAGCAATTGACAACAATAGAAAGATAATTTTCTTTCCTAATAAAACCATATCATCTAGTAGGTCTAAAGACCTCTTTTGCCATTGAAATCCAAGCATGCTAACCACACTAGAGTTAAGCCCTGGTTATCCCTCCTTCTAAACTAATAGAATTTCCAAATGGCAAAATAAATCTTGTGTTTAAGCAATTCTGTAATTACCCAAACATCACAACATTTCTAATTAAAGAAGATGTTAAGTTTTGAGTGGAGAGCAGCTGGCGGTAAGGCAAAAATGGGAGTTGGTTCTTTTTCATTTGACCTTGGTTTGTCTTGTTTCAGAGAGTAATTGGTACAATAGGAGTATACATGATCAGATTTTCTGTCAATAATATACATTTTTCGGGAGCGTATGTTTCGATTGCTGTATGGTTATATGCCTACTAACAGGGGATTGTTATAATGCGCATGGTCCGAGACTAATCATGTGGTTTCTACAGCATTCGTTATATTTTTGCTATTAACCTCATTAGAACTTTTAGAAAATATATGCTGTTGTTTTTTTAATTTTTGGTCATTTGATTTTTTTAAAGACTATTTTCAAACTTACGTTCTCCTTCAGACATAATGTTAACCTTACCATTGTCCTCCCATGATAAGGGATATGAGGTCTGGGTCAGCATAAGATCTGTTTGCATAGAAAAATTGCATAATAGATACAATAAAATCCATTGGTTTGCTTAATTGCTGACTATTTTGATGCTGTGGTGGAAAGCCGACACACTAGAGACCAAATTTATAGGAAATCTTTCTGATTCTGCATATGCCGTATCTGCCATGTAGGGCGCGGTTCATCTGATCATAACAAAAGGGAAATTTCAGAACTATTATGTGTAATTCAACCATAGGAATGGTGCAATATGGCTGTTAACTGCGTTTATGCTCATCAGAGTGGTCACTGTGAAGACTCTGACCGTTGAGGCACTTTGCTTTAGGAGAAGTCACATACTTTGTGTTTTTCTTAAGCATTTTACTGATTGGGATTGCTGTCCTGGGAGAGCCAGTAAGCAGCGCAGACTTGGAGTCATTCATTCTTAAGCAAAGTGCAAAGACTTTGGTACACATTGTTACCTAGCTATGTTAGTATAGAATTTTAAAGAACTTTTACTAATAACCACATTTTTAAAAATCTTATCGTCTACCAAAATACTAAAAATGTGTCTGGATAGTGCTTTCCTGAGGATATTAACTCAGTATCCTTCAGGTAGCTCCTTAAGTTTTATATTATGTCTTTTTATGATTGTGGCCTAAAAATTTAATATATGATACCTTGGGGTTACTGAATTCCATTCACAAATTAAAAATACACAAAATGGCTTGATGTTTTTTAAAATAGAAAATAAAAAAACTCACCATGGTATTTAATGCAGAAAAAACCACATATATTTTAAATATTAGATTGTTTAATTTTTTTATTCCCAGAGAGACTTGGTTTTAAGCTAGCATTTGGGTCATCCAGTTTAGCATTGGAGGCCATTTTGTAGCAAGGACCCTTTGCAGTGTTTGGCTGGCAGAACACCACTGCAGTGTCTGTTTCGGACACCATGGCTTTGTTTGCCGCTCTCGTCCATCAGATCCCGAGACTGAAGGTGATGTTAAAGAATAAATCATTTCAGCTTTTTCCAAATAAGTAGTATATTATATACTGAAAGACAATCACGACTGCACAGTTATCCTTCTCTGCGTGAGCCTTGCCGGTTAGGGACATTCTTTTGGTGAATATGATTATAATTCTAACACATTACATTTTATCCTAGTAACTCCCCATTTCTGTATAAGGATATCAATTGTAATACATTGAAGGACAGTCAGTCACCACCCTCATCTTATTAGTTAATTATTCTGTGTGTAGGCATCATTTTTCATACTTTTTACAACAGATATATTATTATGTGATAATTATGCTTGCTAAAATGTACATCAAATTTTGTCACCCTTGTTTAACATGTTTAGTCTGAATTTGTCTAAGATCATGTTATAGAAAAACATCCAGATTGGTGGAAATCAACACCATGATTTATTCGAATATTTTTTGCTAACCAACACTCTTTTACTGAAATTAGAGAACAGTTTAATTGACTGAATCACATTTTAATATAAAGAAAATTTATAAGTATCATCTTACAAAGATTTTTCTAGTATGGTAGTTCTATATGCAATTATGACTTTGCTAAAGCAAAGTATTAGCACATAATGAATTCACAATGTTGACCTGGAAGAAAAATAAAACACACATTTCATTGACTTGTGGTTGTTGGTTGTCCATTTAGGGTGATGACCTTTTAGAGATGTCCTATCCTTGTCCCTGGTTGGCCTGAATGGGAAGTGTACGTGAATACCAAAAGGCAGTTTATGGAGCCTTAGCGACTCACCCCAGAGGTGGTGTTACCACCTTAGAAGGTCCATGTGACCTGTTTCAGGATAGACTGCTTGCTAAGTCAGGGGAACTGGCAACCTCTGTGAGCACCCTCAGGAGAAAGTTATTTAGCAATGCCTAAAAATACGTCAAACATGTCACTTACATGTGTACTATGGGTTTTGCATGACATTGGCATACTGAATGTTGTTAATTTCTTAAATGGACAATCGTGATTGTAATCATGATAAAACAACTTCTATGTAGTGAGTAGGTAAATCATCTTAATTTTGCTTTATTGATTACACAAAGAAGTTCTACCTATTATATTTTGACAGCATTACATTTTCTATTAATTTGCATGCATGGGCACAAGTATAAATTCCCGTTGATAATTTGGATATGTATACTGCAATGAATTAAGCATGAATATAACTCTTTGAACGTTTTTAAAGGGCTAATTGAACAATTTGTGTAACCTGGACCTTATTAGTTTGCCTACTTACTGACAGTCTTTGGACTTAGCCTTTTTCTATCAAAAAGTTTGACCTTTTAAAATATACATGCTACTTTCAAAAGTTGCTTATAGCAACATTTTAAAACAAATTCATACTTTATGATCAAAAATAATTGTTAAACCATAGATGATGTTAGTCACATTAGAAAATCTACACTTGTAAAAATTCTGTGGCTAAATGTAAGGTTCACCTGTGAGTGTGCTGGTAGCCACAGTAAAAAGGGAAAGAGGTTGAATACGTGATTCTATTCACAGTGAGAAAAGCCATCACTTTTCTCCCTAACTCTCATTTTGGTATAAATTTGTGATATGGGGCTGAGTATAAAACATGTTGGCATGTTTTTTGTAAATTTCATATTTTCCAATATCAGGTGCAGGAACATTGAATCTTTGAGCATTCACACAAAATGTAGTAGTATACTTCATATTAATGAGCACACAATTCATTGTGATTTTTTTTTTAGAATATAATTTTTTCAAATCAGAGAACAAAACTACTATGAGAGATCTAAGTTTAAGTCACTATAAATCATATGAAAGAACACTGAGTTACCAATCTACCATATTCTAATGATGTCATTTTATTGCTGCGCCTGAATTCTAATAAAATATCTTGAAGTAACAGTTTAAACCAGGCCGGGTTCAGAATTTAGCTAATTTCCAAATGCTTTTCTACCTTCCATTACATTCTGTTCTCTGAACTGACTGTGAAAAAATTATTATGTAGTAAAATCAAATGGTAGTCTATGCCAGGAATAAAAGATATTTTGTATCTATACTAAGTGATTGAAGTAGTGTTACATCACCAGTTTCTATTAATGTCATTTCCTGTATTCAAAAGCTTTTAATTCTTTGGGTCACACCAACCTCATTGGCTGGAAAACCCAAACTACGTGAGGCAGCTGCTGAACTGTCACCCTGCCTGCTCCCACCTCCTCCTCCTTGAGTGGCAGCCACTGCAGTGGCCGCCTGCTGCTCCAGCTATGTACACACCACACTCAGGTCTTCCGGACAGACCAGCTGCTTGTATAGGCAGGCAGAGTAGAGGAGAATTAAGTGGGTTTTAAGTGTTAAGAGGATTTTGCTGCAGTGCACAAAGTTTTTTCCAGGCAGTAGACGACTGGTTGGAAAGACTTTTTACATTTCATTTTCTTTGCAAAGGAAACATGACATTTAGGGAAGATAACTGATAAAAGCACACATTATAATGATCTGCTTTCTTTAGTTAAGCTCTGTCACTAACTGCTATATCCCTCTGTGCTTTCCTAACTACTACATTTTTTAAAAAGCCAGTGGGGAAAATTCCATATTATTCTAATACCATCCTGGATCATATAGATTTTTCCAAATGGAAGTGGTGAAAAAAAAATCCTCCTTATATTTTGCCATACATACACTGAGGGGAAAGTCTCATTTTATTTGTATCCAACAGTGGTTTCTTTTACAGTGATATCAATAATGTACTTACTATTTGTGTGTTCTATAAGTTAAAATGAATATCTATTAATATGATTTAATGTAGAAAAATATAAGTGAATGTCATTTCAATTAAAGACAAACCTTAATAATTTAAAAGATTTCTAGATTTCTTTTTCCATTATAATTCTAAAATTGTTCATGTTACAAAGTACAAATATACTGGTAACTAAACCATAGATAAGTCATCTTCATATTGATCATGGAAAAAGGAAGTTTAAAACACAATAATACAAGCTGAAACAAGGTGATTTATAGTGATTCATTCCTAGAAGAATTATACAGTGTATCTGTAGTTTTCTGCATATTTTTAAAATGGGTTAGTTACCATGGAAACCACATGCTATGATATGTGGTCCACTTTTAGATAAAGAATATTCATTTAAAGAGAAACCTTCTAAATAATAATGTATAAAGTATTCCTTTTGAATTAACAACCTGGTATCAACTAATAATGACTGCTTTTAAAATTATATTCTTTGTTCTCATTATATTTAATGGGTTTCTTTGGAAATATTAAAATTGCCCTTGAAAAAGAGTTAATTAAATGCTGGATACAGTTTAAATACAGATTAGAATGGGATCCCTCTGTAGTGACCAGAGGTCATTGAACCACATCGATTGTTCCACCACACACAAAGGCATTAGTCATAACTGATGTCTTAAGTATCCAATAAAAATATAATCAGGTTAGGTCAGCTAGAGATGACCAAATATCCATCATTTCATTTCATAAATAAGGTATGTGGAATTCAAGGACATCTTCTTGCCCAAGGGCACAGAACTAGCATATTAAGGCTTCTTACTCTTCACCCACTGTTTTGATCTTCTTTTATTGGTTATTTTACTTATTTACATTTCTAATTTTATCCCTCTTCGCAGTTTCCCCTCTTCAAACCCCTTCCCATCCCCCCACTCCCTGTTTCTATAAGGGTGCTCTCCCACCCACCTACTCCCACCTTACTGCCCTAGCATTCTCCTAAGCTTAGGCATCTAGTCTCCGCAGAACCAAGGGCCTCTCCTCCCACTGATTCCAGATAAGGTAATTCTCTGCTACATGAAGCTGGAGCCATGGGTCCCTTCATGTGTACTCTTTGGTTGGTAGTTTAGTCCCTGGGAACTCTGGGGTTGGGGGGGTCTTGTTGGTTGATATTGTTGTTCTTCCTATGAAGTTGCAAACCCCTTCAGCTCCTTCAGTCCTCCTAACTTCTTAATTGGTCCCCATGCTTAGTCAAATGGTTGGCTGTGAGCATCTGCATCTGTATTTGTCAGGCTCTAGCAGAGTCTCTCAGGGTTCAGCTGTACCAGGTTCCTGTCAGCAATCACTTCTTGGCATCAGCAATAGTGTCTGGGGTTGGTGGCTACATATGGGATGGATCCCTAGTTGGGGCAGTCTCTACATGGCCTTTCCTTCAGTCTCTGCTCCACACTTTTTTCCCTACATTTTTTTCTTCATTTGTCTTCCATTTTTTAATTTGGTATTTTCTTTATCTACATTTCATTTTTTTTCTAGTTCTTATTTTATTTTATTTTTTTCCATCTTTATGAACTTGGGTATTTCTTATTTACATTTCAAATGTTATTCCCTTTCCTGGTTTCTGGGCCAACATCCCCCTAACCCCTCCCCCTCCCCTTCTATATGGATGTTCCCCTCCCCATCCTCACCCCATTACCGCCCTCTCCCCAACAATCACATTCACTGGAGGTTCAGTCTTGGCAGGACCAAGGACTTTCCCTTCCACTGGTGCTCTTACTAGGATATTCATTGCTACCTATGAGGTCAGAGTCCAGGGTCAGTCCATGTATAGTCTTTGGGTAGTGGCTTAGTCCCTGGAAGCTCTGGTTGGTTGGCATTGTTGTTCATATGGGGTCTCGAGCCCCTTCAAGCTCTTCCAGTCCTTTCTCTGATTCCTTCAATGGGGATCCCGTTCTCAGTTCAGTGGTTTGCTGCTGGCATTCACCTCTGTATTTGCTGTATTCTGGGTGTGTCTCTCAGGAGAGATCTACATCCGGTTCCTGTCAGCCTGCACTTCTTTGCTTCATCCATCTTACCTAGTTTGGTGACTGTATATGTATGGGCCACATGTGGGGCAGGCTCTGAATGGGTGTTCCTTCTGCCTCTGTTCTACACTTTGCCTCCCTATTCCCTCCCAAGGGTATTCTTGTTCCCCTTTTAAAGAAGAAGTGAAGCATTTACATTTTGGTCATCCTTCTTGAGTTTCATGTGTTCTGTGCATCTAGGGTAATTCGAGCATTTGGGCTAATATCCACTTATCAATGAGTGCATACCATGTGTGTTTTTCTGTGATTGGGTTACCTCACACAGGATGATATTTTCCAGTTCCAACCATTTGCCTATGAATTTCATAAAGTCATTGTTTTTGATAGCTGAGTAGTCTTTCAATGTGTAGATGTACCACATTTTCTGTATCCATTCCTCTGTTGAAGGGCATCTGGGTTCTTTCCAGCTTCTGGCTATTATAAATAAGGCTGCTATGAACATAGTGGAGCACGTGTCTTTGTTATATGTTGGGGCATGTTTTGGGTATATGCCCAAAAGAGGTATAGCTGGGTCCTCAGGCAGTTCAATGTCCAATTTTCTGAGGAACCTCCAGATTGAGATTTCCAGAGTGGTTGTACCAGTCTGCAGTCCCACCAACAATGGAGGAGTGCTCCTCTTTCTCCACATCCTCGCCAGCATCTGCTGTTGCCTGAGTTTTTGATCTTAGCCATTCTCACTGGTGTGAGGTGAAATCTCAGGGTTGTTTTGATTTTCATTTCCCTTATGACTAAAGATGTTGAATATTTCTTTAGGTGTTTCTCAGCCATTAGGCATTCCTCAGCTGTGAATTCTTTGTTTAGCTCTGAACCCCATTTTTATAGCGTTATTTGTCTTTATTTACATTTCAGATGTTATCCTCTTTCCCTTTTTCCCCTCTAGAAACCCTCTATTCTATACCCCCACCCCCTGCCTCCATGATGGTGCTCCCCCACCCACCAACTCTTTCCCACCTCCCTGCCCTGACATTCCCCTACACTGGAGCATCGAGCCTTCGCAGGACCAAGTGCCTCTCCTCCCATTGATACCTGACAGGCCATCCTCTGCTACATATGTGGCTGGAGCCATAGATCGCTCCATGTGTACTCTTTGGTTGGTGGTTTAGTCCCTGGGAGCTCTGGGGGGGGGGGTCTTGTCGGTTGATATTGTTATTCTTCCTATGAGGTTGTAAACCTGAGCTACCTCAGTCCTTTCTCTAACTCCTCCATAGGGGTTCTCATTCTCAGGTTGGCTGAGAGTGTCCACCTCTGTATTGGTCAGGTTCTGGCACAGCCTCTCAGGAGACAGCTATATCAGGCTCCTGTCAGCATGCACCTCTTGTCATGCCCAATAGTGACTGGGTTTGGTGACTGCATGTGGGATGAATCCCCATGTGTGGCAGTCTCTGTATGGCCTTTCCTTCAGTCTCTGCTCCACACTTTGTCTCCATATTTCCTCCTGTATTTTGTTCCCCCATCTAAGAGGTATTGAAGCATCCACACTTTTGTTGTATTGTGGATATTTTGAGCTTTTTGCTTAATATCCAATTATCAGTGAGTGCATACCATGTGTATTCTTTTGTGACTGGGTTACCACACTCAGAATGATATTCTCTAGTTCCATCCATTTGCCTAAGAATTTCATGAAGTTATTGTTTTCATTGTTTTTAATAGCTGAGTAGTACTCCATGGTGTAAATGTACCACATTTTCTGTATCCATTCCTCTGTTGAAGGACATCTGGGTTGTTTCTAGATTCTGGCTATTATAAATAAGGCTGCTATGAACATGGTGGAGCATGAGTCTTTGTTATATGTTGGAGCATCTTTCAGGTATATGCCCAGGAGAGGCATAGCTGGGTCCTCAGGTAGTTCAATGTCCAATTTTCTGAGGAACCTCCAGACTGATTTCCAGAGTAGTTATACCAGCTTGTAATCCAGGCCCATATCTAAACATAATAAAAGCTATTTACACCAAAAGAATAGCTAACTCACTTTTTTATGTCAGATCCTCATCTAAGAAAGTTTTAGGTTTCTGAAAGGTTTGGACATGGCAAAAAATGTGCAAGCTTGTACATGGAGCCTTGCCCAGAGCGGGAGAGACTCCCTGGTCTTTGCTTCCCATGCTGGGATTCTCTGAGCACTTGCAGCTTGCATTTCTTTTGGTGACGGCCATCCTCAGTGTTGCAGTGAAGTTGTAGTGTGATAAGGCTGTCGGCTTCATGCAGTGAGGTGCAGTAGGTCTCTACATCTTAACAACACTAGCGTAGTGATTTCTAGTGCAGTCTGTGCACCTCACTTGGTCTCCGTGAATTCACCGAGTGTTGGCAGAAATTATCTTTGTGGAGAAGTTGGGTGAATATCTTCTTCCTTCGTGTCTTAGAAAGGCCAGTTTTGGATTTCTGACCCCATCAGTTCTGTAAGGGACATCCCTGAGGCCTTCATTTGTATAGTTGAGGTAATTTTTCATGACAGAAAGGTTGAAGCCAGAATGCAAGAAATGATTGTCGGAATGATGATGTCATCAAATGCTCAAAGAGCTGGCAAATGGAAGCTTCATAAGCTGTTTTGGGTTCCATGCCAGACGTACTGGAATCAGCTGGATCTGAATGATATCTGACAACTGAGCCATTTGATGACAAAAATGACAGGAGTTGATGGAAAGGAGAACTTATATCTCAAGAGGAAAGCAAGGAACTGCAGAAAGCATTTGAAAAATATCTTAAGTAGAAACTTTTTATATAAAATAGGCCTTATTGATCCTAAAAGTATTGAAATCAGTATTAATGAGTTGAAATTTGAAGATAATACTTCTCATTTGAAACAAATAGCAAAGTCTGTTTTTTAAAGTTCACTTGTTTTAATAATTATCTGATTTGCGGACCTTTCTAATAATTTTGGATATTTGTGTACTCAACTGTTGGGAAATAATACCAGAAGTTGTAAACTGTTAACAATTAGACTTCCAGGGTTTGGACATGCATCATTTTTCCAATTCTCTCGTGTTTTTTCCCTTAGATTTCAAACCACATCCTGAAAGTATATGTACTATTTGAATATAAAGTAGTGATATTTTAGAGAATCAAGTTGTAGACACTGTGACACTAGATCTCAGTCTTTTCCATTGCTTATGGGGACAGTTGTAGTGCAGCAGCGGTCTCTAGACATGTGTGCACATCTTCCCAGTACACAGAGACCCCAGTGTGGGGAGATTTCACCCAGCAGGGCGCCACCAGTGTGTTCAGGCCCAATCCCAGAACATGGGACTTTTCCAATGGGAAAATTACAGGCCTTTGAAAAGTTTGAAAGTGTTAGGCAATTTGTTTCTCTTTATCTTAATGCATGAGCAATTATTAATGATCCTCAATTGCTCAAAGATTACTACTGAAGCTGGCACTTGACAAAGACGCAGGTTCAAATGTGGAGTGTCTGAGGTTCACATTGCAGTCAGTAGGCCTGTGCAGATGCTTCACGCTTTGGTAAAACATGGAGCACCATTCTAGTGGCATGCAAGAAAAAGTCATCACCAGCACCGTAGATGCTTTTTTCTGAGAATCTTCATTCATGTGTATAATGAAATATGACCACATATATTCCTTATTTCTTCCCTTCAACTTCCACCATATACCCTCAACACATCCACTCCCAGCTTTGTGTGTGTGTGTGTGTGCATGTATATATGTGTATATATTATATATACATGTATAAATATGGTATCTGTATATTATATGTGCATATGTGTCTATACATAAACATACACTAAGTCCAATTAGTGCTGTCTACATGCGTGTGGGTGTAGGGCCAGCCACTGGAATATGGGAAACTATAAGTAGCCATGCTCTCAAAGAATGATTTCCCCACTCCCAGAAACAACTGCCAGTATCTCCTCAGGAAGAGTGACAACTAAAGATCCCCTCATCTATCTATGCTGGAATTTTTCTGTCCTGATCTCAGATAGGTCTTGTGCAGGTAACCACGGTTGTGTGTTCAGGATTGCATTAGCCATGTCCAGGAGACAGTGTTACACACCTCTCATCCCCAGCCTCAGCTCTGTCTTTCCCTGGCCTTGCTGGTGGGTGGGACTAATACAGCTCAGCAGCCTGGGTCTTACTCTTGCTGTTCACCACTCCATTGCTGCTGCCTCTGCACAAAGAAGCTGCTCTGAGCGAGGTTGTGAGAGTCACAGGCTCTGTGCTTAAAACGTGTGCATCAAGCACCTTGACAATGTGACTATGTAGTAAAGACCAGGCATGGACTTTGACCAGGAATATAGTACCAGACACAATGTGCCCTCCTGTATAGCAGGCCTCAGATCTGATCGGATGGTGGTTAATTTTCCCATTGCCGTGGTGCCACTGTAACACCAGTAGACAGTCTTGCCTGGGGTATTGGTATTACAGCATGAAGAGTCCAGTGCTGGGTAAGTCCAGGGATGTCTTCTCTCCCCTAACCTGCAAAGCACTGTGAAAGCTAAATTGTTCAGTTCAGAAATATGAAGTGTACATCTCTTAAAAACTTCAATCATTACCTATTCCAATTGCTCTTTGAAACCACATTACTGTGCATTAATATTGAAAATGGAGTACCAATAAAAGCTATAGAGTTATCACTCCTCAGAGGACCGATACATCAAATTTATTTCTATGTAAATTTTTATATAAACAGTAGCAAAGATTATAAATATAGAATTTTCCTATGGCAGCAACTTTCAGCTTGATTAATTATCCCATTAAGATTGTTTAGCCACCTGCTTTGCCAGGCCTTTGGGTTCTCGTGATAGTGAGATTGGAGGCTGGATGACTGAGTGGGGCAAAGCTACTGAGACACGATAAGATTCTTATCTAAAGCAGTGCCGTGGAGACAGTAGATCAGGTAGGGAGAGGAGAGACACCCAGAGCAATGGTTTGATGTGTCACTAGACATTATGGTATTGATGCCACTGAGTTATGTGGGCATACAGGACTAATGTTCAAAAGAAAGTTCTCCATCACCATTAGAAGTAGCTTGAGGTTACAGGCATGGACTGTAGTGGATACCAGTGTGGCAGAAGCAGACGAGAACTGGCAGATATGCCGTGCAAAAGGGAAGGTGGGAGAGATAGAAACAGAGGAATGCTTAAGAGAGGGAAGAAGAGAACTGTAAAATCAGACTTGCCACCTAGATTGCCCAGGGATTTGAAATGAGCACATAATTTAGAACAGCCCTAACCATACTAGGCATTTATTTTGAAACTCTGGGTGTACAACAGTACAGTATACTGGGTGTACAACAGTACAGTATACTGGGTGTACTGTACCAGATGAGGATGTTGCCTCCATAATCCTGCAGGTAGACATGGATTTAGAGATTAAAGAGTCCTATAAGGAGTCAAGGAACAAGCTTAGATGGATGAATGGAGCAACCTGGGGCATTAGTTCCTGAGGATGGCTTGGATGGTGAGTGGGCATGTTAGTAACGTAGAGAACATCACAAGCACCTCACCTAGTCCCACTGTTGATTTTGAGAGCATCAAGGTTTCCTGTCCACATGGAACTTTCCCCAAGTTGGTTGCAAGAAAGGTTTTGCATCTCCACCAGATGAACATGCTTGACTGCCAGCATTACCCACTAAAGTACAAATTCAGGTCTAGCAGGAAACAAAACAGGCTTTTTTGGGTGTCCCTACAAGCCAGAGTTTAAGGAGCCAAGAACAGAGGGAGAACAAGCAGGACTCGTTGACAAGAACTGGGTGGAAGCCCTTCTGTGAAGGGTCCTGTCAGGCAATTTAGTAAGTGAAAGAAGCGTTCCAAATGAAGCAAGTGCTATTACCTGACTGTCCACATCTCTAATCAGATGATACATAGAGCATGCCTTCCAGAGCTGGGGAAGTTCTTAAGAAGTGAAAACATGATATTGAACTGGAAAAGAGTTACTCTAGAGGCCATGTTGTAATAGTTTCTTGAATTAAATTTTTCTCATAAGCTGAAACCCATTATACTAGAAAATGAAAATGTTACTGTGTGAAAAGAGAATTGGAGGGGAAGGCAGAGGGTTTTACAGAAGGATGAATTTCTAATAACTTGCCAGCTAGAGGTTTGTCCAGAGGGCTGGGCATATGGAGATGGTGACAGGAGGCAGCATTAGGAAGATGCAGCCAAGCAGGGCGATGCTTTAAGGAAGCTTCAGTCTGTTTGAAGTTGTCACTAAAGCCATTCAGACCAAAACTATAGGCACCGAGAGACCTGGAAGAGAAAAATGGGCCCTTCCTTGGGAAAATAACCCTCATATTTCCCTATCACAGGAAACTTAGGAGCAGGTGGGAGGCTGCTGGACTAACTGTTTAAGCTCCACGTTTGCATCAACTTTCTGTTTCTCGAGCATTCTGTTTGGCAATGCTGTTCCCTCTACCTTGCCCCACATCCTACCCTGTCTGGAGAGCAGCTGCAGGGGGTGTTACAGAGTTGGCCCGTCAAGGCCGAAAGTTGTATCCTGTAGACTCTGAGTAGCTGTGGCCATGTCAGATTCCAGAAGCAGTGATAGATGGTGTTCACAAACTACTGCTTGTGAGGCAGTGGGAAATTTCAGCTTCTGCCTTAGAAAGATGAATATGTTCATTAAAATGTGATTTTGTTGTATACAAGAATATATAACCATTTTCAAATTCCAAATGGCCTCAGTTTTTCAATACATTATTTTTGCTTGAGAATGTCTTCACAGATGGGAAAGCAAACCCGAACAATTCTTCTTATTTGTAAAGACAGGATTTGAACCCGACCCGCCTGCATCCCCTCCCCATGAACTCTTTTCTCACCTGTATGGCATGTAAATTACAGGGATAGCGATTGGTGGGAGATGTTTCTGCTGCTGCTCACTGGAGATTTGTGGCTAGCACTCATAGATACTGTGAGGGCAGTTTCACAGAGCAAATCAAGTTGACATGTCAGAACTCAGGGATGCATGGATGCCCTGAACCCTTCTCCTGGATGTGAGCAGCGCGCTCACCAGCACATCCTCTCAGTACCACAAACCTTTCTTTTAAAGTAAGCTTAATGTCCAATTGTAGTTGAGGCTGCAGTGTTTCCTCTTCTGCACTTCTGTCTCCTCAGAACCCGATGGTGGCCTGTGGTTGTTTAGATTGAGCTCTGGAATGCTTTTAAACATTAATTTGCTTTGACATGACTTGTGCACAAATTAATTATTCAGGCACATATTGTTCAGAGTGCATGAAAAGAAGGAAGCCGTGGTGGAACACATCCTAACTAGCACATGTGAGCATGGTACAAGCAATCTGACTCTTAAAGAACAAAAGCTGGCAGCAGTAGCTTCTCTGCCTTGAGCCAGTCCCACAAAATTAGCATAAATATGTGAGGTAATCAGAAGAGTTTGGGACTTCCTAGCAAAGTGTCCTTATTCTTATCTAGTTCTGAAAGAATGTGAAATAAACTATTCATTCAGCCAAGTATAAAAATATGTCTGCTATGCAGTTATCATCATGTGTCATTAATCTGAAAATACTGCAGAAGCTCTGACAAATTAAAAACACAAGGATGTGTCTGCAAGGGTTTCTGCAGCCATTACAAAGCTGCTTCACCTCTTAGGCGAGCTCTTTTATGGCAACTTCTTGCTCAGTGTACTGACATCTTCAAAGGCTTTGACATCTGTCGGCCTTTGAACTACCATTAAAAAATATTATCCCATTTCCATTCTTTTATGCCCATTTTTTTAATTATAGCCCTTCTTTCAAGTTGGGAACATGGTTGGTTTAAATGATGCTGTCCTTTCGTTTTCAGCCACCCAGCTGCGGTTTGAATAAATTGATGTGGAATCAAAGGCGGGACTTTAAAGGGAAAGGTTTGATGGACTTGGACTCGGAGCCAGATGAGGCTTTATGATGAGAAGGGTTTGATCCCAGCACAGGCACCGCCTCTATCAGCTGAACACTACAAAGCAGTTCATATACATAGGCTCCTGCGGATGGTCTAGTTTTTAACAGCACAGATCTCTTCAGGACTTGCAAATGTGGCATTAGCTAATATTCAGAGAGCTGATTCCCTTTCATCCACCAGAAGCTTATGATTATGGTACAGTTCTCGAATTGGAAATGAGAGCTGCAACACAGATTTAAGCCGTGCTGTCTGATTTGTATTCAATATACATGTCACTGCGGGACAGGCTAGTCTGGGCCAAGCCGGTTCAATACAAGGAAAAACAGTTTCATCATCTGAGATTCCTGGTCGGAAATATCACCAGCTAATTAAAACAGCAGTCCCATGACTATTAGAGAGGTGTTTGGCTGATTGGAGTCTCTTACTATTTGACAAGAAGGATTTGGAGACCAAGCCTCTGCTATTTCATAGTCTTCTTGCAGTCTTAATGTGTGCAAGCCTGTTTCAGGCTAATGAAGTCAAATCGATAAACTCAAACTATTTTTAAAGGGAAAACAAATTTAAAACACTTACTTTGCATTAAATAGTTTTCCTTATCTGATTATCGATCTGGAAAAGAAGCCTTTGTGGCAGTGGATTCTAACTTTGTCCATATTCTACTGAATAATAAGCAGCTCCTTGAGTCATGCAACTAAGTAATCGAGTAAGTGATTTAGGAAAATTATAAATGTATAATGTAGATTCGAGTGCACTTTAAAGTCAAAACTGATCCTTTTAATGTTCTAGTGGTCACTTAGGATAAATAATAATCCATTAACACTTTTTCTCAAGATAATATGTTGTATTAGTAATTTATAATCTATTTCCCAGAATAATATGAAGATTTGGTACTGTTTGATGATACATAACTAATAATTCTGTAAAACTTTTCATGTTCTTAAACTAGAACTTCAACTTTTAACTATAAAGTAAACTATAAATCACAGAACAAATTGTTGACAAGTATGATGTTAATTGGCAAAACATAAACTCTTTGGAAAAACTTTTATTGGTGGAAGTCAATGGGATGCCACAGAGTCTAGAATTCTTCTTTTTCTTCTCTCCTTCAAAGAAACCATGGAATAAAACACTTGCAAGCAGACTTGTCAGTGAACACATTTCAGAACTCACATTCTGCAGACACTCGGTATTCACGGGGTCACTCAGAATCTAGAGTTCTCGTGGTGCAGTCCCCCTGCTTTGCCTTTAGACATCTTTAGCTCTGAGGATCACTGCACTGACTGCAGCCAGGCCACCTTGCACCACAGTTGTTCCAGTGCCTGGGTTGTCTTCCCTGGTCAACATCCTACCCAGTGACCTGGGTCTTCCGCTGAAGCCCTAGATTTCCTGCTGCTTCCTCCTTTTCATCTTTCTTTTTTTGCCACTAGCTCCATTATCATTCATTGCTGGAAGCCAAGCCCTTCACTTTTTCTCTCCTCATGCTTCTAGGAAGTGGTCACCAGCGTTTCATTGATTTTAAGAAACAGAAATATGCTAAAACCTCCAAGTGCCCATCTCTTTTTCAAATATCTATCGATCCGTGCCATTCTGTTTCGCCCTCTTCAGCAACTTCATAGCCTTCTTTGCATCCACCCTTAACTTGCTCATAGACATCTTCTAGTCCTGTCCAGAGGTGGATGGCGGTGAACTCAAACTGAAGCTGACCTTGGGGTCTTCCTTGTTTTTTTCCTTTCTTTTAACCTACTGGTAAGTGCTATAATCAGAACTCCATGTAGATCCATGGACAAGATCCATTTACTTATACATATTGCCCTAGTCTAAACCTTCACATTTATCTTCTGACTTTCTTATTCTTTTAACAGCAGCATAATGATCTTTGGTGATCACTTTGTATAGATACAAAGTATCATTATATAAGGATCTTTCAGATATAAATTGGATTAGAGAACTCTTTTGAGTAGCCCCCCTTGCTTTTGTTTAGAATAAACCCCCAGTTTCTCAGCATGCCCTGTACGAGCACCTCCTGGAGGCCCTGGCCTAAGTATTCCTTCTTAGTCACTAAATGTGAACCTAAAGCCATAAACTAAAGCAAGCATTCTAAAGGAATTAGTTTAGGTCTGAGCTTTGCTTCTTTCTATATTATAGTTCACAAACCCTTAGCTATCTAAAATATGCAGAACACATTAATTAAATCACCAAATAACAATGACTTCAGAGTACTGACTACCGTTTTGGTAGAAAGATAAAATGAAAGAATATCTATCTGACGTGTGCTGAGGGCATCTTTAGTTAGGTTTAGTCATTATTGGATAAAATGCAAAAGTGAGTAAGATTCACTTAATCGTGACAGATAAAAGACAAAGGAGCATGAATATAAAATAAGGTGTGGAGTATCGTTTTAAAAACAATGAAAGTCTCTGTGCCATAGAAAAGAAAGCTAAAACCGTTTTAAGAGGTAACAGTGGGCATGCGTGGTAATTCTGCCTTGCAGAGGAGACTACTCTGTGGGCTCCATTCTCCTCGTGGATTCTTACACTCAGTATACCTTTCTTCCTTTAATATTTCCAACATTATACATCCATATAATTTCTCCCAGCAGAAGTTGCAACGCCAATAAGAAATAGGGACAAAGGTCCCCCATGCTGAAGGTCACAAAGACTCTTGAAAGAAACCAATTCTGATATGATTCCTAGATGTTAAAATGGCACTCTGTATGGCTTTAAAGTTTTTTCAGTAGTTCGGATGGGGTCTGTTATGAAGAATGTCTTTCATTTTGTGGTGTCCTTGTGATCATGGGCATTGATGTGGTTTTGTCCTGGAGACGTTTTGGGTATAGCTCTGGTACATAAACTAAACTCTGCAGGAGTGCTGCTCACACGTGGAGGTGTTGCCATGTGAGGACAGCTGTGTCATGGCAAGAGCTGCACCACAGGACCCTCACGCGTCCTTTGTACCCATGTCCAATGGGTATGATGTTATAATTAGGGATGGTTATTTGGCAAGGGACATAGTCTGAGATCATCTTCAAGAACTCCTTTAACTCTTCTCCAGGCAATAAATTAACTTTCATGGG
This sequence comes from Rattus norvegicus, assembly GCF_021556685.1. Lineage (NCBI taxonomy): Eukaryota > Metazoa > Chordata > Mammalia > Rodentia > Muridae > Rattus > Rattus norvegicus. The sequence continues at coordinate 99,920,719 of NC_141543.1, forward strand.
GGAAAATAATAAGTCGGTTGTTTGAAGCTACGTCTGATGGCCAGAGGGAAAACATGCACACATGCTTGCATGCATGCATGTGTGCACCGCCCCCTACACACACACACACACACACACACACACACACACACACACACACACACACACACACACACACACACACGGCCGTTTTGATGTTTTGCCTCTGGAGTTAGTGTGTGAACTTGGCTATGTCTATTCTTATAAAAATGACGTCAGCTAAAATAAAGTCCCGCCGCTCTGGCTTGCAGTGGCTTTTCCTCTTCCTATTTTTGTTTTCACAAAATGTTTGTAATTAATTGTGTTTGAGATTGTGTTCATTTGGCAGTTGCTAAACACTGCTCTTTTAGCCAGTGACTGTGGTCTGAGTAATCTGTAGATTTTAGTACTTGAGTAAGAAAAGTTACGATAATTAACCAGCTGCAAGCACTTGCTAGATAATGGCTCCACATCAAGGACAGGGGGACAGACTGCCCTGCCCTCAGAGCCGTTTGCCCCTTTACAGTGAATGACTCAAAACCAGAGCCTGAGGCAGACAGCCTAGCCTCTGTCAGAGCCCACGGGCTCCTGAGGGAGGTCTTCAAGTTACCACTGCCCAAGAATGGGAAGTCATGCCTGTGGGGCTGAACTGGAAAAGCTGTTTCAACACCTCATCTGCCTCTAGGAGGCAGCTCCCTCTTATCCAACTTAAGTTTTCTGTTTTTAAAAATTACTGACTTACTCTTAGTTTACATGTTTTATTTATTTTAAATGTATGGGTGTTTTGCCTGAATATATGTCTGTTCTTCCTGTGGGAGCCTGGTGCCCCTGGAGGTCAGAAGAGGTTATTGGAGCCCTGGAGCTGTGGATGGTTGTGAGCCACCACGAAGGTGATGTTATCAGAACCCAGGTCCCCTGCACGAGCAGCAAGTGCTGTTACTTGCTGAGCATCTGTCCACTCTCCACCCCAGTATTACTGCCTTCTCAAATGCTTTAATACCAAGTAGACTGTGATCAGACTCTTTCTACTGCCCGTCTAATCTAGCGAAGAGGCTTTGTTAAACTAGCTTTTATTTGTTTTATTGTTGAAAAATTTACTGATGTCTTTGAGTCTTGATTTGATCTCTTTGTACATTTGCTGGCACCTTCCCATGGTAGTAGTGGGTTAAGTGTCATGAGATGCCCACTGTCCAGCCTTCTTTCCCAATAGTAAATAATTAGATTTTCCACTTCTATTATTAACCCTACTATGCTAAATAATAGTCCTAAACTTGTGTATCTTGTTCTGGTAATGTTAGGCCTTTACCAGAGGTCCTTGTTTCTATCCAGGTTAAGGACAGGAAAGCTGTTCTTTGTTTCTTGAACCTCTTCTGCTCTCTGTGTAGTCACTTTTAGTGTGAAAGTTGATAACATTTACTTTGCACTCACAGTGAAAGCATGATTACTTATAGACAGTGAAAGCAGGTACACATACTAAATAGGCAGAAGCAGGCAAATATCTGTGGGTTCGAGGGCAGACTGCTTTACATAGCAAGTTCCATGCCAAGCAGGGCTATTAAAGGAGATCTTTCTTTAAAAGAAAAGAAAGTGAAAACAGGGTCTGGTAGTGGAACATGTGTTTCACATGCATGAGACCCCATGCTAGATCTCCAGCACCAATAAAACCAGAAAGCAATATGTAAGGGCTGTATTATTAGCTGGCAATTTTGAAATGGTTGTTGAACCATTACTTCCCTCTGTGGTATATTGTATTATGACCATTGGACCACTCACAGGAAGAAGTTTTTATACCAGAGACAGGAGATATGATGGCCTTGTCTGACTTCATCTGTGTTGATTTCTAATGGCCCAACTTGGCATACCTAACAGACAGGTTCATACTCTCATACCTTTCCTTAGTGGTATCTTTCTTTTTCTTAAATTAGTTGATATCTGTCCTAGTTTGCATTCCTTTTGCTGTGACTAAACACCACCAAAAGCAACTTGCAGATGAGAAGGGTTTATGACATCCAAAAAGCCGAGGTCCTCATTGCAGCAAGCCAAGGCAGGAGCTCAAGTCAAGACCCTGAAGCAGGAACTGAAGCAGAGACCATGAGTGATACTGCTTACTGGTTAATATCCCAGTATCCTAGCACTGTGTGTGTGTGTGTGTGTGTGTGTGTGTGTGTGTGTGTGTGTGTATCCCAGAACCGCCTTCCCAGGGGTGGCTCTATGCACAGTAGACTGAGCCCTCCCACACCAATTCAACATGAGAAGATGCCTCATAGACCTGAATATGGACCAAATTGATGGAGATGTTTTGTCAATTGAAGTTCTGTCCTTCTAAGTGACTTTAGTCTCTGTCAAGCTGACAAAAATTAACCAAAATTCCATCACACTTCAAATGGACAATGTTACTTTTTAAGAAGACATGGAAGTTTTACAAATAGCAGTTGAACTATTTTTGGTTTTACTGTAGTTTAATTCACAGTGAGGAGCAAATGTCTCAAATGTAGAGTTTTACTGGGACAGTTGTACAGAGACAGGTTGCAGAGAGAGAACATGCTAGACACAGGGGAAGACAGGACAAGCCAGAGAGTGGGAAGCCAGAAGATTAGAACATAATGCCAAAGTTAGTATAAGGCCAAGCAGAGCAATTCAGTTAGAGGTTGAGAGAGAAGCCAGCTAGGACCAGTCAGCTTGAAGATGAGTTTGAACCAGAACAGCAAAGGTGAACAAGCCAGCCAAAGCTCAGAAACAACTAGAGAGGGCTAGCATAGTCAGCAGTGAGTCTCAGAGGCTGAAAACATTCTAGGCCTAGGTTAGATTGTGTGGAGGCTTCCAGGACTAGGCCTAGGTTAGCAGACAGAGGCAGTAAGCCCTGGAGATAACAATTAATCAGGGAATAAAAGCTACTTTTACATGAAGCTGTTCAAAATTTTCAATCCAAATGTAAAAACAGAATTTTTCAAAATTAAAAGCAAATTGAAATATTTTCATTGGGAAGACTAAAACAAAACTTATGTACTAAAATAGAATTGTGAACTAGAAAGTTAATCTTGAGAAGCCAACTAGAATACAGCATGGAATCAATGGAAAGCGTGGGAAAGCAGGAGCCGTGACGTATGCGAGATGGAACATTTACCCTAACCTGGATTCCAAAAAGAAAACAAAGCCAGTGTGGTATTGCTGTGATTGGTTACTGAGAATTGAAAGAAATTGATAAAAAGAGACCAAGACACAAACCCTAGATGGACAAGGAGTAAACACTAAGCCCCACCTACAGACCTCACAAAGCACCAAATGCAGAAACCAAAGAAAGCACTTGAGAGCAGCACAGCTTCAAGAGAAGGGAATGAAACCCTCAGAACCAACTTGGAGCTCTGTGCTCAGAGCTACCCTGTTCTTGGTAGCAGGAGTGTCAGGAGGGCATTGGTGCTGAACAGAGGCTCAGCGTGTGACTCTACACAGTGTTCCTCACTGTGAATTAAACCACAGAAAAACAAAACTAGTCCAGTGGCTGTTTGTAATGTAGATAAAGGCTGCCATTTGGGCCTTTAGAGGCTGTAGACCAGCGCCTTGTTCAGATCCTCTGTTACCCGGTTCCCACTGTGTGAACAGTGTGCTTGTGGAGGTCAGTGGTTAATGTGGTTCCCACTGTGTGAACAATGTGCTTGTGGAGGTCAGTGGTTAATGTGGAAGCTGATTCTCTCCACCATTTGGGCTCTGGGGCTTACAGTCAGGTCATCAGGCTTGGCAGTAATAACTCTGCCCCTGAGCTATCTCACGGTCCCAGATGTTCTTGATAAAGATCTATGAGGGCTAACTCTTCTCATTGTATTTTAAATCTGGCTTCTTTACATCACGAGCATGGCTAATAAGGACATTTTAGAAGCAACACTTTAAAATCATGTTGATACTCACTGCCATTTTTCTTCTGGGATGCGGCTCCGGTGGGTTGCCTAAGCTTTAGTGGGTGGCTGCAACTTGCATTGACATGTAAATGCTGTTTATCCTGTAACAGAGAGATAGTTCCTTAAAATATTAGAGGAAAAATGACTTTCCCCCAGCAGCCATCAAATGTAGCATCTCCTCAGCTAGGGGCTCACCTCATGAGCCCTCCCTGTCCATAAGGAATGTTGCCGGCTTGATCTTGTCCAGGTCAGGCAACCAGAGCTGCAGTGAGCCTGTGACCATGAAGACAGCACGTCACAGCACCACTCCCCAGCCTCGCGCTCTTACTTGCTGCCCCTTTTCTAGGATGTTGCATAAGCGTTGGAGGTGTTGGCATAGATGCCTATGTAGAGCGGAATGCTCAACAGCCCCAGTTCCAGCATTTTTACCACTGTGGTTCTCTGCATTAATCACTGCCCCAGGCACAAAGCCGCTTCTCTGACCAAAGCTGAGCGCCGCACTGATTCATGGTAATAAAGGTGTTTAGAATCAACAGTCTCCCCAGCAGTGGGGTCTTTACCAGGTTTGTAGTATCAGGGATGGGTTCCCTCCTGTTGTGGAGGCTCCACCTCCATCAGAAGTGGTTGGCTAATGCCACAGCAGTGGACACTGTTCAGCAGGCTGGATTGTAGCTTTTAGGGTGCGAGTCTGTTTCCGACTTCTTTCCTGATGGCCTGCAGTGTGCTTCCGTCCACTAAGGAAGCTAGCCATTAGGAAGAAAGGTTTCAGTTCATTCTAGTTTCTTTTCTCCTATGTCCTTCAACCCAAGTGTGTTGTGTCTTCAACAATAGGGTATTGCCATTCAGTTATTGTGGGCCAACAAGAGCAATGGTAATGTTGTTTTGAGGGCTCTGGGAAACTCACTGACCAATAATTTGTGGGGAAGTATCTCGCACTGGTACTGAGATTTTTAGGTAAGGAACCATGCCATCTGAGGAGCGCTGTTCACCCATGTAGCACCTGGCCTGGATTTAAATATGAATTTAAATATAATAGAAAGCATGTATATAATATGTACACTTATATATTATATTTGTAATATATATCTTATATATTATATATAAGTATATTTTACATGTATATATTTAAAGAGAGTATATATACATATATAAGTATTTAAGTATATTATAGTCAGATTCCTTATTTAACTCTGTATACTTATATATATATATTTACTTATATACTCCCTACTTAAACATATACACTATTTATATATGTATATATATGCAAAGTAGCTAAGACTTCTCATGTATTCTTAGTTTTATTTAACCAGTTCACCAATACCTCCTCTTCTCAGTTTTTCTCCAAAATACCTTTCAACATTATACAAGCTAGCCAGCTTTCATCTCCATTGAAATTGTTATCCCCCTCCAAGTCCCTATTCCCCTCGACTTTCTTCTCCTCTCCCCTCATCCCCTTCGTGCCCCCTTTCTTGCTTGCTGACCGCTGCTGACCTTCCAACTTAAGTACACAGCTCTAAAATTTTAAAGCTAGGATCCAGAAGGAATAATAATCTGAAACTCTAAAGACATGTTTGTATTTTTCCAGTATTTTGTGTGTACTTTTGTGTATTGCATGTGCGTGTGCATATATATGCACATGTGTGAGGGTGTGCTTCCCTGTGTGTGCATGTATAGAAGCCAGAAGCCAATAGTCTTCTTTGGTTGGTCTCTCCCTGCGCCTGAAGCTCACTGTCTCAGCTGGATTGGTCTCAGCAAGTCCCAGGGATCTCCTGTCCTCACCCCTCTCTGGTGGGGAAGGGACTTACAAGGTACAGGGTAACAACCCTGCCTTTCATGTGGTGCTGGGACTCAAGCACCAGCCTTCATGCTTGCACAGAAAGCATGTATCTGCTGAGCCCTCTCCCCAACCTCATATTTTTTCTATAAAAACATGTTTTTATTTTAGAGATGTAATCAACTGTGTTATCTTTGCTAGTTTATGAATTAGAATGATTTTTAAGTTCTATTGCTTGAATTTGTTTTTTTCCCAAAGTTAGTTGTCTTGTCTTTATCTTGCACATCTATGTTGGCTTTTCTTATATGCCTACAATTGATGCTTTTGATTTATTTTTACAAAAGGCAAATAGTGTGTGTGTTTCCTGTTGGTGATGTAACAATTTAAAGCAAGCTCTGAATCACAGAACAGAAGCCCATTATTTCACAATTCTGAGGGTGAGAAGCCTGAATTAATCTTTCAGGACTCAAATTGTCGGGAGAGCTGACTCCTCCTGGTTCTTTCAGGGGAAAATATATTTCTTCCTGCTTTCTTGCTGCTAGTGACCCAGAATCTCCTGATGGCTTCACACCATATTTCCTACCTTCTGCATCTGTTGTGGAAACAACTTCACTTTCACTGGACCCTAGGCTGCCTCTGTTACAGAGCCTTGTGGTGACAGTGGGTCCCTGTGCAGAGTCCAAGAAAACTCCCCAACTCCAGATGAGTTATTTATTTAATTATTTTGAAACAGGATCACACTGTGAATCCCGGCTAGCCTGGAATTACCTATATACACCAAGCTAGCCTCAAACTCATAGGGATCTGCCTGCCTGGTGTGTGCTACCAGAGCCAGTCTACCTCAAAGGATGTTAAATTAACTTCCTAATGTCCCTTCAGTTAGACTACGGAGGTATCACAGTTATAGGTTCTGAGGGTTAGAACATCGTATTGACGTCCTTGGGAGGAGGAGGAGGTCCTTACTCAATTTTTCGCAGATGAGATACCAACAGCTTATTTGTTGTTTAAAGGGGCTTCTCTTTCTCTCCTAGCCCAGTGGTTCTCAACCTTCCTCATGCTGTGACCCTTTCATACAGTCCCTCATGTTGTGGTGACCCCAACCATAACATTATATCTATTGCTACTTCATAACTGTCATTTTGCTACTGTTGTGAATCATAGTGTAAATATCTGGTCTCAGTCCAACCCTGTGATAGGTTGTTCATTCCCCAGGGGAATCAAGACTCATAGGTTGAGAGCCCTTGTCCTAAACGGCCCCTTCCTGAGTGAGAACTCAGAATTCTGGAGTTGGGGTAGCTGTGTTAAGATTCTTTCCTTCTGGGCTCAAGACCCCATATGAACAACAATGCCAAGCAACCAGAGCTTCCAGGGACTAAGCCACTACCTAAAGACTATGCATGGACTGACCCTGGACTCTGACCTCATAGGTAGCAATGAATATCCTAGTAAGAGCACCAGTGGAAGGGGAAGCCCTGGGTCCTGCCAAGACTGAACACCTAGTGAATGTGATTGTTGGGGGGAGGGTGGTAATGGGGGGAGGATGGGGAGGGGAACACCCCTATAGAAGGTGATGGGGAGGGGTTAGGGGGATGTTGGCCCGGAAACCAGGAAGGGGAATAACAATCGAAATGTAAATAAGAAATACTCAAGTTGATAAAAAAAAAAAAGAAAGAAAGAAAAAGAAAAAAAGAAAAGGAATAGCTATACAGAACAACTCATAAATAAATAAATAAATAAATAAATAAATAAATAAATAAATAAATAAATAAATAAATGTACAATCTTTTAAAAAAAAAAAGATTCTTTCCTTTTGAGTCCAAGATTGAGGGAGGCTTGTTTTCAGACTGTGAAATCTACATCAGAACCCATGGCTTCCTCAGATTGTTTTCTAATTTTGTTTTAGGAAAGATCCTTCTGTTTTTGTTTTGTTTCTTGCTTTTCTTTGTCAGCTACCATGTATCAGTTGGGAAGGCTCCTTTGGTGATCTCACCTCTGCTTGGTTTCAGAGCCCAACCAATTGGGAGGCTGCGTAGTTGGCCGTAGGCCTGCCCACTGGAGCCCCTCCCTCCAGTTAGCTGGAGCTGTCAGTCTGGCTGCTCCTTTCAGGACCAGTCCTTCAGCTTCCTGCTCCCCAGAAAGCTGTGTAAGCTTCCCAGTTAGCTAATGTTTTCCCAAGGTTTTGTTTCTCTGGCTCACTTCGCTCATAGTTCTACAATTTTTTTCTAAAGATCTCCTGTTAGAAGTTTACAAAATTAATTAATGGTTACTAAAAGCAGACTTTAAAATCTGCTATGTTTATTCACTGTATCTTCTTTTTCCCATTCTGAGCTATAATTGACAAATAACTGTATATGTGTAAGTATAGCTTGAAGGTTTTGCTTTTCTCTTCTCCTCTCACTGTTCAATGACCAGTGCTGTCTTAATCCAGCAGCTACTTAGTGCTCCTAGCATCTCATCGGTCAGAATATTTCCCCCTGTTCCTGTTGTGGAAAGGACACATGAAATCTGCTGGACTCCAAGTACACAATTCAGTGTGGTTAGACACATCAAGTACATCAGGCTGACAGAATTGATCATCGTTTGTAACTGAAAACTCTAACCTATAATCAGCATTTCCCTATTTCCCTCCCCAACCCCAGCCTCAGAAAACTCTCATTTTATCCTCTGCTTTTGTTAGGCTGATTATTTTAAATTTCACACAAATAATATACTACTTTGTCTTTTTGAGTCTGGCTTCTGTCACTTAGCCTGATTCGAGTATCCTCCGGGTTCTTCAATGTTGGCATAAACTGAGGGTGTCATTTGAGTCATATAGACTCCTGTAGAGATAGACGTCTTATCTGAACTGTTCATTGTGGTTGTTTTCATGTTTTGCTGTTATGAATAGTAGGTAGCAAACATGGTTATGCAGCCATCTCTGAGGCCCAGACGTGGGATTCTGGAGTCTCTTTCTCTGGGTATCTCATAATAATTTTAAGGTTTTAATCATTGTGTGGGTGTGCATGCACAGTTGTGTGTGAAGGCTAGAAGACATCATCCACAAACAGTCCTCCCTTTCCACCGTTAGATCTGGGAATTGGCCTCAGGTTTTCAGGCTTGTGGCCCATGTGACTTTATGCAGTGAACTGCCTCCCCACCAAGCACGGGGAATTAAATTTTGAGGTATGTGATAATTAGTGATGCTGGCATCTACCGGCCATTTTTATGTATTCTCTTGAGAAATGTTAATTCACGTTCTTGTACTGTACTTGTTATTTGAGAGGTTTTTTAAATGAGTTGTCTGAATCCCCTGTACTATTTATTGTTTATTTCCCTTATCGAGTATAAGATTTACATATTTTATCCCATTTTGTAGCTCTTACCTCTGGCAGTTGTTTACTTACAGAACTTAAATTTTAGTTTGCACAATCCTACTTGTCTATTTTTGCTTTTGTTGCCTATCGCTTTGGGGCTCTATAATTTTGTACTATTTTAAATAATAATTATATCTATATGTTTAAATTTGCCTTTTGGAATCATAAGAAAATGCATTCATGATGATAGACACTATGTGTTGCCAACCTCAATATAAGTACAAATGACAAAAGTAAAAAATTACAAAGATCATGAAAATACATGTATGAATTTGCATGATAACACACTGAGTAAAGGCGTCTGCCACCAATGCTGACAGCCTGAGTTCAATTCCCAGAACCCACATGGTGAGGAATCCCATAACTTGTCTTCTGACCTCCACTCCCTCACCCATGTGCATGTGTACATGCATACATACATACACAAGCATGTGCATACACATGCACACAAGCTAGGTTTCTAATACACTGATGTACAAAGTGAGAAGTAAGTGACAGAAACAATACTTCCTTTATTGACATTATAATGATTGCCAATGAAGGAATTAGTATTTACTTTATCGATATTATAATGATAACCAATAAAGTAGCTGTAATGGTGATGCAGTTGTGTTTTGGAGATGGTGAAAAGAGAGCAGATCTTTACAAGCTATCTGTCTTTTGTTGCAGAAAATATCAAGTAATGAATAAATTAGTAATTCCTAAAGATTATAAAGACATCTTGATAGTTAATCAAAAGCATGAAACTTAGAGAGCAGCTTCTGAGAAGTGGAAAGGAGCTGGGAAATCATAAAAAGCACTGCATTTCTCTGCTTTGCTTTGCTTTTGTGTCAAAACTAAAAGTATTCGAGTGAAAAATCTCATAAAGAAAATGTTTATTCGATGACTGCATTTTTCTGCTCTCAGGTGGTCCTCACAATTGAACAGGTCTGGGCATTACTGGCTAGATAACTCATCGTGAGTGTTTAAATGGAAATTTGGAGATCATAATTCTTCTTGTTTGTCTCTCATGTTTTGAAATGCATCTTGTGTCTTGTGAAGCAACTTTGGGTTCCATCACTTACTATTATTTTATAAGAACAGTGAATAAATTTTTTTGTGATGTTGATGTAATAAAAATACATGTTTTAGGATAAAGAAGATGAAAAATTAGTAATAATCAGGATGAACAGTTAAGGCTCAAAGACAAACCTTGTATTCTCCAGAGTGTTGATCACGGGTGCTTGCTCAAGACTGATGCTTTTAATAATACCCAGTAGTGAAGAGTCTACAACATAGAAAGGACACTGGGATCGAGAGCACGTTCAGGATGGCCATGACACAGTTGTCTTCGTCAGGAGTGAGAATGCAGAGAGATGGGAAGCACATGGGAGACTGAGCTGTCAGAGTAAATCAGTACGAGATGGAGCCAGCAAACTTCATAGTAAATCTTCAACATCCTGTTAAAGTGCAGTTTGTGATGCAGTAAAATACGAGGAAAGAAGTAAAATCACGTTCAACAAAACTGCCTTCTTTCAGAGGTTTGCATGGGAAGCCATTCGTTCTGGAAGACTCGAGCGTGTGCTTTATCTAAGCAGTGTTGTTATTTTAGATTTCCTTACGATTTCTTCAGTGTTAGAATATTTAATTTATTGACTTTGCTGGCAACCATTTATTTAGAACAAAAGCACAAACAATAGTGGCTACTATGTTTCAACAAAAGGTTTTTACCTTTCCCAATCACTTGAGTTTGAACCTTTGTACTGGATCTCAGTAAGATTCAAGGCAAGATGCTACAGCTGGCTGAAGTGTGGCACTATCAAATAGAGTACGGGTGCAAACTCAGCCACTCCTGAACTGAAACACATAACTTATTCAAGACAGGGTTTCTGTGTGTAGCCCTAGCTGTTCTAGAACTCACTCTATAACTAGACTGGCCTCGAACTCAAAAGACCTACCAGTCTCTTCCTCTTGAGTGCTGGGAATAATGATGTATGCCACCACACCTGGCAACCCACCTTTTAAAGCCTCTTTTATGGTTTTGTTTTGTTTTTGAAATAGCAATCTACAGTTTGTTAGAAGGAATTCATCTAAATATGTGAAGCTGCTTGTGAAGTTTTAATCATATAGAATATATATATAATACTAAGTAATGTTTTTTTCTAAAAATAGAGCTAGAAAGAAAGGTATTTGTTTAGGTGATGTGGTTTGTATTATCTGTTGGGATGGAAATCTCAGCTCTTGTCCAAACGCCAGGCCACACAGTTCCACATGGAGAGGTTTATGGGATGGTGGAGACAAGGGGGGAAGAGAAGGATAAGAGAGAGAAAGGAAAGAGAAAGGGAACAGGAAAGGTCTGCCTTTTATTTGAAATGTGGTGTAACTGTTCCCAGGTGCAGGTGGGAACTGAACCTAAGGTATGCTGGGAATGTATGGCTGATACCATGGCAACAGATGTGCAGGTGATCAGGTGACCAAGATTATGGATACCATTGTAGTTAACATCAGCTACTTTGTAACATACATTCAATTGTGAACATACAGATCTAGGAAAATTATGTCTTTGTGATGTATAAAATTACTATCTACCTAAATTCATGCCATTTCTTACCTAACAAACAACAAAAACAGACCAGAAAGAATCCTTTATACAATTTCCTACTGTTAAACTAATATGTACTTTCTAATTTCTTTGATCACATTCTTACTTAAGTCTTTGCTTCCTTGCTGGCTACTACTTGGCTTTGGAACTGCATAGAATAAAACTTAGGTCACAAATAGAGCTCAGTTTCCATGGCAACGTACATTTCTGTTTCAATACCTTACAGGTAGTTATTCATTTGTTACTTAGTTTTGCTGGGGGTGGGTAAATGGTTCAATAAATGGCCTGAGAATAAACCCGATAATGCCAGTACTTTAGGAGTGGCAGAAGATAGGACTAAAGCCTGACTACCTAGCCTGGCTGTTGATCGTTGGGCCTCAGAGGATGAGTTGATGGGTCAGCAATCAAATTAGATGAGTTAGGGAAATTTTATCAGATCCTGAAATCAGGAAAAGCCTCAAGTCCAAGTAGCTAAAACAAAAAAACAAAAAGGATATATTTCTAGACAGTCGAGAATCTAATCCTAAAATTAATTGGGAACAGTAGTCTTAATTAAGAACATTCCTAATGGCATGAATCTAGATCCCAGATCATTAAGCAAGTATCAAATATGTAGGTTATATATAGAGAGTCAGGCAGGACAGTGACCACAGTTGGTCACAGTGAGATGGTTTAAAGGCAAGGCCCTTTCAGCATGGTTTTGAGGGGATAATCATAAGTACATGAAAGAGAACAAACTTGTTCTTGGTAGTAAAGGAGAGAGACTGGATGAAAGGGATTTTTGAGTCACTTGGTTAAAGAAATCACAAATGATGTCATAGATACTTTGGTCGGGTCACTGCTCTGCACACTGGTAAGTACAGCGTGTGCCATGTATAGTAGTTCTGATAGCATTAGAACCTTGGTAAAGAGTGAAGATAGTCACACACGGAGCTGTCTAAATGTGAAATACTTGAAATGAGCTCACACTGAATTGTATAGAACATGCTCATTGTAAATAGAGCTTATGCTTGTTAATAGTTAATCAAAATATCAGTATTAAAAAAATTTCATAGGCCACTGTTAGAATTTCTGTTAATCTCTAAATTCAGTGTTTCTGTGGATTTTAAAAAATCTATTGGATTTATGATTTATGGCTTTCCCACTCTGAACGTAACTTTCTCTTCTCAAAACCTTTTGGTTTCCATGGTACTGATCTAGGCAGCCTTTGTTCCTTAACTTTACATGTTGTACAGGTAGAACCAATGTGTTTTGCACTTACGTATTTAAATGTCTGAGATATACAAATAGACAAAACTGTCTAGTTTTATCAGAACTAAGAATATAATGTTGGAAAGATTTCAGTATTACCTCACAAGACATAGACTTAAATTGGCAATCGAAATCCTGTAGATTCACTTACAGTCTTTATACGATCTCATCATCTCAAGTGTGATCATGTCATGGGTATCACAGTTTTTTTTTTTAATATATTTTTTTTATTAACTTGAGTATTTCTTATATACATTTCAAGAGTTATTCCCTTTCCCGGTATCCGGGCAAACATCCCCCTTCCCCCTCCCCTTCCTTATGGGTGTTCCCCTCCCAACCCTCCCCCCATTGCCGCCCTCCCCCCACCAGTCTAGTTCACTGGGGGTTCAGTCTTAGCAGGACCCAGGGCTTCCCCTTCCACTGGTGCTCTTACTAGGATATGCATTGCTATCTATGAGGTCAGAGTCCAGGGTCAGTCCATGTATAGTCTTTGGGTAGGGGCTTAGTCCCTGGAAGCTCTGGTTGCTTGGCATTGTTGTACATATGGAGTCTCGAGCCCCTTCAAGCTCTTCCAGTTCTTTCTCTGATTCCTTCAACGGGGGTCCTATTCTCAGTTCAGTGGTTTGCTGCTGGCATTCGCCTCTGTATTTGCTGTATTCTGGCTGTGTCTCTTAGGAGCGATCTACATCCGGCTCCTGTCGGTCTGCACTTCTTTGCTTCATCCATCTTGTCTAATTGGGTGGCTATATATGTATGGGCCACATGTGGGGCAGACTCTGAATGGGTGTTCCTTCAGTCTCTGTTTTAATCTTTGCCTCTCTCTTCCCTGCCAAGGGTATTCTTGTTCCCCTTTTAAAGAAGGAGTGAAGCATTCACATTTTGATCATCGTCTTGAGTTTCATTTGCTCTAGGCATCTAGGGTAATTCAAGCATTTGGGCTAATAGCCACTTATCAATGAGTGCATACCATGTATGTCTTTCTGTGATTGGGTTAGCTCACTCAGGATGATGTTTTCCAGTTCCAACCATTTGCCTACGAATTTCATAAAGTCGTTGTTTTTGATAGCTGAGTAATATTCCATTGTGTAGATGTACCACATTTTCTGTATCCATTCCTCTGTTGAAGGGCATCTGGGTTCTTTCCAGCTTCTGGCTATTATAAATAAGGCTGCAATGAACATAGTGGAGCACGTGTCTTTTTTATATGTTGGGGCATCTTTTAGGTATATGCCCAAGAGAGGTATAGCTGGATCCTCAGGCAGTTCAATGTCCAATTTTCTGAGGATTCTCCAGACTGATTTCCAGAATGGTTGTACCAGTCTGCAATCCCACCAACAATGGAGGAGTGTTCCTCTTCCTCCACATCCTCACCAACATCTGTTGTCCCCTGAGTTTTTGATCTTAGCCATTCTCACTGGTGTGAGGTGAAATCTCAGGGTTGTTTTGATTTGCATTTCCCTTATGACTAAAGATGTTGAACATTTCTTTAGGTGTTTCTCAGCCATTCGGCATTCCTCAGCTGTGAATTCTTTGTTTAGCTCTGAACCCCATTTTTTAATAGGGTTATTTGTTTCCCTGCGGTCTAACTTCTTGAGTTCTTTGTATATTTTGGATATAAGGCCTCTATCTGTTGTAGGATTGGTAAAGATCTTTTCCCAATCTGTTGGTTGCCATTTTGTCCTAACCACCGTGTCCTTTGCCTTACAGAAGCTTTGTAGTTTTATGAGGGTATCACAGTTTTAATAGAGTATATGTGCCACTGTATATGTGATGTAGCAGTACTTTACCTCTTGACTGTATGCTCAGAAAACAGTAGGAAAGAGTGGCGCTAAGAATGAACCAGGAGAGGTATTAGAATTGCAAGTAGTTTCAAGGTCAGAAAGCCTAAGGAATTAAAACTTGTATGCTGCATACGTGTACTCAGTGACAGATGTTGTGGTGAATTTGCTACAGCCGTTTTCTAGTTATTTACATTGGCTTAGACCACTTAATTTCTTTCTGTATTAGGTGAATACATTCTAGGAGTATAGAAAGAAATTCAGCAAGTAACAAGATCACGTGTAAACGCTGAAGCTACTGTAGTAAATGTAGCTGTTGCCCACTGTCTCGGGGCAGGTGTGTTAATGATTCATGCACAGAGTGCAGAGTGACCACAGGGAGGTCAGCTGATTAGAATAGACTCTGATATGTATGTATGTATGTGTGTGTGTATGTGTGTGTATATATATATATATGTATGTATGTATGTATGTATGTATGTATGTATGTATATCCCCCCACCAGAATGGATTTCCTTCGGACTGGATGTTAGCTTAAGCCTTTTTCAGATTTCCTAGAAACAAATCTTCCAAGAAATACATTATTTTATACTAGAGAAAATGGAGGAATATAAATCTTTGTACTATCTAGTCTATCTCTGTCTAGCACTTAGAAAGACAAGCATTGAAGTAATATATTTATTTTCAGATTATTCCTTGAGATAAGATTAACCTATTTTTTCTGCTATCCACTTTAAAAAAACAGTTCTCAAAATGAAATTCTGAGTTTTGTATGTTACCAACTTAAAACTTCTGTGTATACGTCTGCCTATGTTCCAACAATTAATGCATGGAGTGCACAGTGTCAGCGGCACAGAGATGGGAGGGATTGCTGTGCTTCTGACTGAGATGGTTGGCAGGCCTGTTTTACCTTTGTAGCAGCAGGACTGCTGCACTTAATACATTTTCTTCTACTTAGTTAAGCACACACATCTTTTGAGGTCATTGTGTGGTTGACAATAGGTAACTAGTGCTTTCCAAATGATGTGGGTGTACCATGCAGGCTGCTGGGACCACATGCAGTGTTCAGAGAGGGACTGGTCCTGAAGTAACAGCATCCTACTGCACAGTTCAGTAGGACGCTGCTTCCCTGGGACAGGGTGGTGGTGTGACAAGCGTGTGGAAGATCTGGTTCCGTTACCTGAATGATGAATGACATTGTTTATAGAAGGAAGTTTGTAGCAAAGAAAAAAATCTACCTGGAATTTGTTTTCTGAAGGTTAAATAGGTTGCTTGATACTCCTGGAAACACTGTCAGGACAATACTGTTAAGTGTTTTTAGGTGCTGTAAACTTTACCCATCTTCTGAACATAAGCACCTTCTATTCATTAGATGATAGTGAACCAGTTATGGATGGCATGTCTGTAGGGCATATTTATTTATTTATTTATTTATTTATTTATTTATTTATTTGTACACTCCAGATTTTATTCCCCTCCTGGTTCACCCTCCAACTGTTCCACATCCCATACCTCCTCCCCTCTGTCTCCATGAGGATGTCCCCACCCCACCCACCCCACCAGACCTCTAAACTCCTGGGGCCTCCAGTCTCTTGAGGGTTAGGTGCATCTTCTCTGACTGAACCCAGACCTGGGAGTCCTCTGCTGTCTATGTGTTGGGGGCCTCATCTCAGCTGGTGTGTGCTGCCTGGTTGGTGATCCAGTGTCTGAGAGATCTCAAGGGTCCAAGTTGAATGAGACTGCTGGTCCTCTTACAGGGTCACTCTCCTCCTCAGCTTCCTCCAGCTTTTCCCTAACACAACCACAGGGGTCAGCAGCTTCTGTTCATTGGTTGGATGCAAATATCTGCATCTGACTCAGCTGCTTGCTGGGTCTTCCGGAGGGCAGTCATGATAGGTCTGTGAGCACTCCATAGCCTCAGTAATAGTGTCAGGGCTTCCCCTTGAGCTGGATCCGACTTTGGGCCTGTCACTGGACCTTCTTTTCCTCAGGCTCTTCTCCATTTCATCCCTGCATTTCTTTTAGACAGGAAGAATTATGGGTCAGAGTTTTTGACTCTGGGATAGCAACCCCGTCCCTCACTTGATGCCCTGTCTTTCTGCTGGAGGTGGGCTCATCATGTTTTCTCTCCCCACTGTAGGGCATTTCATCTAGATTTCTCCCCCATCCCAACTTTGAGTCCTGAGAGTCTCTCACCTCCCAGTCTCTGGTATATTCTGGAGGATCCTCCCAACCTCCTAACTCCCGAGGTCACCTGTTTCCATTCTTTCCTCAGGGCTTCAGTCCTTTTCCCCACCCAATACCAAATCATGTTCCCCTCGCCCCCCTCCAGCCTGTCCTCTTCCCCTCCCAGATCCCTCCCTCCCTCCCTCCCCCTAGTGGACGCTTTCTTCCTCCCTTCCAAATGGGACTGAGGCGTCTTCACTTGGGCCCTTCAGCTTGTTGACCTTTTTGAGTTCTGTGGACTGTATCTCAGGTATTCTGTACTTTTTTTTTTTTTTTGGCTAATATCCACTGATTAGTGAGTACATACCATACATGTCCTTTTGGGTCTGAGTTACCGCACTCAGGATGATATTTTCTAGTTCCACCCATTTGCCTTCAAAACTCAGGATGTCCTCGTTCTTAATAGTTGAGTAGTATTCCAGAATTCCATTGTGTAAATGAACGACGTTTTCTGTCTCCATGTCCTTGTCTCTATGCCCCTGTGACAGAGTGGGCATTTTGGGCTATATTCCAAGAGTGGTATTGCTGGGTCTTTAGATAGATCTATTTTCAATTTTCTGAGGAAGCTCCAGACTGATTTCCAGAGTGGTTGTACCAGTTTACAATCCACCAGCAATGGAGGAGTGTTCCTCTTTCTCCACATCCTCACCAACATGTGCTGTCAGCTGATGTTTTGATCTTTGCCATTCTTATTGGTGTGAGGTGGAATCTCAGGGTCGTTTTGATCTGCATTCCTCCAATCACTAAGGACTTTGAACATTTCTTTAGGTGCTTCTCAGTCATTTGAGATTCCTCTATTGTGAATTTTCAGTTTAGTTCTATACCCCATTTTTTGATTGGGTTATTTGGGTTTTTTGGTGGTTAGTTTCTTGAGTTCTTTATATATTTTGTATATTAGTCCTCTATTGGATATGCAGTTAGTGAAGTTTTTAATGTATACATTTTTTCTTTCAACATGAAATTATTGAAGGTAGATACATTTGAGACTCATCATTTTCAAGTAAAATATTTCCACTTATATAATCCTATCTAAGTACAAATATGTACAATAAGCATTTATTTCTTGGTCCTATTATTTGCTTCATCTTCTTGTAGACTTAAGTGCTCCTGTAAAATCAATGACTCTTACATTCCATTAACTTTGAGTTTACCTGAAATGACATTCTCAGAGTCGTGGAGATGGTTCTGAGGTTAAAGCTGTGCAAGCAGAAGGACCAGCACAGGTCCACAGAGCCTCTGTGCTTTCTGTAGGCTCTGGGGCGGTGTCACGCCTATCATTTACACCTCAAAGGGTTCTGGGAAGGGATTCCTGGACAAAGGGATTGCTAAACTCTGGGATTGATCATGACTTTTAACTGCTGTTCAAAGAGTGAGGGGAAGAACAATCGGGGAACATTCTAGACCTCAACATTGTACTTCCACATGCATATACACACATGTGCTCATACACAGGTGAACACGAATACACACACATACACATGAAATGATGGGGGAAAGCACATTGGTATGGTTTTTAACTCATTTTCCTCAAAATCTAGTTTCAATTACATACTTTGAAATTTTTTAAAATAAGACAAGAAGTTTAAACAACAGTTCTAGATTTTTATTATCATTACAGAGAACAAATGCAGCTGTTCTTGCTGGTCATGTGACGTGATCATATATTGTATTACTAATGAAGGTTGATCTTTCTCTAGAAGACATAGATTAATGAGGACCCTTTGTATTGCCCTTTTTCCATTGATTAAAACAAAAGCCCTCTGTAGAATACTTTTTCCTTTGCAAGTAAAAGCAACATTTCTTGGCCTTAGCATTGGGGAGTGTGTTCCAAAACTGCCTGTTTATTGTTCTAAAATTGTAGCCTATTAAAAGTTTCCCCTTCCCTCTGTGGTAAACTCTGTCTTCTCATTGATCATGTAATTTAATAGCATCTTCATGAGCAACAGAACAGCACTATAACCTCATGCATACAATTCTTTCCAGAACTTTGCTTTTTAAAAGTGGATTGAGGGGAAATTTAAGTTTCCTCTCATCTTTACAAGTTCAGAATACACTGATATTTAACTGAAACACAAAGTGGGATAATGGTTTTCTTCTTATTTTCTAGGACTAGAAACAATAAGATAGGAGACTAGAAAACTCCAAGGTACTTTAATGCCTCTAGCACGCATGTTGAAATCGGCTATTTTAAACTTATTTAAAGGTAAAGCTTCTGGTCCATTTCTAAGCACCTCTTGCTCCTTTACCAGCTTAAAACCATTTCCCACTCGATAGAGGCTCCGGTGTTATCAGTACAGAAGGTTTTCTTCGTCTCAGTTAAACTAGACCAGATGTGGCCCGAGGAATCTGAGCACCTGCTATCTGGCCCACGCTTTCTTGTATTCGTTCATGTTTCTCTTTTCTATTATTAGCCATTACGTCTACTTCCTGTGGCACCCAGGACAAACCTTTAATGTTTTACAGAGTTTCTGAAAAACAGTAGCATAAAAACAGGACTTTTATTCAGAAAGTCAAATAAAAAAATACCGCAGGTACGAATAATTTTTCAGGACTTAGTTTAAAATAATAAATTTTGAAAAATACTAAATCCACATGATCATCTTGTTAGATGCAGAATGAGCCTTTGACAAAATCCAACACTGTTTGGAGAACATCACAGAGGTCCTTGTACCCACAGATCTCCAGGAATACTAGGATGCCAAGTCTACAGGATTTTCTTTCGAATGGGAAAGATGTTTTTCTGTGGAGAAAGCTGAGAGTTGGAGGTGATTAATAGCCCAGTGATCTGCATTATCTCTTGGGCCAGGGGCTCCCCCAAGCTCCCACAGCCAGGACCAGAGTTGGCTCAATAGCACCGATGACCTCTGTGTTATCTGTATCATGGAGACCAGGCCATTCTCTTCTTTAGGCCCCTAATAGCCCATCTTCATGGCAGAAATGACATATATGCTGAGTCAGGTTTTGATGTAATTATACTTTCTCATGCACTGGGCTTTGTATTACACCAAGAAACCTTTTTTCAACAAATTGTGACTGTGTTTAAAAATGTTGGGAATAAACTGCCTGGGACCAGACTTCCCAAAGTCTTGAGCCTGGTTAGAAAAGTCAATATGAATGGAGTTGTCTGACCACTTCACAATTCATTTTCCTGCCTGCCTGACACCACAGTTAATAAAACAGTTAAATTAATGGAATTGAATTTAAAACCTGAACATAAGTCTACACACCCACTACCACCTTGACTTTGGAAATAATATACACTGGAAAAAAAGACGGTATCTTCAAAACATGATTCTGGTCAAACTGGATAACCACAGAAGAATGAAACTAGATCCCATATCTCACCCTGCACAAAACTTAACTCTAAAGTGATCAAGGACCTCAATATAAGACTTGATAGCTAGAACCTGACTGAATAGAAATAGATAGTGGAGAACGCACTGGAACTTAGACACAGGAAGTAACTTTCTGAACAGGTTCTAGATAGCACATATAGTAAGACCAATTGATAATGGGACCACATGAAACTAAAAATTTTCTGCGCAGCAAAATTCCCCAGCATCATTCAAGTAAGGAGATAGCCTATAGAATGGGAAAAATCCTTACCAATTACTAATATATCAACTAAAAAGACTAAATATCAAGAAAACAGATAACCCAATTGAAACTGAATCATGGAATTAAACATGAAATATGAAATATAAATGACCAAGAAACACTTTTCAGAATGGCCAAGATAAAAACAAGCAACAAACAGAAAACAAATCACAGGGTGATACAAGGAAGGGTAAGGAAAGGGGAGCCTTCACTTCTGGTAGGAGCGCAAAGTAGCCCGGCCACTGTGGAACACGTGTGGATGCTCCTCCAAGGCTGAAATTAGCTCTACACGAGGTCCAGCCGTTCTTGCACATATATCCAAAGGACTCTCTGTTAGTGCACAGATACCTATTTGTCCAAATTCATTGCTAGTGTGTTCACAATAGCCATGACGTGAAAGTGGGTGGCACTGAAACAGTCATTCTGAGTGGAGAATCTCAGACTCAGAAAGAAAACCTTTCCTGTTTGCTTATATACGGACATCGGCTTTTAAACTTTAGATATCTGTGTCTCATTTGGATTACCCTCAGAGGTTGACTACCTAGTAAGGGGTTATGGAGAAGAGGGAATCTTTCAAGGAAGGGGAAGTAGAAAACAGTACTTTCAAAGGGGAAAGGGGCAAAATGGAAAGGATTAAATGGGGTAGGGAATGGGAAAGGGGGATAGAGGGGGGAATATGTGAGAAGGATATTACTAACACCAGAGACTGTTTTTAAATCCATATAGAAGCCCACCACTCTAAGAACTTCCAACAAATCCAAGAACCTGTGGCTACGGAGGTCACATTTCCCAGGGGAACCTATTATTATTTATTATGTTACTAAATAGTTACAGCGACAGAAGGGCTCATTACTGCACCCATAGATGAATGCCTCACTCAGCCCTCACCACAGAAACTGCTTGGAGCAGACAGCAGCTAATAAAAATGCCCACAAGAGGCCAAGGTGCAGAGGACAAGCGACTGTGGAGTTCTCAGTCCACTTGGGATTTCGGCGTTGTTCTTCTCCCCTCAAAGCCAAGAACCATTTGAAAGATGGGGTCGAAAAATTGGAAGATCCAGAGCTGTACAAGAACGTCAAGGAAACGGTGTTGTACAGACTCAATGGGGCAGCTGAACATATGACCTCCCAACAATTGGGACAACATGCACATGACGACAATGACAAGGTGGAACCAGACACAGTCCCACCAAGGAGAGGAGATGTAGTCATGATATCCTACCATTAGCTGAAAGGCTATTGGCACTGGATAATTATTGGGAAAGACAGAGTCTAGTCAGGGGAGGAACACTTGCTATCAGCACAGGCCTGGGCAAGCCCCAGACCCAGGAATAATCAACCCAGACAGACGGACAGACAAAATATGAAGTTTGGTGGCTATTAAGGAAGGAATATCTAGAGAAAATTTAGGAAGAGGTTAAAGTGATCAAAATATATTTTATTAATTTCAAAGAATTAAAAACATTGTTTAGAAAATATATTTTAACGTGGTAGGTTATAACTAGAAAAACCTGCTTTTTATTTTGAATGTTAAGTTAAAATTGAGTTTTGAGTAATAATAAGCATATAATATATATATAGTTTTATGTATGACATAAATTTATTCTTTGTGATACAAGTTGATATAATAAATCTATCCAAAATATTTTTTGTTGCTATAGTTTTCAAACATATAGTATGACTGATTTTTTCATTTAGTATATGACTGTAATCTGAGATCTGAATCTCTACTTTCAAAAAATCAATATTGTATGTTTAATAGTTTAATAGAATTACAAAGTGCTTTTGTATTTAATGGAGTGAATGTTCTAGATGAATAAGAGTATGGAATTTTAGCTTATTAATCTCGATATAGAGTAATCATTAAGCAAATATATAATGGAAATATGTATTATTTATATTTTGATTTTAGAATTATTTAGTAATAATGATAAGTAGCATAAACTAATAACAAGTGTGGTGCATAGACAAGACACATATCTGTGTTTCTGATTCTGGTTATAGGGTTTTTTGTTCACGAGCCTGTCTGAGAAGCAGTCCTTCCTCCTCACCTGCCTGATCCAAAAATAAAGGCCATTTCCCAAAATTTTAATTGTAAATAATACTAACTAAAACATTAAGATGGAAAATATATTCTAGTCAAGGTATGGTGTTATATAATGAATTCTTATTGTTAGGGTCTAAAGTAAAATGAATGAAGTGGGGAATTTTTATGAATATACATAGCAATTAAAAATTAATAACAATGGCAAGCACGTTTCTCTCTAAAGGACTTACAGGGTATATGTCTGGTCACCAAAATTTAACCCAAAGCCCCTATACCTATACATGCATTCTTACCCTTAGTTATTTTATGAATTCTTTCCGTTAAAACTAAAAGTAAAATTGCACTGGGTGCACACACAGCAGCTCGCCCTCCTTGATACAGTGCTCACTGCCTGCAGTGTTGTATTGATGTTTGTCAACTGTCCCATTAATATGTCACTCATGTAGAATCACTACTCGAGTCTCCTCCGTATGAGGTAAAATGAAAGGGCCAAACACGTGAAAGGTAGCAATATCGAAATAAAAACACCAAACACAGGGTTGTTACAGTAAAACTGTCTGCTTTTTCAAGTCACAGTTCATCTGTAAGATTTCATCCCATGGCACTTAGGACCACCTCTGATCTGTACTCCATCATGTATGTAAGAAACAGGTTGCCTGAATTCTCTATATATGCTGTCAGACGACTGGAAGAAGCATTTGGTTTTTTATTTTGTTTTTGGATATTTTATGTATTTACATTTCAGATGTTATCCCCTTCCCCATCCCCCTTCCCCTGCTTCTGTGAGGATGCTCCCCCTGCCACCCACCCACTCTCACCTTACTGCCCTGGCAGTACCCTACTCTAGGGAAATGAGCCTTCACAGAACCAAGGGCTTCCCCTCCTATTGATGCCAGACAATGCCATCCTCTGCTACATATGCAGCTGAAGCCATGGGTCCCTCCATGTGTTGTACTCTTTCGTTGGTGGTTTAGTCCCTGGGAGCTCTGGGGTGTTTGGTTGGTTGATACTGTTGTTCTTCCTATGGGGTTGCAAACCCCTTCAGCTACTTTAGTCCTTTCTTTAACTCCTCCATTGGGGTCCCCGTGCTCAGTCCGATGTTTAGCTGCGAGCATCCTTATCTGTATCTAAGAGTCTCTGGCAGAGCCTCTCAGGAGACATCCATATCAGGCTCCTGTCAGCATGCACTTCTTGGCATCAGCAATAGTGACTAGGTTTGGTGGCTGCATATGGGCTGGATCCCCAGGTAGGGCTGTCCCTGGATGGCCTTTCCTTCAGTCTCTGCTCCACTCTTTTTCCCTGTATTTCCTTTAGACAGGAGCAATTCTGGGCTAAAATTTTGAGAAGGCTCCATCCCCCAACCAGGGACCTTGCCTAACCTCCGGATATGGTCTCTACAGGTTCTCCCTCCCCTTTGTTGGGCATTTCAGCTAATCTCATCCCTGTTGGGTCCTGGGAGCCTCTTGCTTTCCTAGCATCTGGGACTTGCTGGTGGCTACCCCCAGCCCCAGTTCTCTAGTCCCCTTTGCTACACACCTCTGTTCAAATTCCTGACCCTCTGTATATCATCCTCATCTCCTCTCATACCTGATCCTGTACCCCTTTTTCCCTCCTCCCTCCTCTCTTCCTCCCAAGCCCCTCCCACCCTCTACCTCCAGTGAGTATTTTGTTCTCCCTTCTAAGGACTGAAGCATCCACATTTTGGTCATTCTTCTTCTTGAGCTTCATGCGGTCTATGAATTATGAATTATATCTTGGGTAATCCAAGCTTTTGAGCTAATATCCACTATTATCTATATTCTGTGTGTGTGTGTGTGTGTGTGTGTGTGTTTGAGAGAGAGAGAGAGAGAGAGAGAGAGAGAGAGAGAGAGAGAGAGAGAGAGAGAGAGAGAGATTGGGTTATCTCACTCATTATATTTTCTAGTTCCATTCATTTGCCTATGAATTTCATAAAGTCACTGTTTTTTATAGCTGAGTAGTACTCCATTGTGTAGATGTACCACATTTCCTGTATCCATTCCTCTGTTGAAGGGCATCTGGGTTCTTTCCAGCTTCTGGCTATTATAAATAAGGCTTCTATGGACATAGTGGAGCATGTGTCCTTGTTATATGTTTGAGCATCTTTTGGGTATATGTCCAGGAGTGGTATAGCTTGGGTCCTCAGGTCAAATGTCAAATTTTCTGAGGAACTGCCAGACTGATTTCCAGAGTGATTGTACCAGCTTGCAATTCCACCAACAATGGAGGAGTGCTCCTCTTTCTCCACATCCCTGCCAGCATCTGCTGTCACCTGAGTTTTTGATCTTAACCATTCTGACTGGTGTGAGGTGGAATCTCAGGGTTGTTTTTATTTGCATTTCCCTGATGACTAAGGATGTTGAACATTTCTTAGGTGCTTCTCAGCCATTCGATAATCCTCAGCTGAGAATTCTTTGTTTAGCTCTATACCCCACTTTTTAAAAGAGCTGTTTGGCTCTCTGGGTTCTAATTTCTTGTGTTCTGTATATATATTGGATATTAGCCCTCTGTTGGATGTAGAATGGGTAAAGATCTTTCCCCAACCTGTTGGTTGCTGTTTTGTCCTAACAACAGTGTCTTTTGCATTACAGAGGCTTTGCAGGTTTTTTTTGTTGTTGTTGTTGTTGTTGTTCTTTTTTTCGGAGCTGGGGACCGAGCCCAGGGCCTTGCGCTTCCTAGGCAAGCGCTCTACCACGGCTTTGCAGTTTTATGAGGTCCTTATTGATTCTTGATCTTAGAGCATAAGCCATTGCTGTTCTGTTCAGAAAATTTTCCCCTGTGGCTATGTGTTGGAGGCTCTTCCCCACTTTTTCTTCTATTAGTTTGAGTGTATCTAGTTTGATGTGAAGGTTCTTGATCCACTTGGACTTGAGCTTTGTGCAAAGAGATAAGAAAGGATCAACTTGCATTCTTCTACATGCTGACCACCAATTGAATGAGCACCATTTGTTAAAAATGCTGTCTTTTTCCACTGGATGATTTTAGCTTTTTTGTCAAAGATCAAGTGATCATACGTGTGGTGTGTTCATTTCTGGGTCTTTGATTCTATTCCATTGATCTACCTGACTCTCTCTATACCAATACCTTGCAGTTTTGTTTTAGTTTTTGCTTTGTTTTGTTTTGTTTTTGATCACTATTGCTCTGTAATATTGCTTGAGGTCAGGGATGGTGATTCCCCCAGAAGTCCTTTATTGTTGGGACTAGTTTTCCCTATCCTGGGTTTTTTGTTTTTACAAATGTATTTGTAAATTGCTCTTTCCAACTCTATGAATAATTGACTTGGGATTTTAAGGTTAATGCATTGAACTTGTAGATTGCTTTAGGCAAGATGGTCATTTTTACAATGTTAATCCTGCCAATCCATGAGCATGAGAGATCTTTCCATATTCTGAGATCTTCAATTTCTATCTTCAGAGACTTGAAGTTCTTGTCATTCAGATTTTTCACTTGCTTGGTTAGTCACACAGAGGTATTTTATTTTATTTGCGACTATTGTGAAGGGTGTCATTTCCCTAATTTCTTTCTCAGCTTGCTTATCCTTTGAGTAGAGGAAGGCTACTGATTTCTCTGAGTTAATTTTATATCCAGCCACTTTGCTGAATTTGTTTATCAGCTGTAGGAGTTCTCTGACCTAATCATTTAGCATGATGACCTCTGGTTGCCTCCATTTTCTGGCGACCGACATGACTTTATTCGTTGTCTGTCTGTGTTGATAGACTGCATTGTATTTACCCGAGCTGCTGTTTGCCAACGCTGTGTAGATTCTGCAGCTCTGCTGTTGTGAAGAAGTCTGCAGTAGATGTTGATATTCAAACACCTCTGCAGTGTGTTGGCTTGGACTGCTCAGACGGTATAGCTGAGACGTTAGGTGGGTACAGTTCAGTATTCTGAGATGCTCCTGCTGACTTCCATAGTGTTGGGACAATCCA
This sequence comes from Rattus norvegicus, assembly GCF_021556685.1. Taxonomy (NCBI): domain Eukaryota; kingdom Metazoa; phylum Chordata; class Mammalia; order Rodentia; family Muridae; genus Rattus; species Rattus norvegicus. The sequence goes on from NC_141543.1 coordinate 99,947,165, forward strand.
TATGGCTGCCAGCGTATCTATAAGAATTGCCTTCTGTCCACATACTTATCAGCACACATTTGTGACATGGGCTCTCAGTGTGGTTTGGGTTTCATTTCTCTGATGTCTTGTGAGACCGAACTTTTCATCTTCTGTTGGCTAATTTTGCTTTATCTTTGGAGAACTGGCTGCCCTCTTCGTTTGTCCATTTATTGATTTTGGTTGTTCAGTTTTTCTTTGGGGGTGCAGGGAACTTTATTGATGGTATTCAAGAGAGTAGGGAGGGCTCCCTAGGCCCCTCCTAATATTATGGGGTCTGGGATGGATCCTGAGGGAGATGCTCAGTGTTGGGGGCTGAGCTGGGACAGGGACTCCTCAGCAACTGAGGACCTCTCTCTTGCTGTCAGTGTCCTTACTGGGGTGGGTGGTCCAGGGTTCCTTACTCCTTGGAGGCCATGTAGGCCACCACCCTGTTGCAGTAACCATATTCATTGTCATACCAGGAAATGAGCTTTACAAAGTTGTCATTGAGAGCAATGGCAGCCCCAGTATCAAAGGGGGAAGACTGGGAGTTGCTGTTGAAGTCACAGGAAAACCTGGCCCTCAGTGTAGCTCAGGATGCCCTTTGGTGAGCCCTTGGATGCCTGCTTTACCACCTTCTTGATGTCATCATAATTGGCAATTTTCTCCAGAGAGCATGTCAGATCCACAACAGATACATTGGGGGTAGAAACATGGAAGGCCAAGCCAGTGAGCTTCCTGTTCCGTCTAGGATGACCTTGCCCACAACCTTGGCATCATCAGTGGATGCAGGGATGATGTTCTGGGCAGCCCCATGCCATCATGCCACAGCTTTACAGTGAGGCCATCCACAGCCTTCTGAGTGGCAGGGTAATTTTATTCCTGTATTCGTAAGTGATTTTGCTAGGTAATTTTATTTCTTCTACTGCCCCGTCATCTTTTATTAATATTATACTCACATTTACATTACTTTGTGAATAGTTTTGCCTTTTTCTGTTTTATGAGTTTATAACAGGTAGAGTGATATATATGATCCTTCAAAAATTTTAAAACTCAACCTAAAATATATAAACCCAATATTTTCTTTGTGGAAGGATTTGTAGGTGCTAATTTATTTTTTAATCAAATTGAATTTGCTTAGCTTTCAGTTTCTTATTTTGATATTTTGTATGTTGCAAGAAATGTGTTCATTTCATCTAAATTCTCCAAGTATTGTCATAATGTTTTAAAATCTTTCAACTCTGATAAATCTATATACCTTGTCCTGATTTGTAGTCTCAGTTGTAAGTCCATGTTCTTGTAGGAGGCTTGGCCAGTGCTTTATTTTTGTCTCTAACGTTTCTTGTCCATGCCTTCTTTTAGCTTCCTTGGTTAATATTGCCAGGACTTGTTGTCCTTATCCAACTTGTTACTCTATTTTGCTCTATCATTGATAATTAGCATTTCAAATAAATAACACATCAAGACTCATTTTCCTGGTTTGAGTTTCATCCTCTAAGTCTTAATAGGGAACTTTATAATTATCAGTCATTTATAAACATCTTACTTAAATGTTATGGATTCATTTGGGCTAGGAAATAAGTAACATCAATCAGAATTTGTAAGCTACAAAAATAGATATAGTCAAATACTTTCCACTCACCCCCTGACCTGCTGTAACCCACCCTTTTCATTCCTATCTAAAATAGTCCCAGTGTAAAAAGGACCAATGCCCTTCACAGAGCAGGTCTAGCTCCTCTACATTCCCTTTTGGTTTTGCCTTAGTTAAAGCAAGCACTTTCAATTCTGAAGTGTATGGGAAGTGTCTTCTTTTGCTCCCATTTGGCCACTGATTGGCAGCTAATTCCGTTTCAGTGTCGTAGAGGATAGCCCTCTGCTGCTGTGTCTGTGATGCCAGTACTTTAACCTCATAAATACATCTAAGTTCTATTCCGGGATGACCTTTCCCTGAGGCTGTGGGGTGTGGCCTTTCTCCCAATAGTTCCATGCCATTTGCTGTGTCCTCTGCTGTGCACTGTGGGTTATCTTGTCATGCTTTTAACATATCTTAAATTTAAGAAGATTGTTCCTTGGATCCTTTTTATTTCATAGATTTTGCTAATGTATCTAATAACAAGTTATCAAGGCCCGATACACTTCCTCCTATTTTTCCTCCAGTACACGTGTGTTTGTGTGTGTGTGTGTGTGTGTGTGTGTGTGGTGTGTATGTGTGTGGTGTGTGTGGTGTGTAGGTGTGTGTGTCTGTGTGTATGGTGTGTGTATGTGTGTGGTGTGTATATGTGTGGTGTGTGTGTGTGTGTGTGGTTTGTATGTGTGTGTATGTATGTGTGTGTGTATGTGTGTGTGTGTGTGTGTGGTGTGTATGTGTGGTGTGTGTGTGTGTGTGTGTGGTGTGTGTGTGTATGGTGTGTATGTGTATAGCAGTGAAGATCATTGAGGCTTTGTGATACAAAGCAGTGATCATTGCTCTGTACACTAGCTCTTTGTTCTGAGGGTTTGCGTTTACCTTTATGTCCACAGTATATCTATATCTAATTAATTTTTATGAAAAATGTGATGATTGTAGCTTGGCTCTTTTTTTTCTTTTTTTTTTCTTTTTTCTTTTTTTCAGAGGGGGACCAAACCCAGGGCCTTGCGCTCACTAGGCAAGTGCTCTACCGCTGAGCTAAATCCCCAACCCCAGCTTGGCTCTTTTTTAATGTATATTTAATTGTTCCAGAACCATGAGTTTTGAATTTTTTCATTGAATGGCTTTCCAGGCTTTGTAATGGTCGCTGGTAGTTTCTCTGGGTAATGTGCCGTTCATCAGGCTATACGTGTGGTCCTCGCTCAGTCTGTGCAGTCTGTGCCACCCTTTATAGCAAGTCCTGAAATCAGGACTCCTTCAGCCCTGCTCACTCCTTCGTACTGAGTTGGTAACAGTTTCGTTCCTGTAGACTGCTAGCAGCCCGTTTTGAAAGTCTGGAATATTTTAAGGGCACCAATGAAAACAAATGTAGAAAGAGGGATCAGAATGAATTCCTAAAGTATGTCAGTGTGCCATGGTGCAGAATGAAATTGGAATTTAGGAAAATATGTCAGCAAAGTTCTACGGTGCTTATCATGCTTCTGTTCCCTTCTTCCTTCCCTCAGTCTCTCCTTGTTTTCCTTTTAAAAACCTTCCATTGAGTCTAGTTACAACAAACAAACTGATGTGAATGGGAAATGATGACGAGATGATACTATACTGAAGTAAATTCACACACACAGTTGCCCAACTTTGTGGCATTGCCCGTAAACCTGCGACAGTCAAATCTTCACGCTGTGTGTACAGAATGAAGCCTGTTCACTGTATTCCTCTGCAACTCTGCCTCTGACCCCTGACCTTCCAAGTCCCCATTCCCCTGCCAACCCCATCAACATCCCTAGTGACCACTGTGTTGTTCGCTCTATGTATTGGAGTCACTGACATTTTTATATCTTGCATGTGAGTAAGGCGGCCCCGTGCTTTCCTCTTGTGTGGCTGGTCAGTTAGCGCCCTACTCTACTGGAAGATGCAGCCCATCCTCCTCCCTGCTTCTCCTGCTGGCAGATGTGCTGCTCCCTACTTCCCACTTTGAGCAATTCTCCTGTCTTCCAGCTGGGCCCTGTTATCATCTTACTCCTCCAACTCTAATTAGCTGTATATTAGGTTCTCGTGTATCCCTTCCATGGCTGAACCAGCTCATTCATTAGTTGTTATTTTCTGGGTTACTGAGCTGCAATGTGGCTGCTTTATTAAGCTCCCTTCTACTTTTACCTGTTTGCTTCCTCTGTGTTTCAACTGCATTAAATCATCCATTCTGTCTGCCTGCACCCATTGTCTTGCTGGTTTTGTCCCTAGCTCTTTAGTGAGTATTTAGTGTGTGTGTGTGTGTGTGTGTGTGTGTGTGTGTGTGTGTGTGTGTGTGTGTTTTCTGGACATGACAGGACTGATATGTCCATGAGGTCACAGCAGTTGTGGTTGCCTGTGTGTGTCTTGTTTTCTTCTACTCTCATGAGGCATAGGAATGGAACATTCATGAGAGTCTGGGCCTTTTGGGCAGGGAATCACTTAGACATCAACGTACATAAACTTGGTACACCAAGGGCTATGCCCGTAGTTCATAGTTGAGTAAATTCTAAGAACTTGATGTTGAGTATTGAAAAAGCAGGCTTCAGAAGAAAACTCACAGTAGCACCGCATGTGTATTATGAGCAGGTAAAGTTGGGCAGTGTGATGGCGGTTATGGGAAAATGTTCCTTGGGAACAGGGTTGAAGGACACAGACAGCAATCAACAAGGGCCCTGGGCGGGGATATGAGGACAAGTGAACATCTGACATGTATACTCAGTGGCCTGTGGAGTTGTCCCTTTGTGACTTCCCTCTTTATATCTCTGCCATCTGTCCACTCTAGGTTATTGCTGACATGGAGGCCCAAGTTCACAAGTTGAGGGAAGAGTTGATCAATGTGAACTCCCACCGGAAACAGCAGTTGGTAGAACTTGGTCTTCTTCGGGAAGAAGAAAAGCAGAGGGCTGCAAGGGACCACGAGACTGCTGTCAAGAAGCTAAAGGCTGAGTCAGAGAGGGTGAAAATGGAGCTGAAAAAGACGCATGCCGCTGAGACTGAGATGACTCTGGAGAAGGTGAGGAATGTCTGGTAGGACTTGGGTGAGGCCACAAGTGCAGAGGGAAACCCCACTGTACCTGCTCTGGTGTTTCATCTCTGAAAGGTGGTGGGCATGGGTATACTCTTCAGACTTAGAGGAGCAGTTTGAATATTTACTGTCTTAAGCACTGCAAAAATGCTATAAGGAACTACCTAACTCTACCCTTGACCTTTATGGAGGGATTCTCTGGGTTGTCCCCTTTCTTAGGAATTCAGTACAGTGATAGATCGGTCTTGTACACTGTCACAGACCGTGTACTGTAGGGATATTTGGCTTTAGCTCTGAATTTTCTCAAGTTTAGAATGAGTTGTGCATTTTCCGTAAACTGTTGTATAATAGGTGTTTTTAGACTTCATAGTTTCCCTTTAATAACACTAACATAAGTGACAATGTAGTCTCTAGGTTATTATTTTAGTAGAAATAAGTTCATAAATAAATTTCAATATAATATTTACACATTTGACTCAGATTATATTCAAGTTACAGTCTTGAATGTTCTTTTTAAAAGTTTAGATATTTATCAGGTAAAAAGCGAGTGGCTGTTCATCATAGCAGCTGTAATTGTTCCCTGAGCTCTTTCATTAATGCCAGTCTGTATAAAACTTGTAACAGATAATTTAAGAATCATCTAATTCTGTTCATTTTCTACTTCTCTTTTCCCTTTCTTTTTCTTTTTCAAGTAATGTTGAGCCCCGAAAGACTGCACACAATCACGCTAGGCAGCACTGCTCAGATTTCACAGACTGTGAGCCTCGGCCCTTGCCTTAGTGCCCGAATTCACATGGGAGTCAGATCTTAACACACTTTGCCCTTAGCAGAGTAGCTCTGCACTCACAACTAAGTAGTAAGTGTATTCTAAAGAGCTAAAAGTGTGCCTGGCTTCTCAGAAAACCAGTGAGGGTGCTAGTGTGGCAGCACATGTGTCCAAGAAGAATCCAGAGAGGAGGCCTCAGGGCCCCAGCCCAGATCCTGAGGTTGCCATGGGCTTTGCTGTGACTATGAGAAGAAGTGGCTTGCATGCTTGAACAGAGCAGTGGTGAGTGGTGTGATCTGACTTACCACTGTGTGAAATGGCATCTCTCCATATACAGTGCGTGAAGTAGGGTCTCTATAGGGACACTGGGTGAAGTAGGTTCTCTCCATGAACACTGTGTGAAGTAGGTTCTCTCTAGGGAGATTGTGAAGTGGGATCTCTCCATGAACACTGTGTGAAGTGGGATCTCTCCATGAACACTGTGTGAAGTGGGATCTCTCCATGAACACTGTGTGAAGTGGGATCTCTCCATGAACACTGTGTGAAGTGGGATCTCTCCATGGACACTGTGTGAAGTGGGATCTCTCCATGGACACTGTGTGAAATGGCATCTCTCCATATACACTGCGTGAAGTAGGATCTCTATAGGGACACTGTGTGAAGTGGGATCTCTCCATGAACACTGTGTGAAGTGGGATCTCTCCATGGACACTGTGTGAAGTGGCATCTCTCCATATACACTGCGTGAAGTAGGATCTCTATAGGGACACTGTGTGAAGTGGGATCTCTCCATGAACACTGTGTGAAGTGGGATCTCTCTATGAACACTGTGTGAAGTGGGATCTCTCCATGGACACTGTGTGAAGTGGGATCTCTCCATGAACACTGTGTGAAGTGGGATCTCTCCATGAAGAAAACAGACTAAGAGTAGGGCAAAGGAAGAAGGGGAAGACCAGCAATAAAGAACTACAATGATCAAAACAAACCAGGAGAGGCTTGGGCCTAAGAATTAGAGCAGCAGCAGGCTTGGTTTTCTTTCTTTCCTTCTTCCTTTCTTTTTTTTTAAGTTGACCAGAGTATGTTTGAAAGGTAGTGCTGACAGGATTTACTGTTAGTTTATATGTGAGAGAACAAAAAACAGCAAGCCTGGGGCAGTCATGGTGAAGTCTGTGGACAGATGGAATCGCTCTTTGCTGAAAAGAAGAGCATGAGAGCAAGAGGCGAGGCCCTGCAGGGTCCAGTCAGGCTGAGGTGCCTGGCTGAGGAGCAGTGTGCGGGATGCGGTGAGCCTGCATCAGAACAGTTCAGGTACAAATGCTGGTGTCCTCACACAGTTAACCGAGCTCTTGACTGTCGAGAGGCTGCTGGAGAGTAACTTAGAGCATACTGACGAAAAGAGAGCTTTAGACATTATCCTCAAAATGATCATCTTAAAGATTATGAAATAATAGACCACAAGACAAAAATGCATGTAGATGTATGGATATAAGTAATATAAGGGGAAATGCAAAACCAGAGGAAATTATTATCCATTGAGATGAAGATGCCATCTATATTTAAAAATTAGATATAAGCAAATTGAGGAATTCCTGACAAATAGATATGGAGTGTGGCATTCCAAGACATAGGAAAAACAAATTCAGTAAAAAACAAAACCATGTCCATGATATACAGGCAGATCCCAAGAGGGGCAGGTTGATAATGCTAGACTCTGGCTCGTGGAGCTCAGGGTCTTTACTACGTGGAATAAGTGGCAAGAAGCCACCAGAGATGCTGAGGAACGAAGAGTCAGGATCTGGGGATCACTGGGAGAATCGCTCTGTCAACAACCCTTTGATGGCATAGCAGCAGATAGAGGGTTGAAGGGAACTGGTCTAGCCCAGGAGAGATTCTAGAGGGCTTGCTAGAGGTATGTATGAGGGAGCAGAATGTCGCAACAAAGCAGAAAGGACATGGCGGTGAGTCGCTGCAGAGAAGGCACTGTGAGTCTTATTACAGGCAAGTTAACCTTAATCATCTACGAACATGGAAGGAGTCTTGAGGCTGCGGGAAGCATGAGTTCAGTTAGCGTTGCGTTGGACTGAGAGGGCGCCCAACCATGAGCTGTGGTGCTCACCGGCGATTGGAGGATATTTCTGGGCTCCTGAAGAAAAGGCAGGCCTGGAAAAAACAGATGTAGGAGTTGACTACAGAGAATGCCTGCCTCACAGCCTTGGGAGTGAGACTGCTCATAAGAAGGTGAGGAAGAAGGAGAAGCAAACAGACCATGAGGTGGAGGGCACAGACATTTCAGAGGTTAGGAGGTAAGTGTCAAAGAAGGGTCATCAAGGTAGCAGAACTCTGTACAGAATAACTTTTCATGAAATGCCAAAAAAGAATCTTTGGAAAGCAGGCCTGTCAAGAATTTGACAGAAAGTCAAGAAGGTTGAGGGTTGAGGAGAGGTCACTGTGTTTGAAACTGAGAAGTCCCTGATGATCTTGGACAGCACACTGAAAATGACAGTGTAGAGGCAAACCACATTTGCCAAAGTTGAGTGGGGCCTTTCGGGTGAGGGAGCCCTCTGTTGACTGGGAAACTGTGACATTAAAATCAGGAAGTTAGATTTTCAAAGAGCAGCAGGAGTGAATGCAGAGTCTCACTTTACAATGAGCGCATCATGAGCATTCTGAGCAGGAGAGGGGACTATTGGAGATAATCCAAGCTGGAGACTGGCAAGTGATGACTGATGGCAGGCTCTCTGGCAGCAGCAGGGTATGCAGCTGAGGGCCAGCCCACCTCAGACCTCAGCCACAAGGGAAAGAAGCTTGAGATACCAACCTGTTTCTGGAGTATGCCACTCTCTCCTGCTTCTGGGCCCTGTATTACCACCTTCTGCTCATGATGTTATATAGTTATCTAACAGCTGGTCTCCCTCCTCCTGCCTGCCCGGGAGGGTCCTTCCCCACATTCTTTATCTACAGGCTAACTTACTTAACTACCTCTTTTCTAATGTCTTCCTAGCTCATCTCATGCTTGCATTTGTGCTTGCTTGTTTGTTCTCTATTTCCTCCAACCCACCAGAGTGTAAGTTCCAGGAGCAGAGAGCCTTGTTCAGTTCAGTCACGTACCATTGATGCTAGAGAAGCCTGGCACCTGGTGGACACTCAGCACTAGTGTATACCGTGTGAGGGGCGAGACATGCCCATCACTCACAGGAGAAGCAGAAGGAGCTTTGATAAAGATAAAACCTCCATGATGGAACTTGAAAGGAACTTATAGGTAAAAAATCATGCATGATGCAGAATCATGTCTACTTGTGTCAGGAGTTTCAAGAAGCATGGAAGTGAGATGCATGGGAATACTGGGGTGCAGGACTATGCTCCACCCACAGGAGGGGTGGAGCAGTGTGAATGTGGAAGGATGGAGTTCCTAAAATGGACTGAAAATGTGAGTCAGGCAGGACAGCTGAAGTGAGCGCAGCCATTTGACCCAACATGAAGCTTCTCCAGCATGCTGGGGTCACGGGCACAGAGAAGAGAGCATGCTGGGGTCACGGGCACAGAGAAGAGAGCATGCTGGGAATCACGGGCACAGAGAAGAGAGCATGCTGGGGTCACGGGCACAGAGAAGAGAGCATGCTGGGAATCACGGGCACAGAGAAGAGAGCATGCTGGGGTCACGGGCACAGAGAAGAGAGCATGCTGGGAATCACGGGCACAGAGAAGAGGGCATGCTGGGAATCACGGGCACAGAGAAGAGGGCATGCTGGGAATCACGGGCACAGAGAAGAGGGCATGCTGGGAATCACGGGCACAGAGAAGAGAGCATGCTGGGAATCACGGGCACAGAGAAGAGAGCATGCTGGGAATCACGGGCACAGAGAAGAGAGCATGCTGGGAATCACGGGCACAGAGAAGAGAGCATGCTGGGAATCACGGGCACAGAGAAGAGAGCATGCTGGGAATCACGGGCACAGAGAAGAGAGCGCTCTGGAGAAAGGGGAGAACTAGACCCTGTGCAGACAGCCACTGTACTGTTTCAAAGTCTGTGGTAAAATCCAAGTAGTAGACTCTTGATCCTGAATTATTTGTCTTTCATACTAAGAAATGTTTTACTTAATTAGTAAAAACAAAAATTTAGCAATTTCAACTGTAAAAACTTGCCTGAACTAAGTCAAAAGCATACCTTGTGGAATATTACTTTTTAAAGCTCTAGGATCAAATATAGGGCTCTTCACAAAATATATTCATTAAGTGTTATATGAGTGAATCAAAGAATTCAGAATAGCTTAGTGTATGACAGTGTGTATCAATAAATTATAACTCATCTAAATTTGATTTTAATCCATTATAGATACTTTGAATAAGGCAAAATTTATCTTTGTATTCAAATATTCATTTGTGTCTCAAAAAATTTCCTCCATATTTCCTAAATAACCTAATCATGAAGCATATTTAGACATAATTTTGATATTTCTCTATAATTAATAAACATTTGAATTTCTTCTATGAAAATTTAAATCAGTACTAATAAGCTTAAAGTTTAGTTGCTAATCATTCTGCAAAGTTGCCAAATTCTTCTAACTCAATTATAAAGGTGAATATAGTGTTGGAAGATGTTTCAGTGGTCAGGGCACTTACACAAATATGAGGACCTGAGTTCAAATCTTCAATCTCTCCCTAGAAATCCAGTACAGTCATTCAGAACCATAACTCCAGTGTTGCAGAGTAGAGAAAAGTGGATGAACTGGGGCTCACTGGCTAGACTGCCAAGCTGTAATGGCTGCCTTAGGTCAGTGAAAGGCACTGACTGAAAGGAATAATACCATGGTAAGGCAGGACACCAGTGCGGTCCTCTGCATTAAGCACATGCACATGGGCATGCCCCACACGTGTGTACATACACGTGAAAGCTCAAATATTTGCTAGCAACTCAAAATCTAGTCAGAATCAAGATCTTACTGTTTACTGTAAATTTAGGTTCAAGGAGACGCAGACAGTAACTAGAATAGTATGCAGTCTAAGGAGTCCTATGTGTAAGCCTGGATCCCTGCAGTAGCACAGTATGAGGGTTAGAGCAACCCGAGTCTCGGGTCCTACCTACCTGTCAGCAGTGATCTCTTCCCTGGCCTTGAGTTACGGAAAACATGAAGTACTTCCACAAGGTCAAGTCCTTGAAGCAGAGAATCCAGGAGAACACATGATTGACGTTTGCAGAGTGAAAGTTGCTGTTTTACACTCTTAAAATCCGTCCATGCTGTAGGGCCCTCTGGGTGTTGAAGAGCAACACTGTGCTGATGGTAAATAATTTTAATGTCCATTACGGAAAACTCTTAGCTACTTGAAATAAAGGATGTTTAGAAAATAGGAAGAACAAAGAATTGTGGGAAGCTCCTGTCACTGACCCCCTGGGTTATAACCAGTGAGAGCAGCTGAATGTGTATGGGAATTAAGAGTCCAAGTTAGCTGCCTGAGACTCTTCCTGTTCTTCAGATTATGCTGAAGATTTTTCATTTGCCTTCTTTAAAATGATAACTTGTTTTATGGTATTTTATTTGTGAACATGGCATAATTGATTGTGTTGCTTAACTTTGAGATATTTGGGCTTTTAATTTTTTAATATGGATATTAGCATGTCCACAGATTTTTATCAACACTTTCAATTTTTCTTTCTCCTTAGTTAAAATTCCTATAAAATCATGAGGTCCTGTTGCAGTCCAGTAAGCTTAGCTTACCCTTCATCTCCCCTGTCGGGCATTGGTGTAGCTTAGTATGCCCTTAGCATTATTTGTATTTCCTTTATTATTTTACATTTTTGTGAAAAGCAGTTATCATCCAGAGACCGAATATTTATTCTTAATCTGTAGTATGTATTTTTCATTTTCTGTAGAATTGTATGTTGGTGCTTGTCTTAGTCAGGGTTTCTATTCCTGCACAAACATCATGACCAAGAAGCAAGTTGGGGAGGAAAGGGTTTATTCAGCTCACACTTCCACATTGCTGTTCATCACCAAAGGAAGTCAGGACTGGAACTCAAGCAGGTCAGGAAGCAGGAGCTGATGCAGAGGCCATGGAGGGACGTTATTTACTGGCTTGCTTCCCCTGGCTTGCTCAGCTTGCTCTCTTATAGAAGCCAAAACCATCAGCCCAGGGATGGCACCACCCACCAGGAGCTGGGCCCTCCTACTCTTGATCACTGATTGAGAAAATGCCTTAGAGCTGGGTCTCATGGAAGCATTTCCTCAACTGAGGCTCCTTTCTTTGTGATAATTCCAGCTTGTGTCAAGTTGACACACAAAACCAGAGAGTACAGTTACTTCTTTGGCAGTTTCTCTCCCTTATTTTTTTCATAAACACATATAAACTCCTACTTTTAGTGATAGAAGTCTTACCATTCTGGCAAATACTCTTGGTACATGCCTTTTAGTTATATGGTGTAGAAATGCTCTTATGTGTGTTGAGTCTAGTATTCCTGTCTTGCCCTTTTTATAAATGCTCACCTATAAATAATTGTTTTAAACTTAACTTTTTGATATTCTAAAATATATGGACAAATGATTTTCTGCAGTATACAAAATGAAAACCTCTTATGGATTTGACATACATTTACCAGGTTAGGTCCCCAGTCTATAATTTTAAATGATACCTGAAGGATTATTCTGGAAATCTGCCAGCCTAAAGTCATTAAAAGATTCTGAGCAACAATTCAACATCTTTTTCAAATTTAAGAAATGTCTCACATGGCATAATTACCCAAAGCTAAGGTCATAGAAACTACTCAGACCTTTGAAATTTATAATTAAAGGATTAATATTGACTTATAAAGACACTGTCATTTTAGCTTTAAAGGGATTTCTAATTTCAGTTCTTTCTTTGATCTTTTCCCTGACTTTTTCCTTTGATTAAAATTTTTAAATTCAATATTGAGATTTGTATAAATTGATTGACAAATAACACCCAGGCTAATCTACATTATATCCTCCAGATAATGAACTTAGAGTTGTCCTTTTCCTGTGGGTCTATGAGTTGTAATGGACTACTATGGCACCTCAAGGATTTGTGGAAGAAAAAATTTCACAATGTAAACTTGGAAAATCTAGGAATGATACAGAACTCAGATACAATAGATTAGTATTCACTTATGGTATGGTGTGGATTGTGTGCATGTTTGTGTATGTTTGTGTGCTCACATGTAGGGCTAAATATGTGAGTGTAACTGCATTATTTGAATGTATGTAAGTACATTTAGAAGCTAGAGGTTGTGGTCTGGTATTTTCCTAGATTGCTCTTATATTTTGAGGTAGCATCTTTTGTCACACCCGGATCTAGTCTGAGTACTTAGTTTGTTCTAGAAATTCCCTATCTCCATTTCCTGCCTGCTTGGATTATAAACAAACACTATCCTTACCTAGTTTTTACTGAATTCCGGGTATCCAAACTCAGGTCTTCAAGCTTGAGTGGCAAATGCTTTACCCACTGAGCCATCCCTCCAGTCCCTAAGGGCTAGAATTTTAAGTGTATGGGTGACTTCCATGGTAAGCCTCCTCTGAGTGCTGAACAAGTTATTTTGTCTTACTAAAAGCTAAGGTTTTTATCGTTTTGACAGGATACCAAGTCAAATATTTTAACTAAATTAGTTTATTATCACCTCTGTAACATGAGGCAATGTGTTCTTCTTGTTTATTTCCTCTTCTTTTCTATCCCTTTTTGAACATCACTTCTCAGTTTCCTACTTTATCCTGTTCCTGTGAAGCACCTGTCCCATAGGAAGTCCCCTAAATCAACACCAGAGTCATTTCTGAGCATTCATTTATTAAACAAAAGAGAAGGGTTTCTTTCCATTATGCTTTGTATACAAATGGTAAACATACTGAGAAGACCTCAGGGGAACAGTGCTTTTCTCAATAGCTTCCAAAAAAGGAGAACCGCTAACCAAGCAAGTGAATGACCTATATAGTAAAAACTTTACAACAGTGGAGAAGCCATCTGAAAATAGGAGGATCTGCCATGTTCCTGGACCTGTAGGAGGAGTACTGTGAAGATGGCCATTCTACCAAAAGTAATCTACAGTTTGAGCGTGACCCCTATCAAATCCCTACAGAATTCCACACAGAAATTGAAAAAAAACCTGTAAATTTATCATAGAAACACACACACACACACACACACACACACACACACACAAAGTAAACAAAAAACAACAGGATAGATTGCTAGGTAAAAGAATCTTGATTAATAAAATAACATAACGGCTGGGGATATCACTATTCCAGATTTCAAGCTGTGCCACAGAGTTATAGTTAGAAAAACAGCAGGGCATTGGTGTAATAACGCCAGGTTGAAATAGAATTAAAGACCTGGACATAACTCCATATACCCACAGACACCTGACTGATTGATTGATTGATTGATTGATTTAACAAAGAAGCCAAAAAATGTTCATTGGAGTAAAGACAGCATCTTCAGCACTGGCATTGGACAAACCTGATAGCTGCATGTAAAAGAATGAAAATTGAGGGGTTGGGGAGATGGCTCAGTGGTTAAGAACACTGACTGCTCTTCTAGAGGTGCTGAGTTCAATTTCTAGCAACCACACAGTGGCTCACAACCATCTGTAATGGGATCCAATGCCCTCTTCTGGTGTGTCTGAAGACAGCTACAGTATACTCATATAAATAAGTCTTTTTTTTTTAATTTTGTATTAGATATTTCTTTACTTACATTTCAAACATCATTCCCCTTCCTGGTTTCCTGTCCATAAGCCCCCATCCCCTCCCCTCCCCCTCCCCCATACTGGTATTCCCCCTATATATCCCCCTTATTGCCCCCATATTCCCCTGCACTGGGGGTCCAACCTTGGCAGGACCAAGCACTTTCTCTTCCACTGGTGCTCAAACAAGGCTATTCTCTGCTACATATGTAGTTGGAGAACTGGGTCAGTCCATGTATAGTCTTTCAGTAGTGGTTTAGTCCCTGGAAGCTCTGGTTGGTTGGCATTGTTGTTCTTATGGGGTTGCAAGCTCCTTCAACTCTTTCAATACTTCCTCTAATTTCCCCCAAGGGGGTCATATTCTCAGTTCAGTGGTTTGCTGCTAGTATTGACCTCTGTATTGGACATGCTCTGGATGTGTCTCTCAGGAGAGATCTATATCCGATCTGTTTCAGCATGCATTTTCTAGCCTCATCAATCATATCTAGTTTTGGTAGCTGTATATATATGGCCACATGTGGGTCAGGCTCTGAATGGCCATTCCTTGAGTTTCTGTCCTAAATTTTGCTTCCATATCCCCTCCTATGGATATTTTTTCCCCTTTTAAGAAGGAATGGGAGCATCCGCATTTTGATCATCCTTCTTCTTGAGCTTCCTGTGGTCTGTGGATTGCATCTTGGGTAATTTGAGCTTTTTGGCAAATATCCACTTATTAATGAGTGCATACCAAGTTTGTTTTTCTGTGATTGAGTACCCTCACTCAGGATGATATTTTCCAGTTCCAACCATTTGCCTATGAATTTCATGAAGTCATTGTTTTTGATAGCTGAGTAGTACTCCATTGTGTAGATGTACCATATTTTCTGTATCCATTCCTCTGTTGAAGGGCATCTGGGTTCTTTCCAGCTTCTGGCTATTATAAATAAGGCTGCTATGAACATAGTGGAGCATGTGTCTTTGTTGTATGTTGGAGCATCTTTTGGGTATATGCCCAGGAGAGGTATAGCTGGGTCCTCAGGTAGTAAATGTCCAATTTTCTGAGGAACCTCCAGACTGATTTCCAGAGTGGTTGTACCAGTCTTCAATCCCACCAACAATGGAAGAGTGTTCCTCTTTCTCCACATCCTCGCCAGCATCTGCTGTCACCTGAGTTTTTGATCTTAACCATTCTGACTGGTGTGAGGTGGAATCTCAGGGTTGTTTTGATTTACATTTCCCTGATGACGAAGGATGTTGAACATTTCTTTAGGTGCTTTTTGGCCATTTGATAATCATCAGCTGAGAATGTTTTGTTTTACTCTGTACCCCATTTTTTAATAGGTTATTTAGCTCTCTAGAGTCTAACTTCTTGAGTTCTTTGTATATTTTGGATATTAGCCCTCTATCAGATTTAGTGAAAACTATACTCACAATAAAAGAACTTCTGGGGGAATCACCATCCCTGACTTCAAGCAGTATTACAGAGCAATAGTGATAAAAAAAAAAAAAAACTGTATGGTATTGGTACAGAGACGGGCAGATAGATCAGTGGAACAGAATTGAAGACCCAGAAATGAATCCACACACCTATGGTCACTTGATCCTTGACAAAGGAGCTAAAACCATCCAATGGAAGAAAGATAGCATTTTCAGCAAATGGTGCTGGTTCAAATGGAGGTCAACATGTAGAAGAATGCAGATCGATCCATGCTTATCACCCTGTACAAAGCTTAAGTCCAAGTGGATCAAGGACCTCCACATCAAACCAGATACACTCAAACTAATAGAAGAAAAAGTGGGCAAGAGTCTCAAACACATGGGCACTGGGGAAAATTTCCCGAACAAAACACCAATGGCTCATGCTCTAAGATCAAGAATCGACAAATGGGACCTCATAAAACTGCAAAGCTTTTGTAAAGCAAAAGACACTGTCATTAGGACAAAATGGCAACTAACAGATTGGAAAAAGATAAGTCTTTTTTAAAAAGAATGAAAATAGATGTATATATATCACCATGAAAAAATTCAACTCCTAATGAATCAAGGACCTTAACATAAGACCAGATATTCAAAATCAAATCTGATAGAGGAATAGGCTTGAACATTCATAGTACAGGAAGAGGCTTTCTAAATAGGACACAGTGCAGGCACTAAGACCAACAGTTAATAAATAGGATCTTGTGAAGTAGAAGTTTTATGCATAGTAAAGGATACCATCATCAAGGAAAGATGTAGGCTAGGGAATAGGAAAAGATCTTTACCAATTAATTAAACACTTGGCAGAGAGTTCATACCTAGAATATACAAATAACTCAGATTGCTTCCATATTCGTTGTGCAAAGGGTCCATCTTACCCAGTGGGACTGCCAAGTTCAGTGGTAGTGGGAAGTCTCAGACAGAGGTAAAGCAGGCTGCTGTCTTCCACAGGGTTGCACGTTCCCTGTCTGCTGCTCTCCCTCCCTCTGCCTCTGCAGGAAGTTAAAGAGCACTCTTCTTCTCTGCAGACCCTGGGGAACAAATCAGTAGCCCCTGTCCTTGGAAGGTATAGGCCAGAGGACCAGGAATCCCAAGTTCATGCTTAACTATGTAATGAGTTCAAGCCAGTCTGGGATACATGAAAGCTTACCTCAGTACAAAACAAAACAGAACAAAACCAAAAGGTCCTGAAGTATATGTGAGTGAGTGTTTAATTTTAAATTAAGCATTGAAGTTTATAAATCAGAGAATCCTCATTATTCTCCAGCCTACCTTTCTAAAGTTCTGGTAAAACCACTTAAAAAATGAGGATTCTGCCCTTCATTAGAAGTCTCTGTTTGGGTGCCCGTAAGTGAGAAATTAATAGCAGAATAAGTGGAAATCTTTTAGGTTAATGCAGTAAAACATTTTGTTTTGACTTGGGAACTTACTTGAATTCATTTTTTTATCTTCAGGTTTTAGTTCAGATTGAAAGAGCTGCCATCAAATAACAGAAATAAGCACTTGTGGGTCATGCACACAAAGTTTTTGATTCTTGGAATGTTTAAGATTAACACTAAACTGAGTGTCTCTTTTACTTCTGTGCAGTGGACCTGAGAAGTACCCATCTCCTTGACTGGGACCTAGTCCTTGGCTAACATGACATAGGTCCCATGACATAGTGGTATAGAACATATACCACTAGAAATGATCTTAATTGTGAACACTTTTTGAATTCAGTGAACAAAATTTATTTACATTTTTATAACCTCATATACCACAAATCACATGGCTTTCTTTTCAGGAATGCAAAGATGGTTTGATATCAGAAACAGTTAGTGTAAGTCACTATATTAATAAGTTCAAAGAAAAATTTTTCACTGTTCCCTCTGTAATAGAGTGAGACCAAGTAAGTTTTTGTAAGTAAGTAAGTAAGTAAATAAATAAATAAATAAATAAATACATAAAATCCAGTGATAAACTAGACAGCAGCTTTTATTTCTCTCTCGTATAACAGTCTGGATTTATTAGGTGACTGCTGTGGAGGAGCCAGAAGAGGCAGGGAATACTGCTGTGAAAGATCACCTAAGCACCTAGTTTCTTGGTGCATATCTCTCACCCCCATGTAGTGATCCATCCCTGCATCAAAGGCTGGCTCTGTTTTCCAGCTAGTGAGGAAAAGTAGTCAAAGACAGTGAGGAAACTAGTAATTTCCTTTTAAGGAATTGCCATAGAATTTTCCTGTGTAGTTCTAAGCCACTGACAAAAACTAGGTTTTAGGATTACAGCTAAGAAAGCATGAGTCCTGTTGCCTTGCACAGTGCTAAAAGGCAGAAAGATGCTATCATTGGAAGAGGGAGGAGGATATAGGATATCATAAAGGAATAAGGAGATGAAGAACAACATACCCTCCCCCCCCCCCCCCACACACACACACTTTCTGCATTTGATACCTGTGTCGTATACAGCCCTGGTTAGTTAGGGTATGTCACAGTTATCTAACAGGAACTCTTGGCTGTAGGCTGTGATTTATATAGGTGACTTACATAATTTTAAGTTGTCTAATGTAACGATACAGATTAATATCTCTGAAGTACCAGGAACAGAACCATTTAAACTGCATGCCTATACTTCAATTCATTGAGATGAAGTTGTTATGGGCCATGTCAGTGTCTGGATAAAGGGATCACTAAAACCTGAACGGCCATTTGAAGACCCCGAGGCAAAAGGCAGAACTTGAATGGCCAAGGAGCAGCTTGAAGCAAGAGTGGTGTGTGAGCAGAGAGGACTAATTCGGATGGGACACCACCGGAGTTCCAGAACACTGATCTGTTCTTCATGGGAGACGAGGATTTGGATTTGACTCTGAGTAAAGGGAGACATGAGAACATTTCTCCTTGAAGGGAAAATCTAGCTGTCTGAGAACAATGTAGGAAGCTAGCTAAGAAGCTCCTTTGGTCATGCAGGTGAGAAATGTCAGTGGATGAGACCAGAGTGTAGAAAAAGGTGGTCAGATTCTAGGTGTATTTTGAAAATAGAGACATCATGGTACACACTGCAGAGCAAGACATGGAGAAGTCACCCACAGAAAGGCTCACACATGTGAACATGTGGAATGGTATGGTTGGATGACACTTTGTGTGATTTTCTGTCTTTCTAAATGTATATTATAGGTATTTTGTAAGCTGAACAGGGATATTTAGGGGTCACTGTCTGTTCATATTGTTCCCTGTCCCAGCCCTGGGATAGCTTCACCTGTTTCTGACCTTTCCACTCTAGAAGATCAAAATCATGGAGAAAAGAATGTGCTGGCCCATAGGCACTATTATGTGAAAACAAGCAAGGTGATTGTGATGTCACTGAGATGAGGGATTTCTCGGTAGTGTGACCCATAGATGTAAGTCACTTGTCAGGGTAAAGGCACATTGAAGAAAGGCACCATAGCTTTGCCTGCTCCATAGCCTTATGGTGTTGTCAGGCCCTGGAACTAACAGGGATAAAAGAAAAGAAGTGGAATGCCCCAACAGCCAAGCAGGCAGACAGAATGAGACCCCTGAGGGACATAGGACCATCCATCCCCAAAGAAAACATGGTAAGAATGAGAAACAGATACCTCAATGTCTGAAGTGGGGATTTTTAAAATACCCTAATTCTCTTAATAACCTAAATTAGACACACGGGTGATATGAACACAGCCCTCCCCATTAAAAAGATTAATTTTAGTGGGAGGGAGGCTTAATATTAGAAACAACCATCCTTACATTTAACTGAAATTAAGGTCATCATGTAACTTTGTTGCATTGAATTGCCTTGGAAACATCTAGGATAGCGTCTCAAAGTCAAGAGTGAATGGAAGGAATTGAGCAGAATTTTCTAGAAATGATAGGTTGTAAGCTAATTGTATTTACCTATTACTTAAATTTTTACAAAGTGGCATTGCCCAAAACAAAGTTTTGCTACAGTTTCATGCCTTTTGGAAAAATATTTGCATAATACCATTTCTTTTTTCTACCCTTTCTAATTTTTTGCATTTACTTTCATTAAATGAATATTAAATTGTATTTAAATATATGACAAATATAGCATTTACAATTTTATTACATAGCATTTTATCACCATAGCATTGAGTACACTTAAGTTGTGTGCAGTGGTTGCCATTTTCATCTCCAGAACACTTAATTTCACAAAACTAAATAGTCTCTTTTGAACAATAATTCACCATTAATTCTCCCCAGCCCTTGCTAACCACGACTCGAATTGTTTCTGTATATTTGACTCCTCTAGGTGTCTGGTACAAAAGGAATCATTCAGCAGATACCATTTTGTGACTGATGTATTTCACTTGATACTGGGGTGCCATAGCTTGTGTCAAAATTCATTGTGTGGATAGACCACATTTTGTCTATCTTTATATCTATTTATGGACATTTGGCTTGCTTCCACCTTTAAGCAATTATTAATGATTTGATGATGAGCATGGTTCTATAAATAACTACTATGGGTTTTAGGTTTAGTTTGTTTTATAACAAGATCATCTACATGATACAACAAGCTGAAATATAAAGGAAGATATAAAAGTATAAATATATTTCTTGTGACATAGTCATTTTGCTGTATTATTGTAGCTAGTCTTTGCTACTTTGGGGTTCTTTTCTTTCCCACCATTCATCTTTCACCCCTATCACTAGATAAGAGAGAAAGGAGGCTAGAGAGACAACACTCACACACACACACACACACACACACAAACACAGAGGGAGGGAGGGAGAGATAGAGAGACATAGAGAGAGAGAGAGACAGAGAGAGATCACTGAATCTAATTTCTCTCCTATTGTTTCTTCTTTGACCGTGACTACTAACAAACCTCAGCCAACCCCGTGAATGCCTATTCACTAGCCATGCCTATTGTGGCTCTATATTGTATACTACACATGCCTGTTATATACTCTATAAAAAGTTCCCAGAATCCCCAGCTCCGAAAAAAAAAAAAGTTCCCAGAAGTCCAAACATCACACAGTCTAGCAACTATCTGCAGCTGGCAGAACCATGCTTCTGCTAGAGCACGAGGCCAATCATAGTCAGCTGCTGCAGACAGTCTGAAACAGCCCACCTCCTTACACCTTGGAATAAAACAAAAGCACATGCTTCCAATATTTCAGTGTGTTTTAAAGAAACCAAAATCCTAGGATTCTCAAATCTGTCATTTCATTCTCCCTACCTTCTGTTTTAAGCCATTAATTGTGTTGTGTGTAGCAGGAAATTAGAAAGAGACATTTAAAATGAAATAAGCGGTTTCTAAATTAGTGACCCAAGTTTTCAGGAAACTTCTGCTCAATTCTAATCGTTACCTGTTTCAATGGTTTCCATAGCTTTTTATCTCCTGCAGATATATAAACAAATACTTACCCCAATGGAAAATTCACACTGGCTTCCATTCTGATGTTAACACATCCTTATAATATATAGGTTGATTTAATTCCACGGGTTTTTTTCTATAACACAATGTCTCTCTGCTGCTGTTGTTCCTTTCTCAATTACCATTCAGAAAATTTAAAGTTTACAGAGCACTATTAATCTATCTCTGGGGTTTTTATTTTTTTCTCTTTCTCGCATGTTACTCCTTGACTGAATTGACTCATAATTTTTGCTGTGAGGCCCCGAGACAGGGCCCCAGTGCTGTTTCCTGATGGTAAGAAATTACTTTGAAAAGCTCTCCTGAAACCAGAGCAGCCTTTGCTGCATTGCATACGCTCCCCAGAAAGCCCAGGCATTCTTTCTGCTTGAGATTTAGGAAAACCATTGCCCCTACAAATGGCTTGTTTACTTTTCCTGCACAAAATACTATATTTCTCGTTGTTTATGTAGTCGGCATTTTGAGATGTGGGCCTTCTGATGTGGTCCCAGCCTCTCTGCAAGTGACTGTATTTCCTGTGACTGGAGCCCTGGGCATCTTGGTGTGGCAGGCTTCTAGCTGTAGCTTGACCTAGTATATTAGCATGGAACGCTGTGGAACCAGTTTTGCGCTCACCCTCACCCATCCGTACATAGGCATTGTTAGCACCTTAGTGCCCTTTACACTCAGTCTTCACTCTTTCCAATGCCCAGGATGCTCTTAACACTTGTCTGTCATCAGGGTCGAATATTGGCTTTCTTAGCTAAGACTAATCTTGGTTAAAAACAAACAAACAAACAAAAAGAAAAAAAACAGTGAAGGCCTTATACAAGCTTTATAAACAAGGTGGATGCTTTCCCAGGCTCAACTTTGCCCCAAGCTCTTAAAGCCACTAATCGACATTGTTCTACAGTAGTGTCATCAAGCTGAATCTGATCTTGTACTGTCCTTCACCCAGCAACAGATCTTTTACTGTATTCGTTCCCCTTGCTCTATTTTGCTGTTCAATATCTGTGGCTTCTTCCCTCCACCATGTAAACCATTGCAACTGCAAACTGGCCTCTAGTACAGCTGTCACTAATCCCTTCAAGTCTTGGGAAATAATTCTATTTTGAGTAGCCCAGTTATTTAGAATTTGTTTCACATAAGGCAAGTGCATCCCATATGAAATCATAACCTCTTAAAATACCTCATATCAATCATTTCTGTAGGATGCTGTTCTATCTCATCATAACCTTGTGCCACACTATTAACAGGCTTTTGGTGAACAACTACTGAAAACTCTGATTGTGATCGTATAACCCTGGGCTGCCAATCCTCCCACTCTGGTGGTGAGGTTGGTTTGATATTAACCCCTTCTCTCAAAACAGGCTATTTTATCAGATTGTCCTCTTACGTTTTCATGGCAAAACCCTACTTTTTCTCTGACTTGACTGCCCTCCAGCAGTTTCTTTCCGATTTTCCTCCTGCAGGAAACCCCTACTTTGTTACTCAGTCACCAGGAGAAAGCTTTTTTGCTCTCTGTTTTCTGGTGTTCCTTGCTTTTCAGGTGCTTCCACCCACAACCTCTCCAGTTGCACCAGAAACTACAGCCCTTTCAGAAAGAGTAGAGTGACCCCTTTTGTTTTCCCATTTCATTCATATATATATATATATATATATATATATATGTATATAATTATATATATGTATATATATATAATTTGTTTCTTAAGCCCCTGCATTTCACCCACAATTTTCTAACTGCTCAGCCATTCTTCCAAACTTTTGAAACAATATAGGAAAACAAAAACAACAACAACAACAAAAACCCAGAAAATCCCCTCTGGGAGGAAAAGATATCCTAGTGGTAGCAGCTGCAATAAATTTTTTATGGTGTCCTTAAAAAAACAATCCTGCATCCTCTGTCATTTTCTATGTGGCATTTGAAATCAAATTATTCGTCTTTTCTTTATTTAGCCCAACATTTAGGCACCGCTCATAGCTGGTCTTTGCAACTTTGTAGGTTCTTCCTTTCCCTAATCTTATCCCCACCCCAGATTCATCTGCTGGCACTAGACTGGAGAGAAGGAATAATGGAGGGGAAGACAGACATTCTTGACTCTAATTACTTTCCTTTTGTTTCTTCTTTGATCATGACTACCTCAATCAACCCCCCTGAATGACCACCAACCACACTTATTCCAATAGCATTTATATACCCTCTAAAAAGTTCCCAGAAATCCAAATGTTACACAGTTGCAGAAACTATCTGCAGCTGACAAAACCATGCTTCTGATAGAGCATGGGACTAATCATAGTCAGCTGCTGTGGTTATTCTGTGTAATATTTCTGTGGTTCTTAAAGAAACCAAAATTCAGAATTCTCAAAACTCACTGCACATTACTTTCAATCCATGAACATAGGATGACTTTTTTATTTAAAATTTTTCATACAATAAATTTTGATCGCATTCTTTTTCTTTCCCCAACCCCTCCTAGATCTTCCCTATACCCCAACCCATCCAATATCATGTTCTTGCTCTTTTTCTCTTTCTCAACAACAAAAAAGTGCACACACCACCACCACCACCACCACCACCACCACCACCACAACAACAACCACCATCACCAAAACTATAGACTCCATTTTGTGTTGGTCAACTACACCTGACCATGAGACTGGCCTGGACTGTGATACCCAGAAACATTGCATTGGAGAAAACCGAGTTTCCCTTCCCCAGCAGGGATGGATTACAAAGAACATCTTTGTTAAGAATGGGGACTTGTCTGCTTCTCTTCCTCTGAAGTGGTATTTTTCTGGTTTAAACTTGTTAAACTCTTATGTATCCTATAACAGTCTCTGTGAATTCATATGTGTATCAGTTTTGTTGTGTCTTGAAGACAATTTTTTTTGGAGTTATCCACTAATTCTGGTGCTTACAATCTATCTGCGTCTTTTCCATATAGATCCCTGTGCCTTGAGGGGAGGAATTTGATAAAGACATCCCACTTACGGCAGAGCACTTCAAAGTTTCTCACTCTTCGCCATTGTCTAGTTGTGGAAGTCTAGTTAATTACCATCTACTGTGAGAAGCTTCTCTGAGGAGGATGGAGTGATACTTTGATCTATGGATATAGAAGTATGTCATTAGGAGTCGTGTTATCACTTTGTTCCTTTAGCAGAATAATAGTAGTACATTTTCTCATAGGCCCATGAACTGTCTAGTCTCATGTTCTTAGTCATGTTAGCAGTTTCAGGTATGGGTTCGATCTCATATAGTGGGGCTTAAAAGCAGACAGGAAAGTGCCTGCTTATTCCCTAGCATTTTGCTACTATTGCATTAGTGTGTCTTGCAGGCCAGTCTCTGTCATACATCATAGGGTTTGTAACTGGGTGGTACTGATGATTACATTCTCCTTGGGTATTATGCAAACCATGAGTCCCACTCAGTGAAGGGATGAAGCTTCTATTTGGGCACCAGCTCAATTTTTCCATGTTTAATGACATAAGGAAGTGATGTTTCTGGCAATAGGGCCTTACAGTCAGGTTGTAGAGCTTTTACCATAGCTCGTTATGTTGTGGGTATGGCAGGGCGTCTATAATACCCAGTTGACCAAAGACTCAATAATATAGAACCCACCTGCTGTCCTCACTGTGTGTGACTGGGCAGAGGGTACCAGTCGGTGTGTGGGAAAGCATAGACAATTGCTGTAGACAGAAGACACATTTGTATGTTTTTAGACTCTCGAAGTTTGATAAACTCCTTTCCCTGTGGTCAGTCATGTGTTGATTGGCCAGGTCTCTCCCTTGTATTTTATACAAAAATAGAATTGATAAACATTTTTTACAAAAAAAAATAATAATATAGAACCCATTCCTGGCACTTGAGATTTTACTTAGTGGCTTAAGATATCTAGCTGGGGCATGTTCTCCCCACGGGAGGGCTTTTGAACTTCTAGTATATTCTTTAATTACTTTTTTCAGTGTTTTAAAATTTTTATTATAGATGTCTTTCATTTCTTAGTTATCTGTATTATGTATTTTAAGGTATTGTGAATGTCTTGTTTTCCTTATTATTTTCTCACCCACTAAATTTTGTATGTTGATGGTTTTTTAGTCCTACTTTACTGAAAGTGTTTATTAGTTCTAGGTATTTTAAAGGAATATTTAGGGTCACTTATATGTGGAACCATCTCATCTAGAAATTAATGATTTTCTGTTTTCTCTTTATGATTCATTTATTTTTCTCTTGTATTTCTCTAAGACTTCAGAGACTAAATTGAATAAAAATGGAGAAAATAACCATTTAAGTCTTAGTCTTGATTTGAAAAGAAATGCTTACAACTTTTGGCCATTTAGGATAATATTGGCTATTGTTTTGTCATTTACAATCTTTATTCTGTTGAGATTTTTTCTGTTCCTGTTTGTTCTGTGTGCAAAGGCATGTTACGACTCTCTTCAGATGACCGTGTGACTCAGGCTTCAGTTCACTCATGTGGTGCATTATAGTCACTGACTTGCTTATATTGAAACATCCTTGCATCCCAGGAATGGAAACCATTTGGTATGATAATTTACTTTTTTGATATGTAGTAGAGTTAGGTTTGCAAGTATTGTTCTGGATTTTTTAGAGATTTTTTAATGTATACATATGGATGTGGATATGCACATATGAGTGCAGGTACACAGAAGTTACAAGTGCTAGATTCCAAAAGCTGGAGTTTAAGTGGTTATGAGCCACCAGACACAGGCGATGGGACCTGAAGCTCTCAGGTTCTCTGTAAGACTTGTATGTGCTTTTAACCACTGAGCCATATCTTAGCCAATGTTGCAAGTATATTTTATTCAGAATTTCTGTTTCTATGCTCGTCTAGGAGATTGTTCTAATATTCTCTTCTTTGCCATCTTTTTATCCTTTTTGTGTATCAGAATAGTACAGACTTTAAAAAACAAATTTGATAACACTACTGACTTTCTTTTTTAATGGAATTTTTGATGATTTTCTGTGTGAGCATTTCTAAGGTTTGGTAGAATTCAGCAGTGAACCCATCTTGACCTGGCCTGGTTATAGTTGAAAAACTTCTATTACTGCTTTACTTGCTACAGATCTCCATATCCTTTAGGCTTAATTTTGGTAGGCCATATGTATCTAGAGAGAAATTGATCTGCTCCTTCTTTTTGTTTTTTGAGACACTATGTAGTTCTGGCTAAACTGGAACTCGTCCTGTAGACCAGGCTGACCTCAAACTCACAGAGATCTGTCTGCCTTGCCTCCCAAGTTCTGGGATTAAAGGGGCACACCACCATCAACCATCTGATCTATTCCTTCTTTAATTTCCAATTTATTGAAATTGTTTTCTAAATCATTGTATGTCACTTTGATGATAACAAATTGATGAGATTTAGGATCCCTTGGAGACAAATATCTGAGCATGTCTGAAAGATTTCTAGACTGTTATTTGAGGTGGCCAGACATCCTAAATAGGGGCAATATCATTTTGTAGGTTGGGATCCTGGACTGGATAAAAGAAAGAATAATGAACACAAGTGTGTATTTACTTCTCAGCTTCCACCTCATGCCCTACCCACTGCTTAACATGATTGCCTGCAGCTCTGATGTGAACCAACATAAACCCTCCTTCTTTACACTGTTTTGCACAGATATTTTGTGTGTGTGTGTGTGTGTGTGTGTGTGTGTGTGTGTGTATGTGTGTGTCCTCCCATTGATGCCTGACAAGACCATCCTCTGCTACATATGCAACTGCAGGCATAGATCACTCCATGAGTACTCTTTGGTTGGTGGTTTAGTCCCTAGGAGCTCGGTGTGTGTGTGTGTGTGTGTGTGTGTGTGTGTGTGTGTGTGTGTCTGTGTCTGTGTGTCTGTGTGTGTCTGTGTCTGGTTGATGTTGTTGTTCTTCCTATGGGGTTGCAAACCCCTTCAGTTACTTCAGTCCTTTCTCTAACTCCTCCATTGTGGACCCAGATCTCAGTCCAATGGTTGGCTGCAAGCATCCTCATCTGTATCAGTAGGACTCTGGCAGAGCCTCTCAAGAGACAGCTACATCAGACTCCTGTCATCATCCTGACTCCTGTCTTGGCATCCACAATAGTGTCTGGTTTTGGTGACTGTGTGTGGGCTGTATCCCCAGGTAGGGCAGTCTCTGGACTTCAGTCTCTACTCCACACTTTGTCCCTGTATTTCCTCCTGTGAGTATTTTGTTTCCCTTTCTAAAAAGGACTGAAGCATCCATACTTTGGTTGTCCTTCGTCTTGAGCTTCATGTATTCTGTGAATTGTATCTTGGGTATTCCAAGCTTTTGGGCTAATATCCACTTATTAGTGAATGCATATCATGTGTGTTCTATTGTGATTGGGTTACTTCACTCAGGATATTTCCTAGTTCCATCCATTTCATGAAGTCATTGCTTTTAATAGCTGAGTAGTACTCCATTGTATAACTATACCATATTTTCTGTATCTGTTCTTCTGTTGAAGTACTTCTGGGGTTTTTCCAGCTTCTGGCTATTATAAATAAGGCTGTTATGAACATAGTAGAGCATGTGTCCTTGTTACATGTTGGAGCATCTTTTGGGTATATGCCCAGGAATGATAATAGTCTTAAGGTAGTAAGTACCATGTCCACTTTTCTGAGGAACCGCCAGACTGACTTCAAGAGTGGTTGTACCAGTTTGCAATCCCACCAACAATGGAGAGTGTTCCTACTTCTCCACATCTTTGCCAGCATCTGCTGTCACCTGAGTTTTTGATCTTAGCCATTCTGACTGGTATGAGGTAGAATCTCAGGGTTGTTTTGATTTGCATTTCCCTGATGACTAAGGATGTTGAACATTTCTTTTTTTTTCTTTTTCTTTTTTTTTTTTTTTTTGGTTCTTTTTTTTTCCGGAGCTGGGGACCGAACCCAGGGCCTTGCGCTTCCTAGGCAAGTGCTCTACCACTGAGCTAAACCCCCAACCCCATGAACATTTCTTTAGGTACTTCTCAGCCATTCAATATTCCTCACATAAGAATTCTTTGTTTAGTTCTGCAGCCCACCTTTTAATGGGGTTATTTGGTTCTCTGGAGTCTAACTTCTTGAGTTCTTTGTATATATTGGAATTTAGCCCTCTATTGGATGTAAGATTGGTAAAGATCTTTTCCCAATCTGTTGGTTGCTGTTATGTCCTAATGACAGTGTCCTTTGCCTTACAGAAGCTTTGCAATACAATGAGGTGCCATTTGTTGATTCTTGATATTAAAGCATAAGCTACTGGTGTTCTCTTCAGGAAATTTCCCCCTATGCCTATGTATTCATTGGTTTTCCCCCACTTTCTCTTCATTTCAGTATATCTGGTTTTATGTGGAGATCCTTGATCCACTTGGACTTGAGCTTTGTACAAGGCAATAAGAATGGTGTGATTGCATTCTTCTACATGCTGACCGCCAGTTGAACCAGGACCATTTGTTGAAAATGCTGTCTTTTACCATTGGATGGTTTTAACTTCTTTGTCAAAGATCAAGTGACCATAGGTGTGTGCATTCGTATCTGGGTCCTCCATTCTATCCCACATATCTACCTGCCTGTCTCCATACCAATACCATACAGTTTTCATCACTATTGTTCTGTAATACTGCTTGAGGCTAGGGATGGTGATTCCCCTAGAACTTCTTTTATTGTTGAAAATAGTTTTCCTTATCCTGAGGTTTTGTCATGCCCAATGAATTTGCAAATTGCTCTTTCTACCCCTATGAAGAATTGAGTTGGAATTTTGATGGGGATTGCACTGAATCTGTAGATTGCTTTCAACAAGATGGCCATTTTTACTATATTAATTCTGACTATCTATGAGCATGGAAGATCTTTCCATATTCTAAGATTTTCTTTGATTTCTTTCTTCAGAGACTTGAAGTTCTTTATCATACAGATCTTTAACTTGCTTGGTTAGTGTCACTCCAAGGTACCTTTTATTATTTGTGACTATTGTGAAGGAGGTCATTTCCCTAATTTCTTTCTCAGCCTGCTTATCCTTTGAGTAGAGGAAGGCTACTGATTTGAATTAATTTTATATCCAGCCACTTTACTGAAGTTGTTTATTAGGTTAAGGAGTTCTCTGGTGGAATTTTTGGGGTCACTTAAGTATATGATCATATCATCTGCAAATAGTGATATTTTGACGACTTCATTTCCAGTGTGTATCCCTTTGACCTCTTTTTGTTGTCTAATTGCTCTCACTAGGACTTCGAGTACTTGTTGAATAGGTAGATTGGGCGTCCTTGTCTAGTCCCTGATTTTAGTGGGATTGCTTCAAGTTTCTCTCCATTTGGTTTGATGTTGGCTACTGATTTGCTGCATATTGCTTTTACTATGTTTAGGTATGAGCCTTGGATTCCTGATATTTCCAAGATTTTTAACATGAAGGGGTGTTGAATTTTGTGAAATGTTTTCTCAGCATCTAATGAGATAATCATATGGTTTTGTTTTCATTGAGATTGTTTATATAGTGGATTCGGTGATGGATTTCCATATATTGAACCATCCCTACATCCCTGGGATGAAGCCTACTTGATCATGATGGATGATCGTGTTGATGTGTTCTTGGATTCAGTTTGTGAGAATTTTACTGAGTATTTTTGCATCAATATTCATAAGGGAAATTGGTCTAAAGTTCTCTTTCTTTATAGGGTCTTTGTGTGGTTTAGGTATAAGTGTAATTGTGACTTCGCAGAATGAATTGGGTAGTGTTCCTTCTGTTTCTATTTTGTGGAAGAGTTTGGAGAGTATTGGTAATAGATCTTCTTTGAAGGTCTGATAGAATTCTGCACCAAACGCATCTAGTCCTAGGCTTTCTTTTGGGTGGGAGACTTTTAATGACTGCTTCTATTTCTTTAGGGGTTATGGGACTGTTTAGATTGTTTATCTGATTCTGATTTAACTTTGGTACCTGGTATCTGTCTAGAAAATTTTTCATTTCAACCAAATTTTCCAGTATTATTGAGTATAGGCTTTTATAATAGAATCTGATAATTTTTTTTAATTTCTTCAGTTTCTGTTCTTATGTCTCCCTTTCCATTTCTGATTTTGTAATTGGAATGCTGTCTCTGAGCCCTCTGGTCAGACTTGACCAAGGGTTTACCTATATTGTTGATTTTCTCAAAGAACCAGCTCCTGATTTTTGTATAGTTCTTTTTGTTTCTACTTGGTTGATTTCAGCTCTGGACTTGATTATTTCATACTGTCTACTTCTCTTGGTTATATTTGCTTCTTTTTGTTCTAGAGCTTTCAGGTCTGCTCTCAAGCTGCTAGTGTATGCTCTCTCCAGTTTCTTTGTGGACGCACTCAGAGCTCTGAGTTTTCCTCTTATCACTACTTTCATTGTGTCTCATAAGTTTGGGTATGTTGTGCCTCCATTTTCATTGAATTCTAAAAAGTCTTAATTTCTTTATTTCTCCCTTGACCAAGTTATTATTGAGTAGAGCATTGTTCAGCTTCCATGTATATGTGGGTTTTCTGTTGTTTTTGTAATTATTCAAGACCAGCCTTAGTCCATGGTGATCTAATAAGATGAATGGGATCATTTCAATCTTCTTGTAACTGTGTTGAGGCTTGTTTTGTGACCAATTATATGGTCAATTTTGGAGAAGGTACCATGGGGTGCTGAGAAGAAGGTATATTCTTTTGTTTTTAGGATGAAATGTTCTATAGATATCTGTTAAATCCGTTGGTTCATAACTTCTGTTAGTTTCACTTTGTCTCTGTTTAGTTTCTGTTTCCATAATCTGTCCATTGATGAGAGTGGGGTGTTGAAATCCCCCACTATTATTGTGTGAGGTGCAATGTGTGCTTTGAGCTTTAGTAAAGTTTCTTTTATGAATGTAGGTGCCCTTGCATTTGGAGCATGTTCAGAATTGAGAGTTCATTTTGGTAGATTTTTCTGTTGATGAGTTTGAAATGTCCTTTCCTATTTTTCTGATAACTTTTGGTTGAAAGTTGATTTAATTCAGTATTAAGATGGCTACTCCAGCTTTTTTCTTGGGACCATTTGCTTGGCAATTTTTTTCCAGCCTTTTACTCTGAAGTAGTGTCTGTCTTTGTCACTGAGGAGTGTTTCCTGTATGCAGCAAAATGCTGGGTCCTATTTATGTGTCCAATCTGTTACTCTGTCTTTTTACTGGGGAATTAGTCCACTGATGTTAAGAGGTATTAAGGAATAGTGATTGTTGTTTCCTGTTATTTTTGTTGTTAGAGGTAGAATTATGTTTCTGTAGCTAACTTCTTTGGGGTTTGTTGAAAAAAGATTTATTTCTTGCTTGCTTTTTCTAGGGTGTTGTTTCCCTCCTTGTCTTGGAGTTTTCCATTTATTATCCTTTGTAGGGCTGCATTTGTGGAAAGATATTGTATAAATTTGTTTCTTTCATGGAATATCTTGGTTTCTCCATCTATGTTAATTGAGATTTTTGCTGGATATAGCAGCCTGGGCTATACCTTAGAGTCTGTATGACATCTGCCCTGGATATTCTAGCTTTCTTAGTCTCTGGTGAGAAGTCTGATGTAATTCTGATAGGTCTGCCTTTATATGTTACTTGACCTTTTTCTCTTACTGTTTTTAATATATCTTTCTGTGTTTGTACATTTTGAGTTTTGACTATTATGTGACAGAAGGAGAATCTTTTCTGGTCCAGTCTATTTGGAGTTCCGTAGGCTTCTTGTATGTTCATGGGTATCTCTTTCTTTAGGTTAGGGAAATTTTCTTCTATAATTTTGTTGAAGATATTTACTGGCCCTTTAATTTGGGCTTCTTCATTTTCTTCTATACCTATTATCCTTAGATTTGGTCTCCTCATTGTTTCCTGAATTTCCTAGTTGTTTTGGGTTAGGAGCTTTTTGCATTTTGCATTTTCTTTGACTGTTGTGTCAATGTTTTCTATGGTAGATTCTCTCTTCTATCTCTTGTATTCTGTTGGTGATGCTTGTATCTGTAAATCCTGGTCTCTCTCCTAGGTTTTCTATCTCTAGGGTTGTGTACCTTTGTGATGTCTTTATTGCTTCTGTTTCCAGTTTTAGATCTTGGATGGTTTTGTTCAATATCTTCACCTGTATGGTTGTGTTTTCCTGTAATTCTTTAAAGGAATCTTGTGTTTTCTCTTTAAGGGCTTCTACTTCTTTACTTGTGTTCTCCTGTATTTTTTAAGGGAATTATTTATGTCCTTCCTAAATTCCTCTATCATCATCATGAAATGTTATTTTAAATCCAAATCTTGCTTTTCTGGTGTGTTGGGGTATCAGGACTCCCTGTAGTGGGAGAACTGGGTTCTGATGATGCCAGGTAGCCTTAGTTTCTGTTGCTTATGTTCTTGTGCTTGCCTCTCGCCATCTGGTTAGCTCTTAAGTTAGTTGATCTTGCTGTCTCTGACTGGAGCCTATCCCTCTTGTGATCCTGGTTTTGTCAGGATCCAGCTGTCTCTGTGATCCTGTTATTCTGTGATTCTCTGATCCTGAGATTCTGGGTGTTACAGAGGTCCTGGGGGTCAAGCTGCCTCTGGGATCCTGAAATCCTGGTGTGACCAAGCTCCTGAGATCCTGTTGTGTCAGAGCTCTTGGGAGTCAAGCTTTCTCAGAGTGTTGGAGGAGTGGGTGAAGAGCCATAGCCCTGGGTTTGCTCATGGCACAGGTGCAAGCTGGAAGGAACCCGTGCCTCTGGCTGGGCTGTGTTTGAGTTTCCCTGGTTCCTGTGGTGGTCCCAGTAAAGCTGGGTATTGGGAAAGATGTGGTGGCCTCAGCTGTGATCTTGAGTGTGTCAGAACTCCAATGCCCCTGGTTGTGTCCCATCTCCTAGGAGTTGAGTTTCCTCTGTTATCCTGTGATCCTGGAATTTCAGAGCACATGTGAGTCGGGCTCCCTCTGGGTGTTGTAAGAATGGATCCATCACCCCAGGTCTGTTCCAGGTCCAGGTTCAGACTGGAAGAAACCTATGCCACTGACTCTGAGGGGGTTCCTGTGTCCCTGGATCCTGGAGGACTTAGTTACTTTGGGTGTTGGGGTAGATGTTGTGTCCTCTCCTGTGATCCTTGGCATTTCAGAGCACCTGGAAGTCTGGCTTCCTCTGGATATTATGGGAATGGGTGCAGAGCCAGTGCCTAAGACCTGCTCAAGGCACTAGTTCAGTTGTTCAGATATTTTATTCCTGCAACTGTTAAAGTGACTAATACTCACGTGATTATTTAAAATGACAACATCATACATAAAAAGAAGATAGGAAAAGTTATACTTTTAAACCCCTGTATTTAAGTTACAGATTATACTTTAAGTATTGAAGTCATTGGTATTTTGAAAATGAAGATTTAAGAAATGAAAATGTTGGCAGATCGTCCTGGTTGCTGCCGCCGCAGAGAGCTCGTGGGCAGCACCCCGCGAGCAAATTTGAGCCTCGGGACCACAGGTAAGACCAACTTTTCTGCTGCAAGAGACCTGCCTGGTGAACTCGGGACACACAGAGGCAGAATTCCTCTAGGACCGGGCACTTCCTGTGTTTACCGGGAGTCCCACAACCACGGATCCCGGCCTGCAGCAGCTCCCTGCTCCCAGACCCCGTGGGAGAGAGACCTCACCGCCTGGTCAGGTGGGCACTCCTGAGGCTGCAGAGCGGAAGAGACCACCAACACTGCCCACCCCTGTCCACATCCCTGGCCCAAGAGGAAACTGTATAAGGCCTCTGGGTTCCCGTGGGGGAGGGCCCAGGAGCGGCAGGACCCCTGCGCCTGAGACACCGCCGGAACCTGAAGGAACAGACCAGATAAACAGTTCTCTGCACACAAATCCCATGGGAGGGAGAGCTAAACCTTCAGAGAGGCAGACACGCCTGGGAAACCAGAAGAGACTGCACTCTGCACACATCTCAGACGCCAGAGGAAAACACCAAACGCCATCTGGAACCCTGGTGCACTGAAGCTCCCGGAAACGGCTACGCAGATCTTCCTGGTTGCTGCCGCCACAGAGAGCTCGAGGGCAGCACCCCGCGAGCGAACTTGAGCCTTGGGACCACAGGTAAGACCAACTTTTCTGCTGCAAGTCACCTGCCTGGTGAACTCAAGACACAGGCCCACAGGAACAGCTGAAGACCTGTAGAGAGGAAAAACTACACGCCCGAAAGCAGAACACTCTGTCCCCATAACTGGCTGAAAGAAAACAGGAAAACAGGTCTACAGCACTCCTGACACACAGGCTTATAGGACAGTCTAGCCACTGTCAGAAATAGCAGAACAAAGTAACACTACAGATAACCTGATGGCGAGAGGCAAGCGCAGGAACCCAAGCAACAGAAACCAAGACTACATGGCATCATTGGAGCCCAATTCTCCCATCAAAACAAACACACCAGAAAAGCAAGATCTAGTTTCAAAATCATATTTGATCATGATGCTGGAGGACTTCAAGAAAGACGTGAAGAACTCCCTTAGAGAACAAGTAGAAGCCTACAGAGAGGAATCGCAAAAATCCCTGAAAGAATTCCAGGAAATCATAAATAAACAAGTAGAAGCCCATAGAGAGGAGTCACAAAAATCCCTGAAAGAATTCCAGGAAAACACAATCAAACAGTTGAAGGAATTAAAAATGGAAATAGAAGCAATCAAGAAAGAACACATGGAAACAACCCTGGATATAGAAAACCAAAAGAAGAGACAAGGAGCTGTAGATACAAGCTTCACCAACAGAATACAAGAGATGGAAGAGAGAATCTCAGGAGCAGAAGATTCCATAGAAATCATTGACTCAACTGTCAAAGATAATGTAAAGCGGAAAAAGCTACTGGTCCAAAACATACAGGAAATCCAGGACTCAATGAGAAGATCAAACCTAAGGATAATAGGTATAGAAGAGAGTGAAGACTCCCAGCTCAAAGGACCAGTAAATATCTTCAACAAAATCATAGAAGAAAACTTCCCTAACCTAAAAAAAGAGATACCCATAGGCATACAAGAAGCCTACAGAACTCCAAATAGATTGGACCAGAAAAGAAACACCTCCCGTCACATAATAGTCAAAACACCAAACGCACAAAATAAAAAAAGAATATTAAAAGCAGTAAGGGAAAAAGGTCAAGTAACATATAAAGGCAGACCTATCAGAATCACACCAGACTTCTCGCCAGAAACTATGAAGGCCAGAAGATCCTGGACTGATGTCATACAGACCCTAAGAGAATACAAATGCCAGCCCAGGTTACTGTATCCTGCAAAACTCTCAATTAACATAGATGGAGAAACCAAGATATTCCATGACAAAACCAAATTTACACAATATCTTTCTACAAATCCAGCACTACAAAGGATAATAAATGGTAAAGCCCAACATAAGGAGGCAAGCTATACCCTAGAAGAAGCAAGAAACTAATCGTCTTGGCAACAAAACAAAGAGAAGAAAAGCACACAAACATAACCTCACATCCAAATATGAATATAACAGGAAGCAATAATCACTATTCCTTAATATCTCTCAACATCAATGGCCTCAACTCCCCAATAAAAAGACATAGATTAACAAACTGGATACGCAACGAGGAACCTCGCATTCTGCTGCCTACAGGAAACACACCTCAGAGACAAAGACAGACACTACCTCAGAGTGAAAGGCTGGAAAACAACTTTCCAAGCAAATGATCAGAAGAAGCAAGCTGGAGTAGCCATTCTAATATCAAATAAAATCAAATTTCAACTAAAAGTCATCAAAAAAGATAAGGAAGGACACTTCATATTCATCAAAGGAAAAATCCACCAAGATGAGCTCTCAATCCTAAATATCTATGCCCCAAATACAAGGGCACCTACATACATAAAAGAAACCTTACTAAAGCTCAAAACACACATTGCACCTCACACAATAATAGTAGGAGATTTCAACACCCCACTCTCATCAGTGGACAGATCATGGAAACAAATTAAACAGAGACGTAGACAGACTAAGAGAAGTCATGAGCCAAATGGACTTAACGGATATTTATAGAACATTCTATCCTAAAGCAAAAGGATATACCTTCTTCTCAGCTCCTCATGGTACTTTCTCCAAAATTGACCATATAATTGGTCAAAAAAACGGGCCTCAACAGGTACAGAAAGATAGAAATAATCCCATGCATGCTATCAGACCACCACGGCCTAAAACTGGTCTTCAATAACAATAAGGGAAGAATGCCCACATATATGTGGAAATTGAACAGTGCTCTACTCAATGATAACCTGGTCAAGGAAGAAATAAAGAAAGAAATTAAACTTTTTAGAATTTAATGAAAATGAAGGTACAACATACCCAAACTTATGGGACACAATGAAAGCTGTGCTAAGAGGAAAACTCATAGCGCTGAGTGCCTGCAGAAAGAAACAGGAAAGAGCATATGTCAGCAGCTTGACAGCACACCTAAAAGCTCTAGAACAAAAAGAAGCAAATACACGCAGGAGGAGTAGAAGGCAGGAAATAATCAAACTCAGAGCTGAAATCAACCAAGTAGAAACAAAAAGGACCATAGAATCAACAGAACCAAAAGTTGGTTCTTTGAGAAAATCAACAAGATAGAAAACCCTTAGCCAGACTAACGAGAGGACACAGAGTGTGTCCAAATTAACAAAATCAGAAATGAAAAGGGAGACATAACTACAGATTCAGAGGAAATTCAAAAAATCATCAGATCTTACTATAAAAGCCTATATTCAACAAAACTTGAAAATCTACAGGAAATGGACAGTTTCCTAGACAGATACCAGGTACCAAAGTTAAATCAGGAACAGATAAACCAGTTAAACAACCCCATAACTCCTAAGGAAATAGAAGCAGTCATTAAAGGTCTCCCAACCAAAAAGAGCCCAGGTCCAGACGGGTTTAGTACAGAATTCTATCAGACCTTCATAGAAGACCTCATACCAATATTATCCAAACTATTCCACAAAATTGAAACAGATAGAGCACTACCGAATTCCTTCTATGAAGCCACAATTACTCTTATACCTAAACCACACAAAGACCCAACAAAGAAAGAGAACTTCAGACCAATTTCCCTTATGAATATCGACGCAAAAATACTCAATAAAATTCTGGCAAACCGAATCCAAGAGCACATCAAAACAATCATACACCATGATCAAGTAGGCTTCATCCCAGGTATGCAGGGATGGTTTAATATACGGAAAACCATCAACGTGATCCATTATATAAACACACTGAAAGAACAAAACCACATGATCATTTCATTAGATGCTGAGAAAGCATTTGACAAAATTCAACACCCCTTCATGATAAAAGTCCTGGAAAGAATCGGAGTTCAAGGCCCATACCTAAACATAGTAAAAGCCATATACAGCAAACCAGTTGCTAACATTAAACTAAATGGAGAGAAACTTGAAGCAATCCCACTAAAATCAGGGACTAGACAAGGCTGCCCACTCTCTCCCTACTTATTCAATATAGTTCTTGAAGTTCTAGCCAGAGCAATCAGAGAACAAAAGGAGATCAAGGGGATACAGATCGGAAAAGAAGAGGTCAAAATATCACTATTTGCAGATGATATGATAGTATATTTAAGTGATCCCAAAAGTTCCACCAGAGAACTACTAAAGCTGATAAACAACTTCAGCAAAGTGGCTGGGTATAAAATTAACTCAAATAAATCAGTTGCCTTCCTCTATACAAAAGAGAAACAAGCGGAGAAAGAAATTAGGGAAATGACACCCTTCATAATAGACCCAAATAATATAAAGTACCTCGGTGTGACTTTAACCAAGCAAGTAAAAGATCTGTACAATAAGGACTTCAAGACACTGAGGAAAGAAATTGAAGAAGACCTCAGAAGATGGAAAGATCTCCCATGCTCATGGATTGGCAGGATTAATATAGTAAAAATGGCCATTTTACCAAAAGCAATCTACAGATTCAATGCAATCCCCATCAAAATAACAATCCAATTCTTCAAAGAGTTAGACAGAACAATTTGCAAATTTATCTGGAATAACGAAAAACCCAGGATAGCTAAAACTATCCTCAACAATAAAAGGACTTCAGGGGGAATCACTATCCCTGAACTCAAGCAGTATTACAGAGCAATAGTGATAAAAACTGCATGGTATTGGTACAGAGACAGACAGATAGACCAATGGAATAGAATTGAAGACCCAGAAATGAACCCACACACCTATGGTCACTTGATTTTTGACAAAGGAGCCAAAACCATCCAAAGGACAAAAGATAGCATTTTCAGCAAATGGTGCTGGTTCAACTGGACGTCAACATGTAGAAGAATGCAGATCGATCCATGCTTATCACCCTGTACAAAGCTTAAGTCTAAGTGGATCAAGGACCTCCACATCAAACCAGACACACTCAAACTAATAGAAGAAAAACTAGGGAAGCATCTGGAATACATGGGCACTGGAAAAAATTTCCTGAACAAAACACCAATGGCTTATGCTCTAAGATCAAGAATCGACAAATGGGATCTCATAAAACTGCAAAGCTTCTGTAAGGCAAAGGACACTGTGGTTAGGACAAAATGGCAACCAACAGATTGGGAAAAGATCTTTACCAATCCTACAACAGATAGAGGCCTTATATACAAAGAACTCAAGAAGTTAGACCGCAGGGAGACAAATAACCCTATTAAAAAATGGGGCTCAGAGCTAAACAAAGAATTCACAGCTGAGGAATGCCGAATGGCTGAGAAACACCTAAAGAAATGTTCAACATCTTTAGTCATAAGGGAAATGCAAATCAAAACAACCCTGAGATTCCACCTCACACCAGTGAGAATGGCTAAGATCAAAAACTCAGGTGACAGCAGATGCTGGCGAGGATGCGGAGAAAGAGGAACACTCCTCCATTGTTGGTGGGATTGCAAACTGGTACAACCATTCTGGAAATCAGTCTGGAGGTTCCTCAGAAAATTGGACATTGAACTGCCTGAGGATCTAGCTATACCTCTCTTGGGCATATACCCAAAAGATGCCCCAACAAAAAAAAAAAGACACGTGCTCCACTATGTTCATCGCAGCCTTATTTATAATAGCCAGAAGCTGGAAAGAACCCAGATGCCCTTCAACAGAGAAATGGATACAGAAAATGTGGTACATCTACACAATGGAATATTACTCAGCTATCAAAAACAATGACTTTATGAAATTCGTGGGCAAATGGTTGGAACTGGAAAATATCATCCTGAGTGAGCTAACCCAATCACAGAAAGACATACATGGTATGCACTCATTCATAAGTGGCTATTAGCCCAAATGCTTGAATTACCCTAGATGCCTAGAGCAAGTGAAACTCAAGATGGATGATCAAAATGTGAATGCTTCACTCCTTCTTTAAAAGGGGAACAAGAATACCCTTGGCAGGGAAGGGAGAGGCAAAGATTAAAACAGAGACTGAAGGAACACCCATTCAGAGCCTGCCCCACATGTGGCCCATACATATACAGCCACCCAATTAGACAAGATGGATGAAGCAAAGAAGTGCAGACTGACAGGAGCCGGATGTAGATCACTCCTGAGAGACACAGCCAGAATACAGCAAATACAGAGGCGAATGCCAGCAGCAAACCACTGAACTGAGAATAGGACCCCCGTTGAAGGAATCAGAGAAAGAACTGGAAGAGCTTGAAGGGGCTCGAGACCCCATATGTACAACAATGCCAAGCAACCAGAGCTTCCAGGGACTAAGTCACTACCTAAAGACTATACATGGACTGACCCTGGACTCTGACCTCATAGGTAGCAATGAATATCCTAGTAAGAGCACCAGTGGAAGGGGAAGCCCTGGGTCCTGCTAAGACTGAACCCCCAGTGAACTAGTCTATGGGGGGAGGGCGGCAATGGGGGGAGGGTTGGGAGGGGAACACTGATAAGAAAGGGGAGGGGGGAGGGGGATGTTTGCCTGGAAACCGGGAAAGGGAATAACACTCGAAATGTATATAAGAATTACTCAAGTTAATAAAAAAAAGAAGAAATGAAAATGTTATAAAATTTTTAGATTATATTTACATCTGTTATATTGTATTCATTTTGGTTACTTGTGAAGGTTTATAGATCACACTTTAGAAATCAAACTCAGCATATTTTCTTTTCTACCATCCAGTCAAATGTACTAATTTCCCACATTTAAAATTAAGCATTTTTAAAAGTATTATTGTGATATTTGGCATTCTCAGTGAATTAATTCTTCTAAATATTTTTAAATATTTGTTTGTTCAATGAGAATTCTTCAAAGTTTTTGAGTCCCAAAATCGTAGGAAGTTCCCATCTGGCTCTTCTAAATTTATTGTTTTCTCAAGTGGTTGCTTAGAGCACTAGAGTGTGTTTGAACTTTATATTCTTCCTAAAAAATTTTATACAGTGTTGCAATTTATCGTCCCCAGACACACACACACACACACACACACACACACACACACACACACAAAATGCCAAAAAAGACTTACTAATATTTACACATATGATATACATACCCCACAGTTGAGGTTGAACTGACTGAGTCTTGTGACTGCATAGCCTGTAGCACTGTATTTATAATTAGTAGCTCACCCAGGTGTAGAATATCGTATTACATTTCTGTGTGTTTCAGAAGGTATTACAAATTACTATTGAAAAAAAGAAGACCTGGAGTTTAAGTGTGTACAGATGTGAATTTTGGCTAGCAGACGTATATTTAATATTCATCTATGGTATTTTTTGGCAAAGAAAATACATTTGTTTCTACTGCATAATTTTAACAGATCAATAGACATCCTCAGAACATTCTAAGGAAACAACCCAGGGTCATGGAAAATACCTCATAAAATATCAGTATCTTTGAATCTGATTTTTGAAAGTTGGATATGTTACTGGTTTTCAAATGGGAATTTTAGTAGATTTCTAAATGATACTTTAAGAATTTGTAGTTTAGGCCTATATTTCTCAAAATTATAGTTTTACATAATAAGGATTAAGGTGTTTTTCAACCCCAGCTACTTTATTAAAGTGAAGTGATGGAAATACATATTCCTAAATAGAAGAAGTGATCATAAGTTTCATGCATAAATGATAACTAATGGCCCATTCTGCACTGTATTTGAAGTTTAACAGCACGCACAGAGAGAGGTCATAATTGGCTGATGTTAACCCTCAGATACCTATTTTTTATAAGTTTATTAGTAGATGAGTCAACATATATTTTAGCAATATTTACTGTATACTTTCTTCAGCTCTGGAAAAGATCACAAAAGTTAAGTACCTTTGTCATCGATTAATCAGAGCTTTTCTTATTCTTGTGAAAGTAAGACATAGCAATTAGAAAACTATATAATGTGCAAGAAAATTCTACATCAAAGTAAGAGCTGTGGATCAGAGGAAAGCTATAGTGATAAACGTGTTTGAAGGGAGAACAGGCTTTAATGTGCAGCATTGAAAGACATTAGACTTTAGATGTTTCCTATGTCTGGAATCTGTGACCTTAAAGCTAATTGCAAGAAAGTCAAGTAGTAATTGTTTATGAAAACCTCACTTATTTTAAAGACTACTGTGACTTACCATTTTAAGAGAATTTGTTTTTACTTACTCCAGACAGTAGTACAAGTGCCTTTCTTATAAGCTTCTCTTATCTTAACATCTTATTTGTGCAAATACAGTTACTCAAACCAGGAGACTGACCTTCTACTGTGTAAAGTTATGAACTTTCCGTTGTAAGATGTGGTGTTGGGTACTTTCTCATTGATGTGACTAGCTACTGTACAGAGTAACCAAATGGAAGGATGATTTATTTCGTCTGTTTATAATCATGACAGAACATATGGTGGCACACGTCTGAGGCCGCCGATCATGTGGTATCTGATCCATGAGCTACAGCATCACTGCTCAGTTGTCTTCCT
Organism: Rattus norvegicus; assembly: GCF_021556685.1. Classification (NCBI taxonomy): domain Eukaryota; kingdom Metazoa; phylum Chordata; class Mammalia; order Rodentia; family Muridae; genus Rattus; species Rattus norvegicus. The sequence goes on from NC_141543.1 coordinate 99,988,962, forward strand.
TCGTTTTCTCTTCATATTTAGTCCAGAACCTCAACCTAGGAGATGGCATCACCCTCATTCAAGGTGGGCTGTCTCTCCCCAGCTTATCCTCTCTGTAAATTCCCTCAAAGGTGCAGCAGGATTGTCTTCTTGGTAATTTTAAATCCAGTGATGCTGGCAATGATGACTGACCATCACGAGTCTACCCTACCCATCTCTGGTTGACTCCCGTCACATCACTTTTTTACCCTAAGCTTCCATTCCTTGTCATCAAAGACAAACTGTTCTCTCATAGTAAGACAAAATGCATCCATCTTACTTGTAAGATTCTCCAACAACATAACAGATCTAACAATGTTTAAAGCGTAAAATTGCGGGCCTGGAGAGATGGACCAGTGCTTAAAAGAATATGTTCTGCTCTGGCCAAGGACCCAAGTTTGGTTCCCAGCACCAAACTTTCAGGGGAATTTCAGCTGCTTGTAACTCCCATTCCAGAGAGGTCTGGCCTCTGCAGTTACTTCTGTTCATATGCACATACCATACACACATATACATGTGTATATTTTTAAAAAAACAGAAGCTTATATTTCAAAGCTTAATGCTCAAAGTGGTCTCTTAATGTGAGCCCCTATAAAAGAAAAACTTATATCATAGACTTCCAGTCTTCATTCCACAGAGTAAACTTTTCCATTCCAAAGAGATATGGAAAATAACAAAATCAAACAAAACAAAACAAAACAAGTATGATTGAGGCAAAACAGAAACCTATTAGGGCAAACCAAACCCTCCAGCTCCATGTCTGAAATCCATGGCTCATGATAGGATATTCTGGACACCATTAGCCAAGGATAGCCCTGGCAGCACACATGCTCTCTCTCGATCCAGCTCCGTGTCCTTAGTACAAGACCCATCTTACTGGCCTCTCTAACATTCTAGTATAGCCATTGCAACTGAGATTTCTCCTTTAGGAAGTCACACAGTGGGCTCAAGGCCTCTCTTCCCTGAATCAGAAGCTTTCACACATTGCCTGGCCTCAGGTTTTCAGGTTCTTTGGTGCAAGCCTCTACTCCTCCACTCTTGAAATTTGTGTGTGAAAGTCAGCATCAAGTTGATTGTTGTTGGACTTTTCTGCCAGCTTATGGTGTAGCCTGTGTCCCTAGTATTATAACTGCGGTGGCCTGTGAGCCAAACCTGGGCAAACACTTTCCTAGGGAGCTGGCTTTCTTGGTGGTATTCTCTGTTCAGTGTCTCCTTTCCAGTTACTATGTGTGTTTTAAATCAATTCTTTATAGTAGCATTTGTAAAGAGAAGATACACTTAACGCAAGAGTCAGAGCAATAGACTTTTAAAAGATATTAGTTCTACTTCTCGGACTTGAAAACACAGAAAACTATACAGTGAGGTTTCACAAAGAGGATGAGTTGTTTAGCTTTCTCAGAGTCCTCACTGAACACCATTTATCTGTCTGTCTATCAGTGTGAAAACAGGGTAGGTTTTGCTTAAACTTAACCGTTTAGAAACAGTGATCTTATAAGTTATATGGATTGTGAGATTTTGTTGAATTAAATTGTAATAAGCAGATAGTACTTTGCTCAATAAAAATACTCCTAGGTCAGTGAGATGGCTTACCAGGTAAGGGCTGCTACAAGTCTAACAGCCTGTATCTGACCCACAGACCCCGCTGTGGAAGGAGAGATTGAACTACCACAAGTTGTCTTCTGTTCCCCACGTGTGTACATTTATACTTTTCCAAATAATCAGGCAACCCATACACATCTGCACACACAGACACATGTATACATTCACACACACATACATGTGCATACACATGCACATAACACACATTATGCACACATCTGCACATGTATGCACACAGCACACACATATGAAGACAATGATATCAGGAAGAAAATTAAGAATTTTGAAAAAATTACATCTGTGCTATTTGAATGCTATTGTGCAAAAGAGCTAAGACCTTGTTATATAGCATTTTTCCTGATGTAGACACCTTCATCCTAGATCACTCTAAAGGAAAGTGCATAGAGATGCCCTCCAGGTAACCTTGTTTTAAGATAATCCCATATTAACCTTGAGGAGAAAGAGATAACAAAATAGAGGTTTGTTTTACAGATGTAACTCTTGTGGGTTTTTGCTGGTTGGTTGGTTGGTTGGTTGGTTGGTTGGGTTTGCCTCACACTTTGCTCTGACAGCTGTATCCGCTGAGAAGGGGGGGTTGGGGGAGAGGATGGAAGAAGGTACAGAAGTGCTCAGTGCCCCCCCCGGTTATCCTTTAAATTTGTCTTATTAAAAGCTAATGCTATCCTCTTTAAAAACACAGCTTTTGATCTTGTACAGTGAAAGCTTTGTTACACAACGAAAAAATCAAAATGTCAACAGTATTTGAATCAGTGTTTACATGACAAAGTTGTGCAGTGCCAGGATTGGTACCTGTAGGTTTAGCATCAACTGTTTGAGGACGAAGGAAATGCAGATACATCTTCACTGGGTCCTGATGGTGTCTGATCAGGTGATGGTCGCTGGGTTCTTTGCAAGTTGCTGAATTACAAATTTGACCAAGGTATTTCATATTCAAGTAAAGCTTTTATTAAGTACTAACTACATGAGCAGGGAATTCTGATAAAAACTGAAGAAGCAACAAAAGAAGTCATTGACCAACACCTAAAGGATTAAAGTAGATTTTTATACAACTTTTAAATTACAATAAGCTTATATCTTATAAATATAGCCAGTGAGATACTAGCTCATTCCATCATGTCTTAGGTCATATTGGATAGAAATCTTACTCAAAGTAATTGGGCTCCAATTGGGAACGACTATGGGATTCCCATGTTGTCCAACTTTATTAGCTTATAAACTGAAAATAAAACAGTGTAAAATTTCCGAGTACTGTTTGGACATGTTTTAGCTTCCCTGTAGTATCTAATAAGTGTGCTTAGGTGTCCAAGGAATCAAACAGCACTTTGGTCCAGAATCCAGACATTGAGACTGGTGTTTATTTTTAAATATCCTGTGAGACCTCAGAAATCAAAGTAGGAAATCAGATTGGTTGGGTGTTAGAAACCTAACTGATTGTCAGGCACGGTGGTGCAAACCTTTAGTCCCAACACTTAGAGGCAGAGGCAAAAGAAGGCATGGTTCTGTGAGTTCAAGGCCAACCTAAACAACATAGCAAGTTTCAGGACACCCAGGCCTACACAGAAAGACCTGGTCTCAAAACAAACACAAAAGAAAGAAAAAGCAGAAGAAACTTACTTAATCCCCACTATTCCAATGCAGGAAATAGCACCATTTTTGACAAGTTATTGGAGAGATTGCAGTTTTATAAAAGACATGCTTACAAGATTTACACAGGCATAAAAGGAAGCCAGGTTTTCCTTTCATTTGACAAAGAAAAGAATGAAGTAATTCAGGAGGCCATTTTGTAATCTTTCTCGGTAAAATAGCTCTTAGTTCTTTTAGCTTCACATTTTCACATCACCTTTCAGCCAGTGATTTGTAACAGTTTTACACCAGTCAGTGTATTCATTTTGCCGTAATGATTTTGTTCTTTTGTAACGCTTGACTTAACTGGCCATCAAATGAAATGAAGAATATGGATGTATATATGAAATGTCTCCATGCTTTAACTGATTAGAAAGCATCCCCTTGATTAGTTGTACTTTTAGACAATCTCTAAGTTTATACTGTATAAAAATTAATTAAATATATGCACATAATTTACCACTTATATCTTCACAACAGTATTCATAATTGACATAATAAAAGAGGAAGGAAATTTTAGTTATTTTCAGAAATCTGTCAATGTCTGTATTCAAGCAATTGGTAATATTCTCTGAAAGAATTATAAACTGCTTCCATGCCCTTTAGAGAATTACCCTAGGAATAATAAATGGTGGTATGAGCAAGTTCATTTTAAAGAAGATAACTATAATGGTATATTCTATAAATATACCATTTATAGGAAATCATACTAATTCAACACAGTCTGCTTCAGAGATTAGTGGAGAAACACTTCTTTTTTGGGGGGAAGGGGGTATTCAGCTTACACTTCCAGGTCATAGTCCATCATTGAAGGAGGTCAGGACAGGAACTCAAGCAGGGCTGGATCCTGGAGGCAGGAGCTGATACAGAGGCCATAGAGGGTGCTACTTACTGGCTCGCTCCTCCTGGCTTTCTTATAGAACCCAGCACCACCAGCCCAGGCATGGCGCCACCCACAATGGGCTGGCGCCTCCCCTATTGATCAGTAATTGAGAAAATGCCTTGCAGCTGGACCTCATGGCGGCATTTCCTCAACTGAGGCTCATTCCTCTGATGACTCTAGTTTTTGTCAAGTTGAAACACAAAACCAGCCAGTACACCAACCTTTCCAGCTTCTTTTTAAATGACCGAACACAGACTTCCTTACCACATCTTACTCTGCTCAGTGTCGCTGAGATCTAGGACTTTTTGAGTCTGTGCACTGTGGCCTCTGAAAAGGCTGTCTCAGGCCCCACGAGCCATGCTGTATTTGGGATTTCCACAGTGGCTGTCTTCTTGCATTGCTGTTTGAAAGGGACTTTTGCGGGGTGTGGCTGCACCAGGAGATGCTCACTTACATGTGTTAAAGTTATAGGAGAAGCACACTTGGAAAGCATTAAAATGGCACCGGACTTGGTGTGTTACTCTTCTTGTTGCTGCAAAAGCAGCTCCTGGTAAATGAAACTTAAAGAGGTAGGATTCATTTTGGTTCTTGGTGTGAGGGGCATAGACCATCAGGACAGGCAAAGAGGGGCGCTGGGGGTGGCTGCAGTTTCCGCAACAGAGCAGGAACACTGAGTCTGCAGCCAGGAAGCTTCTGGAGATGAACGCTGGGCTGAGCTCAACTTTCTTTTTCTTTTAATTTATTCCAAGGACTCCTACCCATGGGGTGGTGCCACGTGGCCACACTTCCTGACTTACATCATAAAGCTCAGCATTATACCCTGAGGAGAAAACTAGACTGATATAAGAAAAAAAAAAAAACTCTATGCATTACAGGCACAGAGGATCCTTAACAAAATAGCACCAGTCAAACCAACAGTATACAGAGTGCATGATGATTTGAATGAGGATGGCCCCTAAAGGCTCCTGTCTTTAAATGCTTGGTGCTCAATTGGCGAAGCTGTTTGGGAAGGATTAGGAAGTATGGCCTTATTGGAGGAGGTGTGTTGGTGGGTGGGATTTGAGGTTTAAAAAGTCCATCCCAGATTACAGATATGATGCTGCCCCAGTGCCATGTCTGCCTGCTGCCATGTTCCCCATCACTGTGGTCTTGGAATCATTAGCCCCAATAGGCATTTTTTCTATAAGTTACCTCAGCCACGCACAATAGAAAAGTAACTAAGACAGAAGATAAGACAGAAGGATAGCTGACCAGAATACAAAGTTGGTTCAACAATTAATACCATATTAATTGAAGATCAAATTATTTCAAAAGATGCAAAATAAGCCTTATATGAAATATAGCTCCCACCCAAAGAGAAAATAAGGAGAACTAGAAAAAGAAAATTCTACAATTAAATTTTTACTTAGTGGTAATGAAACTGTATTTCTTCCAAAATCAGCAGCAAGGCGAGGATGTTCACCTCCACTGCTTTGTCACAGTTCTACTAGCCAGCCTGAAAAAGCAAGGGGAAAAATACACATGACAAAGGAAGAAGAGAAATGTTTTTTATTGACAAGCAAAATAATCTAATATGAACTAGTCTAAAAAACCCATTTGAACTAATAGGTAAACTTACTTACAGGTCATATTGTTAACTTGTCAATACACAAAATCCCTTATACTCCTGTGCACTGGCAATGAATAATTTGTAAGTAGATTGTGAAGTCATTGTCATCATTTATAGTGGCATCACAAATTATAAATATTTTTACAAGAATGCTGGTACATTCGAAACTACAAAGCTTTCATGATATAAATTAAAGAACAAATGAAAAAAATCATGTTTATGGGTATGGAACTAAATTAGTTATATTATTTCTCCCATGTTGATCCTTACAGTCAACAGAGGTCCA